>NC_090448.1:454621731-454939116 GCF_031143425.1 Pleurodeles waltl
GTGCATCCATGGGCATTCTGACCGCGGCGGTAAAGCCGCGGTCAGAAACGGGAAACCGGCGGTGTCCCGCCGGTTTCCCGCTGCCCTAGGGAATCCTCCCCCTTACCGCCATCCTGTTCCTGGCGGTTTTAACCGGCAGGAACAGGATGGCGGTAACGGGTGTCGTGGGGCCCCTTGGGGCCCCACTAAGATTTTCAGTGGCTGCACAGCAGACACTGAAAATCGCGACGGGTGCAACTGCACCCGTCGCACCCTTCCCACTCCGCTAGCTCCATTCTGAGCCGGCATCCTTGTGGGAAGGGGTTTCCCGCTGGGAGGGGCGGGCGGCCTTCTGGCGGTCGCCCGCCCGCCCAGCAGGAAACTCAGAATAACCGCGGCGGTCTTTTGACCGCGCAGCGGTATTCTGGCGGTTCCCGCTTGGCGGGCGGCTCCTGCCGGCTGCCAAGCTCAGAATCACCCCCTATATGTCCAAACAACTCCGTGCAACACATTAGCAGATATCCATGAGAGAAACGCAATGACCTACTTTGAAACTGCCCAGACACACTTCCAGATATCACAGAGGTAGTTCTTATAATGCAATGCCATAAAAGGGGTAATGCACGGACTTCAAGAGTACACTAGGGAAACCCCAACATGCTCTAACACTAAAGGGGGCCGATTTAAGAGCTCCTAGTGCCTTCTTGCGCCACATTAGCGTCACTTTTTATGCTAATGTGGTCCAACGAGGCCAAAATCGCTGCGCCAAATTTACAAAGTGGCACAATGCATGCATCCCACCATTTTGTAACCCTTTGCGCTACATTATGCCTGCACCAGGCATAATATATGAAAAGGGGGCTTTCCCTGTTAGGAGGATTGAAAAATGTCACAAAGAAACCTAAGAGATTCCTTTGCATCATTGTTTTTGGCACGTTTAATGCCTGCTCAAAGCAGGCATTAAAAGGAAGCACACCATTGCTTACAATGGACTCAATGGATTAGTTTCAAAAATTGTGACGCTAGTTTCTCTAACTATCACCATGGTGCGCCATACCTTAGTTACGGTGCATACATGGGGGCGTTAGGGGGGTGCTAAGGGGAGCAAGAAAGTGGCGCTGCACTGGGTGCAGCACCATTCTTCTTAAATTACGGTCTAGATCTATTAATTCAGGCAGCGCCACTTTTCCTAAATCAAGGCATAGATCTATTAGTCCAGGCAGCTCACTGGTGTGGAATTATCACATGATTATATATAGCCATCAGGAAGAATACACACAAACGCCCCTTACATAAAAGTGCGAAATATGAGGTGGACTGCGATCAGGGATTTACAGATATGTAGCAATGCTAGATTTTTTTTACTTTATTTCAGTTTCATTCACCGCTTATACATGACACCTGTTATGCTCTGCTGCTTGAATCCTGATGTCTGTAGTTGATGTCCTAAATGTGGTGTGACTGAGGCCCCCTACCATCACCTGGTATGGGAATGCACACAATTGCAGTGTATTGGGGGGAAGTGGTGGCCCAGTACTTGGACGATATGTCACTAACTGTGCCGATGACCCCATCGGCACGCCTACTGGGTATCAACACAATAAAAATCAACTAGAAAATTAAAAGGAGATTTTTGTATCTCACATAAATGCTGGCAAAGCACCAAGTGGTGATACATTGGCTGCGAATAAATCTCCCAGAGACCCTCAGCTGGTTACATGATGTGAGAGAATGGACAACAGCAGAGAAAACAAGGTTGACTTTGGTTCGAACTGATGATAAGCTACTTGACGACTTAGAACTCTGGAAAGCCTTGTCACATGCACAGATCTATTCCCCAGAACACTGCCCTCCTTTGAAATATTGTACACCCTGCACCCATGTGCCCAGTAACAACGTAGAACCCCTTTAGATTCCTGGAGTGGGTATTTGTGTTGTCTCCACATTGCCTATTTACATGCTATACATAGCTGTACAAAATCTGCTTTATCCCAAGGGATGTTCAATGCCACTAGGATGTGTGCACATCAAGTTGTAAAACCCAATAAAGAAAGTTTGTAAAAAAAAGAAAGTGGAGGAAGATGCCAGGAGAAGAGGTGGCGTGGTCAGACAACAACCCTGTCAAAGGACAGGAAGGCGTGCAACTGAGCCCCTACAGAGGAGAAGATGCTGAGGGAACCGTAACTAGCAGCAACCTTCGAGCACATGGTGGGGCCGTGGAAGGGACCAACAATGGGTGTACTGTGTGATTTTTTAGAGCACTTCTCAATGAGCCTGAGCTCATTTGTGGCAGTAAGGATAATTGTTTTCTTATATCCTAGGGCTGATTGATCTTGTCTGTTCTGTTTTGACCAAGGGGCAACAACTCTGTGCGGGAGATGCCTGAGAATAGCAGTTTACAGGAGGAAAGAAGCAAAGCTTTAACCAAGTACTGACTATTTTGATTAAAATTAGGACTGGGTCTAAAAGAAACTGAAGGACTGGCTTATATAGTGTTTCAAATAAAGAAAAAGGCAAATCAATATTTGTTGGCTTAAGGGAATATTGGCGACAACATGACACAACCACTGACTTATTGGTTTTTCAATATAGGTTGAGGTGGGAAACCCAATTCCATACCTTCAGAAAGTGTTACCTAAAACCCCAAGCTCTCCCACAAGGTACTATTTAAAAAATGGGCCTTGCTCACAAGTCCCTGAATGCTCAGCCAGCACCTGTAGACAGCCCTAGACCGTTTTTCTAAAATCTTTTTTGAGATTTCAGTTTAAAGAACCGATTGAGAGAGCAAGACCAGGGACTGGTTTCCATGCATAGCACTAGGAGTATTCCACCTAGATGCGGACTCAAAAATATCTTGTGCCAATAAAACCCAGTTAAAATATTGTGACTACAAAAACTTGTGAACAAAAATATCAAAAGGAAGTATATTGTTTTTCACAATGACATCAAACTTTAAAATGTTTATTATGAATTTGTTTTTTTAATGTTTTATTGCATTATTTTATTCGTATTTTCATTTACTTTATTGTGAAATGTTTTTCTAATTATTCAGAATATGTTATTTTTGTCGTTTGTTTGCATGTTTAATGAAAAATGTAATTGTTGAATATGTTTGGCTTTTTGGATACTGGAGTTTATTTGGTGATTCTGTGGATAGTGTTTTTGAATTATGTATTACTGTTGATTTATATGTTAATTTTTAGTTGCTATTTATTTAGCATGTTTAATTACTTTTGTAATGATTTAATACATTTTAGTTTTGGGTTGTGGGGTATTGGAAGGTTGTGATGGTAGTGTTTAAATAAATATGTATTCATGTATTTTATTTACTGTATTTAATATGCATATTTTCTTTATTGTAATTAATATTAATACTTACAAATATTTGTTTGCATGTTCTCAAACAATCGTGTTACTTAATTTTTTGTGGATTCTAGAATATGTTGGGGTTTGGGTTCGTATTTCTGTAAGTTTAATTTAATTATTGTCGATTGTTTTGGGATGTGAGGTACACTGGGAGGTGGGTGGGTAGAGTTTTATTTAGAAGAACTTTCATTATTATTGAATACGATTTAATTTATTTTTATTTCAACACCTCATATACTTTTCTTTTGTGCTTGAGTGTTTAATGTGGGGGTTGAAGGATACTCTTTATTTAAAAATGTATTTGTTGTATTTGTTGAAACATATTTTTTATACGTTATTTACATTTTAATATAGTATACATGCAGAAGTTTCAAAGTATTTAAGTGCATGAAATAATTTTAATGTGCAATTATATCTTTTGGGTGTACTGGATGTGACCACCATGCGCAAAGTATGCACTTTCCCCTATGTTTTTTAGATTAGAGAAACATTGTCTCCTATTAATGCATGCACTTCCCCCAATGTGTGTTGGACTGTAGTTAGAATAATTAATTTCCCCCCACAAACATTTATCCCAGTGATTGTTAGACTGGAGTAGTTATGGGAAATGTGCCCTTTCACTTTTGCATGGACTCTCCCAAATTTTGGAGTTAGAATAGTAAATGTGCATGACCTCCACTGCCCAATGTATGCACTCTCCCCATTCTTTGTGTATGTCCGTATGTTTTTGTGTGTGTGTATATATATGTATATATATATATATATATACATATATATATACACATATATATATATTTATATATTTGCACATGATTATAGGTAGGTTATAATATATACAAAATATATATATATATATATATATATATATATATATATATATAATCTACTGGCAGCCACAAGTGGGCAGTTATAGTTGGGACCTAGTTTCCATAGAAAAAGCATTTTGTGACTACCAATATCTTTGGCACCGTTTGATGAATCTTCACAAAATTTCAAGTTGGGATTTGTTGTGCATGGAATGTTTTGCAATGATCCGTCAAGAGCGACCTGAGAAAAAGGGGGAGGGGGGTCAAAAAAGTGTGTTTTCCATGTTCATTCCCATAGATTCTTTAGACATGTCTGCAGCCCGAACCACTTGACGGAATGACACCAAATTCGGCAAAAAGGTAGCTTTTGGTCCGCAGATCACCCTTTTTATTATTTGGTGTAAATCTGTTCAGTAGTTTTTGGGAGATTTTAAAGGGAAAATAAATTTGTATATTTAGGGCAATGAATCCAGGGACATCTCCTGCTGAGATCTGATTGGCTGGCAACACTTCAAACAAGAAGTGTTGCAGCCATTTTGGGAATCGACTTCAGCCAAGTCACAAAAAAAAGCATCTGGGTGCTTAGGGAAAATAGAACAGATTTGTGCCAATTCATATGAAGGCCTGAAACGGTGCTGAACTTCTTCATGAGTGAGATCACTCCAGGCAAACCTTCCTCATTGCTGGTAAGGAACAGTAACATGTTGTCAGCATACAACGCTATTTCATGAGTTATTACCCTTCATGTCATTCACTGGTATGATGCCTCTGTTCATGCCTTACAGGCCAGTGGTTCAACTGCAATGACAAATTAAAGGGGACAGAGGGGACATTCTTATCTATTGTCCCTCCCTATCACATAAGAGTTGAATATTACTTTGCCAGTGCTGACCAGCACAAGTGAGTCTGTGTAAAGAAGCCTAGTTCACTGGAGGAACTCCATTCCCAATTTATCCAGCACCTGATATAAGTAGACCTATTGGAGGCTGTCGGAGGCCTTTTCGATATCTATGAAGACTACCACCGCACGGTCAATGTCCGGGCTCACAGCCTCCATATGGGAAAGGAGTCTGCAGACATTCAGAGATGTATTCCTTCCCTGAATTAATCCACTTTGGGCAGAATGTATGAGTGTAGTCATGTGGGGGAGGAGACGGGAGGCCAGAACACGACTTAGTAGCTTATCATCTGTATTCAGCATAGGCAATGTTCAATATGCTTGTAGATCCTGGAGGTTAATGGCATCACACTCAATCAGAGGGGTCGCTGTGGAGTGGGTTTTACCTGAAAAGTAATTTCTCATGGCATCTTCTATAGAGTGTTTAAACGCTGGGTCTTCCAGTCAGGGATTCAGGCTCACTCTCTGTTCAAATCCAGTGCAAGCAACATCAGGTTATGATCAGGTACCGTGCGACAGATATATTCCACATGTCACACTGACCTATGTACATCAAGGGAACAGAGAAACGCATCCAACCTCACATGGAGGTCATGCATTCCGAAAAGAATGAATAATCCCTAGTATCCAGCTTCAGTCGTCTCCAAGAGTCAACCAGGCCCCAGCGACAATGCCAATCCAGGAACATCTGTGCCAGTTGTACTACTGAGGAGTCCCTCAGGGGTGGGTGGAACCTATTGAGGACTGGGTCAGCTACACTATTGTAGTCCCTGCCCAGGAGTATAGGTTGCATCAAGTGTGGCGCTAGTCTTCAAGCTAAGTCATCTGGTCCGAATTAGGGGCATATATCCCAGCAATGGTTAGATCCCTGCCTGCTAGTCTGTCTGATATTGGGACATATCTCTCGTTAGGGTCAATCAGTTCTCCTGTCTTCTGGAAGGGGACCTCGGGTCAGATCCAGATCAGGACCCCCTTAGTGAATGCAGAGTATGTGGTGGCATATGTCTGTCCCCGCAATCTCTTGTGTAGGGCCTTCCTTTCAGGTGCAGTGAGGTGACATGAATCTCTTGTAAGAGGGTGACGAGAGCTCCTCGTATCTTTAAATATGCATGTACAGTGCACCTTTTTGCCATACTAAGAACTGATAGTTAACCCAAGGGTCCTCAGCCTCAGAACGAGGTCCAGGTGAGGGTGACAAGATTTATCCCATCGCAGAAAGGTTGTAGCAATGGAGGCAGTGAAAGATCCAGTCATAGTCCTCATAAAACAAACAACCATAACCACATAACTCCCCAACCCAGGACAAGAAGTGAAATCACCCCCATCCAAACTAGCAAACAACAAAGCAACATTTGTGCATTTTCCATACGCACAATTAACCCAGCGGGGATGTGGAGTTCAGTTATGTTGCTCCCAGGTCTGCAGCCCGCCACCCAGGAAGCTTGAGGAGAAGGATACTGTTTACCAATCTCACCCTATCAGTGCTTACTCATTGTCACTGCTCATGGGTGATTTCTCATCAGAGGTTCTACCCTTCATCAGTACAATCACATCATAATGCATACAGTGGATTCAAATCAGTTCAACAGCTGTGCCCGGGGTGACCTGTGGAAGAAAAACATCAAAACTATGATAGGAATGTGAGGCACACTCCGAGTTGTCTAAATATTCTTTACCCAGTTACGAGGCCTGTGCAGAGCCCGCCCCACTGATAGCCGCTATCACCTCCCCACCTTCTGGCGTTCCTGCAGCGCCTGTGAACAAGACGGGGCAACTTTCATGTTGGTTTTAGGTCTCCTTCTCTGGAGTCATTTGGTGTTTTGCCCACATTCAAATGCTGGGCCACCCTCATGCTGGGGGAGGTGCCCGATCCAGTCCCAAAGCTGGGGCGGAGAGGTAAAGAACTGCACAGTGTCTTTGTGGGTTACCCAGACTCAGGCTGGGAATAGCATCCCATATTAGACACCTATTCCCCTTAATTTTCATTTGGCCTCAGTGAAAGACGCCCTCTGCTGCTGCGCCACTTTTATAAAGTCTGGAAATATCATCACTCCCCTATGTTCCGCTGTGTATCCAAATGTAACTACGACATTTATACCAAACATCTTGCTAGTCTTACTTTTTGAAGTCATTGCATGGAGAAACCATTTCCATTCCATTACAGGATTGAAGAGAGAAAGAGCGAGAGAGAGTGACTGAACCGCAAGGGGAGCCTCAAGACCCCTGCAGTCGTAACCGACTCCCCGGGTCCTGCGGGAGTCAGCATTGCTACCGCAAGCGGGGAGCTGCTTTATAAAGCATCTCCCTGCTAGTGGGAGCAATGTTTTCATCTGTTTCCTTGCACGCATATTTGGTGGTGGGAAGAGGTTGTCCCTGGGGCTGTAGGGAAGCCGCATTCTGCAGCACACATAGAAAGAGCAAAATGCCAGACATGATTGTTTAGGTGCGGGAAGGTGTCCCTTCCTGCACATTAACAATAATTTTAAAATTAAGCTTTGGCATTTCTGTGTGTGCTGCATTCTGTAGCACACACAGAAGTGCCAAATCGCCATTAGTGATTCTTTCTGTGCAGGAAGAGACACCTTCTCTACCATAAACAATCAAACCCCTCAACGCAGACATCCTTGCCAATTTTGGCCCAGCATTGACCTCCGCCATTTTCAGTTAAATATGGGCCTAAATCTTTGACCGGGGGAGATGCGACCCCGCCGCATGTCATATTATCTTGGCCCCCGGGAGGAAATGGTCACCGAGGCTGCGAGGGAGCCGCGCAGCCCTCCCCCACACATATAAATATTCATCCCTGGGAGGTGCCGGTTCCCGGGGCTGAGGGAAGGTTTGGTGGCCCCCGCATACCTTATTTGTTTTGCACTGGGGAGCTGGCAGTCCACATGGCTTTGGCAAGCCCAGGAGGTGGGCCCCATGCACCCTCCTCCCTATTTTTCTCATGCCCCCAGGACTTGGCTCACCCAGAGGCTTCATGAAAAGGGCAAGAAACCACTTGTTTTTTTTTTTTTTTCAAAACATCAGAAAGATCCACGGATCCGGATTTGCAGATTTTTCTGATGTTTAAAAAAAAATGCTTTTAAGCCTTGGAGGGGTCCCTCTGGGCTAAGGGGTCAGGGTGTCCCCACACTGGCCCCTTTTCTTTTTTTCAGGAACTCAGCTGAAGACGAGTCCCAAGATGGCTGACAACACCTTCTGCTTGAAGTGTTGGCAGCCAGTCAGATATCAACATGGGGACAGTTGGATCCACAGCATCCCTAGACATGTATATTTTTTAAACTCTAATATCTCAGAAACTACTGAATGGATTAACACCACATCACAAAACTTTGGGGAAAAAGTGTTTTGGGACTCCCACATCCGTTTTTCTCAGTCCCCTGCTTAATGGATAAACCCGAAACTTTCAAGACAGCAGCTGAACTGACTAAAGTATAAGTTTTAAAATTTCCTGAACATTGGTCAAGCAGCCCCAAATTTATCGGCAAAACAAAAACACTCCTTCTATGGGGAAAAAAAGTTCTAACTATAACTACCTAGTGGCACCCGCCACTAATATATATATATATATATATATATATATATATATATATATATGTGTGTGTGTGTATATCCATATATATACATGAGAGAACTCTGGGTAGTTTCCAAGTTTAGGTGGAGAGCAGCTCCAGTAAGGAGCACCCTGCAACACCAGCGAAACTCTAGGTTTGCTCACCTCAAATTTCTGATTATCAAGCAAAGTTTTAAAGCATATGATTAGCACAGTGCTATCCATACCAAGCTAGTTAGGGACAAAAGGCTAGATGTATCAAATTGTTTTGCAATTGCAAACTGTCCAAAGGGCCCTTTACAATTGCAAAAACTTTGGTATGTAACAAATCCAATTTGTGATACGGTAAATTGTCACCGAATCGCAAATTGGATTTGTGACTACATACCGATTTGGTATTAGGAAGGGGCATGTCAAGGTCATCCCTTCCTAATACCAAATGGCAGAGATATGTATGATTGTTTTGTGACCGTGAATGCAGTCGCAAAACAATCGCAGTTACGACTAATTTCAAATTGGTGGTAACCCATTCGCAATGGGGAAGGGGTCCCCAAGGGACCCCTTCCTCTTTTTGAATGCATGCGAAAACATTTTTGAAGAGCAGGCAGTGGTCCCATGGACCACTGCCTACTCTTAAAAAATGAAAAGAAAACTTTTCATTTTTCATTTTTAAACGCATCCTGTTTTCCTTTAAGGAAAACGGGATGCATTTAAAAAAAAAGATTGTTTTATTGAAAAGCAATCACAAACATGGTGGTCTGCTAAGCCCAGCAGGCCACCATCCCTTTTACAGCTCAGCAAGGTTGACACTGTGTCAAACCTATGCTTAAAGACTTTGCTGTACAAATGGCAAAAGACGTTGGGGGTTATTACAACTTTGGAGGAGGTGTTAATCCGTCCCAAAAGTGACGGTAAAGTGACAGATATACCACAACCCGTATTACGAGCTCCATAGGATTTAATAGACTCGTAATACGGCTGGTGGTATATCTGTCACTTTACTGTCACTTTTGGGACGGATTAACACCTCCTCCAAAGTTGTAATAACCCCCTTTGTCACTATCTAGCTCAGCGTGGATAGCACTGTGCTGATCCAATGCTTAAAAACTTTGCTTGATAAACAGACATTTGAGGTGATCAAATCTAGAGTGTCGCTGGTGTTGCAGAGTGCTCCTTACTAGAGCTGCTCTCCACCTAAACTTGGGAACTACCCAGAGTTCTCTATTCTTTTTTGCATAATTTATGCATCACTCTAACCCTGAAAGGGATTTGTTTTGACTTATACTGGGTGCTCCCTTGTGTCTGGACAAAGCTAAACCTCTCTGATGAGCTCTAATGAGAGCGAAACACGTGTCAGGGGTTGCTTTTATTCATGCCAGGTTGGCTTGGATGGTATTTTACCAGTCCAAAGCTGTAATATTGTGCCTGGATTGGTAAATGGCTTTTGTCATTTTACAGCTCAGGCAAGGTTGACACTGTGTCAAACCTATGCTTAAAGACTTTGCTGTACAAATGGCAAAATACTTTGTCACTTTCTAGCTCAGCATGGATAGCACTGTGCTGATCCAATGCTTAAAAACTTTGCTAGATAAACAGACATTTAAGGTGAGCAAATCTAGAGTGTTGCTGGTGTTGCCGAGTGCTCCTTACTAGAGCTGCTCTCCACCTAAACTTGGGAACTACCCAGAGTTCTCAATTTTTTTGCATAATTTATGCGTCACTCTAACCCTGAAAGGGATTTGTTTTGATATATATATATATATATATATATATATATATATATATATATATATATATATATATATATATATATGAGAGAACTCTGGGTAGTTTCCAAGTTTAGGTGGAGAGCAGCTCCAGTAAGGAGCACCCTGCAACACCAGCGACACTCTAGGTTTGCTCACCTCAAATGTCTGATTATCTAGCAAAGTTTTAAAGCATATGATTAGCACAGTGCTATCCATACCAAGCTAGTTAGGGACAAAAGGCCAGATGTATCAAAGTGTTTTGCAATTGCAAACTGCCCAAAGGGCCCTTTACGATTGCAAAAACTTTGGCATGTAACAAATCCAATTTGCGACTACATTCCGATTTGGTATTAGGAAGGGGCATGTCATGGTCATCCCTTCCTAATACCAAATCGCAGAGGTATGTATGATTGTTTTGTGACCGTGAATGCAGTCGCAAAACAATCGCATTTACCACCAATTTCAACTTGGTGGTAACCCATTCACAATGGGGAAGGGGTCCCCAAGGGACCCCTTCCCCTTTTTGAATGCATGTGAAAACATTTTTGAAGAGCAGGCAGTGGTCCCACTTTTCATTTTTCATTTTTAAACGCATCCCCTTTTCCTTTAAGGAAAACGGGATGCATTTGAAAACAAAGATTGCTATATTGAAAAGCAATCACAAACATGGTGGTCTGCTAAGCCCAGCAGGCCACCATCCCTGTGATTGTAGCCATTTGCAATGGTTCGCAAATTGTGACCTACCTCCTAAATATTAATGAGGTAGGTCCATTTGTGAACCCTTGCGAATCGCAGTATAAAAATCCTGGAGTTTCATACATTCCAATAGCGATTATTTAATTGCAATGCACAGACAATCGCAATTAGTTAATCACTATTGGATATAAATTGCCATTTGCACAGCAAAACCTTTAAGCTTGGGCTTGGCACAGTGCCATCCTTGCAAACAGTAAAATGACAAAACCCTTTCACCACCCGAGGCATAGTATTACTGCTTTGGACTGTTAAAATACCATCCAACACACCCTTGAGTATATAAAAGCAACCTCAGACATGTTTCGATGTCATTACATCTCTTCATAGAAGTTTAGCTTTGTCCAAACAAAAGGAAGCACCCAGTGTAAGTGAGAACAAAACCCTTTCAGGGCTAGAGTGATGCATAAAAGTGATGCATAAGTTATGCAAAAAAGAAGGGAGATTGTTTTTAAAATGAAAACATTAAATTTAGAAATGAACATAATGAGGGGGTTCATTTTGTCATAGAAATTATGGTTGGTGCAATAGAAAGAAAAATTAGAACACGTTTTAAATGAGTTCTCAAATATATTTCTCTTGTATTTCCAACAGGGACATCCTTTCATTTGATTCACTTGTGTTCTACTGCAGACTCCCAGAGTGTCCTAAAGAGCAATTAGAGTTCTAACAGTTTTTTGCCAAATGTGTGGCACATCCAAGCGCCATCTTGATGGAATCGAAGTGGAAAACTGAAAGCATATATTACTGCGGATACTGCAGTAAATGAGGCGATTAGGTAGCTTCATAACAAATATGTCCCCCAAGATGGCCACTAGAGAAAAAAGAGCCTAAATGTAGCACAAATATCACCCAAATGTAGCCCAAGAATAGCCCAATGACAGAAGTGTGCAAAACATTTAATTGTTTTCTTTTGTAGTTTTATATAGCACAGACTTGATCCAAAGGTATTGGAGTGCTTTACATGAGCATCAGTTATATTACACAAGGACACATTCCTTTTGGGCTTTAGGTATGAGGAGATTGATTGATTTGCCCAGAATAAAATGATTTTGAGCTGATGACAAAACACAAACCTGCTTCCCCAGTTGCAAAGTCTGCAGCTGTAGCCGTAACACCACATTCTCTCCCCTAATTGTAACATATTATTAAGAGATCAACTGGATAAAAATACATCAAGACAGCAATTAATTAAAAAGTGCCTTGTCGCTAATAGAGAACTTAGAAAATATGTCCTCATTTTAGTTTTTTTAGAGCACTAACCATAATTTCTACGGGAATAAAATCCTCCCATTTTTATAATTTCCAAAGAAAATGCTTTAGGTATTCCAGTTTTGATTACATAACGATGTCATCAGGTATGCCACACTTTTGTAATAAATATAGAATGTTAGCAATCTAGTTGTTCATTAGAATACTGTGGGGTGGCAGATGTCAGGGACATGGACTTTGATAACTGAGGGCAGGGAGGAGGGTGCAGAGGAAACAAGTTGACCAAGCTGGGCAGGCAGGAGAGGCAGTGGCAGCACAATGTACAATGGAGGGCAGGGGAAAGGGTGCAAGGGCAACAAACCAATCATGTACGACAGGCAAGAGAGGCTGTGGCAATATAACAGACCACTTAGGGCAGACGGAAGAGGCAGTGGCAGTACAACCATACATGCCAAAAGACCCATTTCAGGAAGGAGACTCCCAGAGTTTTAAGCCAAAAGTCTCCTGACTAAAATCTCCTCTTTTTTAATGTAAGTCAATAGGGAAAATCGATTTCCTAGGTTTCTTTTTCAAAATCTCCCTATTACTAGGTTCAAAATGTTGGCAGAGTAGGGAGGGCAGGGACACGACAACAGACCAGACAAGGCAGGAGGGAGAACATAGAAAACAGAAGGCAGGGGGAAAGGGGGTAGGGCTGGAGCAGCACACTGATGATGAAGGGCAGGCAGGATGGGCACTGGAAGCACAACACAACATGGAGGGCAACACTGAGACTTTAATGGCATACACAACAACAATGGAGGGAAGTTGGGAAGTGGGTCAGGTGCAGGAAGCTGACAACAAAGGGCAGATGGAAGGGGCTTTGGCAGCACAGATCGGCATGCATGGCAAGCAGGAGAGTTAGTGGCAGCCCAATGGCAATGAAGAAGGAGGGGGAGGGGCATGCACAAAGGACAATGGAGGTCAGAAGGGATGGGTAGGGGCTGGACACAGACAAGAGGAAGAGTCTTCACAACAGACCATACAGGGTAGGCAGGAGGTGCAGTTTCAGCAGAACAGAGCATGGATGGCAGGAGGAAGTGGCAGAAAAATGCACCATGGAGTACAGGAGGGAGCTAATAGGACCATGGAACTCTGACAGGCAGGGTGGGGGTGGCAGGGACAGGCAGCAATCATCTGCCCATATTTGGCAGGTGGGAGGGGCAGTGCCAGCTCAACGGAACACTCAGAGTAGATTTGAGGGGCAATTTCCGGTCCATGGAACATGGTGGTCAAAAAGGAGGGAGTAAGGGCAAGCACACAGACATCGGACAGCAGGGGAAGGATGGTAGGGGCAGCAAGCTAAGCATAGAGGCTAAGCAGGAGAGCAATAATGGGGCATAGAACCCCCACCCCCTTCCATACCAGATCCCCGTCCCCCAACCCCCCTTCCATACCAGAACCCTCTCCCCACCCCTTCCATACCAGAGCCCCCTCCCCTGCATATACACACACACACACACACTCCGTATACACTCATTCACAAACACTGACATACACGCATTCACTCACACACATCCATACACGCATTCACACAGACTTTCCAACATGCACTCACTTCAACAATCATATACGTATTCCTATACCCATACACACATGCGTACACACACGCATACACATACTCATACACACACAGACAACACCCACTCACACATGCACACACATTACCCAACACATTGAAGAAAGAATAGTTACACCTCAGACATGCATTTACTCCAGTGTTTGCTCGATTGGGGTTAGAAGAGTAAATATGCCCCCAGCGTATGAACGTTCCCTAAAATTTGTCAAACTGGACTTAGAATAATACATCTCTCTCTGCCAATGTCTGCATTTTCACCAATGTTTGTTGGACTGGAGGCAAAATAGTAAGTATTTATTAGTGATCCATATTTTCAAATATTATTTATAATAGCTGAATAAATGTAAAATATATTTGTATATTTTTAAATGAATACTTATATACATTTTTGTTGTGGTACATTCTGTATTATAAATGACCAGTATATTTTTTCAAGGATTATTTTTATTTGTACAATCGATATATTCTAATTTATAATATTAAAATTCAGTTGAATTCATTGATATTTTTGTTTAAAGTTATATGTATTTTTTCAAATATTTGTTCAAGTTAAAATAATGTTTGTTATTTTTATGTGACATATTTTTAAAGGTAGTAAAATAAAAATTATACCACTTTTATTGTAAAATTATCATAATTTTAATTACAATTAAATACATACATGTATTAGTATGTTTTTTAAATTTTGGACCACAATATTTTGGAGTCAATATTTTTGTACTTTAAAGGTATGCATAGTAGTTATTTTTGCGGTTGATGTTTCGACGTTGATATTTTTGTACCACAAAATGTTTTTGAGTCGATTTTGTCATGCACCACTAATGGGAATGCCCTATGACGTCTCCCATGGGCTCTAAATCCCTACATGGATGAGATTTAGTACAGGAGGAATGGGGCAAATGTGAATGCCTTTCTTTTATTTCTCCACAAGGAAGACTTGTTTCCCTGTACAGAAAGTCCTTCCTCTATCTCCCTCACCTAGCCAGTCCATTGGTGAACCATTCTGCTTCTTATCCTGTTAAGGCAGTTACTCAAGCCCTTGGCTGGAGTAAATTTCCAACCGTTTCCAGGATGGGAAGTGGTCATATCAGAGTTTGTAAATGCCCACAAAAGTACATGTTGGATGGTGTTTGTAAAAAATCAGCATAAACCATACCTTGTGACACCTACTTCCCACCACTTGTGTGGGATTTACTGCTGCAGATTTTTCCATGCTCGTGGTGGAAAAATATGCAATAGTAAATCTATTTACGCCTACCAGAACTCTTCAGTGAATTGTTAGCCTACATAAAAGGAGATGTATTCGGCCAAAAGGGTGCACAACCAAAATACCTTTGTTAATCACTTTAAATTGTGTATTTTACATCTTTGGCCAAGTCATGCAATTAAAAGAAAATTTATATATAGTACATAAATCATGAGATGTTAAGAGCAGTATGGGTGTCATGGCAAAACATATGAAAAGCGAGCCAACAAGTGTGCTCTATTGGAAGGATCGACATGTGATAAATCTTGTAGAGGATGGCCCTTCTAATAAAAATGATTAGTGAACTATAAATAGAGAGAATATTTCCCAATAACAATAATTCGTTCCTCTCAGGCTGACAAATCTCATACCGTTAGTTGGTGAATTCAACACTCCTGGGTGTTTATACGATTAAAGAGATAGTTATACAGTTCTAACAAGATTGTGGGCATGAATTCATAAACGTTCAATCATCACAATGATGATTTTACCCCGTAATTGATAACATAAAAAATATCAGGCACATGCACATTTCTTTCTATTTCTAGTTCTTAAAAATGTAGTAGTTAAAAGGGTAATCTTAAATAGCATTAACTATATGCATCAATTAAAAACTGATAGTCCGTATATTTTAAGCTACCATCAAGTAACAGTGAAAGTAATTGTGAAAGCTGAATTTTACTAATAAATATTCATGTAATTTGAATTATGTATCTGCATAGAATTTGAATTAACACAGAAAATAATGTGCAACTTGAAAATGTGCCCAATTGAGTGGCCATCATTTAGTATGTAATGTTTTACTAAAGAGGTATTAATGTGTATTTAAATTTTGCAGTATTGTGTCATACTGATGATTAAATGCTATGTCCTTGCTTAATAAAGTATAGGCCTTAAGTTAGCGTAGTCTGGGCCTACGTACTGCACAGCCCTGTATTAAAATGCAGTGTCTGAATGAAAGTATGAATTAATGTTCAGAGAAATAAAGGTGTATTGTTGTAACTGAAGGTTGACCAAACGTAGCAGTAGCTTTTAACCTTCCCACGAGGAAATGCTTGTAGAATCATGTTGTTCTCAAACTGTTAGAAAAATGTTGACTTGTGTGAGAAAGCGATGTTCCCAGGAGCTAACAATGGATGCACTGACTGAAGTACAGATGGATACTAAAATGCTTCCTGACGAGTCTGACGATGGGAGCAAGAGAAGAGGAGCCATCATCAACATGTGAAAGACTGTTTAGTTATATGTTAGATTCACACATAAAGTTATATTGGACTAAATATAAACGTATGGTTCTTTGAACAAAGCAACGTAGGAAATTCTTTATGAGAATTCAACTTAACTAGGCGGAAGAGTAAGACTTGAGGAGAACTTTTCCAAGACTTGAGAAGATTGCTGCTTCACCCATTTCTCATCCCTCGTTTGAGCCAAACTATTCCTGATGATTTACAACTTAGACTTTATTTGCTTGCTAATGGTTTGGAGAGCTGAGAGTCCAAATGTTTCCAAACAATTCCCTTTTCCTTGTTTCTGTTACTGATGATGACTGAACTGATGTCCAACTGACGAAGATAATCACAGCTTGCTGATCCATGAGGAGAAGTACAACAAATGCTGATGTTTCTTGTTGCAAATTTGTCTTTTGTTTCTAGGTACTAACTGCTGCTTTTGATAGAGCCATAGTTAGAAGTTTTCCAAATTCATGTTGACTAAAACATTTTGCATAAAGCCCAAACATGATATTCTAATCTGAGGTTAATGAGGCTTATTCCATCAAAATAAACTGTTATTGATGTTACTCAGTTGCTGAAATTCAAATGTATATTATTTCCATTGTGCAGTTACTTTTATTGTTGACTTGTACTCTGGTTCTAGAGGGGTTAGTTATTAATGCTTTAATTAAATTGAGGTTCTTTAGAAGATTTGGTCAACCAGTGTTGTTTTTATATGTATACCATATGGTTTTGTGACTAATTTATGTGATATTATCATTGTTAAGCTAGGGAGATACATTTTCTAACTTATATAAAGGTGTGGTTATTCATGACTAAATAGGTCATGATGTGTGATACGTTGCTGACTCATCTGGGTTTTACTGTTTGTTTGACGATAATTATGATGTATTGGGTTTAGGGTGGGAACTTCTTAAACGCAGTCAAAAGGTCCATCGAACCTCTAATGCGTCCCCCTATAAATTAAAGATAAGAAACCAAATAAGGTGAGATGCGCTCACATAATCTTGCACCACTTAAGATCGCAGCAGATCGCTGCAAATTGGAAGGAAGGCAAGTACCTAAACTTTGTGTACCCCCTAAAAAAGAAGGAGCCCTCAGCTTTCCAATTAAAAAAATTAAAGTGTGTTGCTACAACACATAGGCCACTTACAATACAAAAGATACTAATGCGGAACTCGGAACAAGGTTAAAAAAAATTCACCTTTTTCTGTAAGAAATTAGGAAATTCAAATATTTAGTACCTTTTTTTGTAGCCTCCGAGACTAAACTTTAGAGGCCTAGCTAGGATTACCATAAAATTGCATTTGGAGATGCCTTTCACAGGCTGCATTATGAACGGATTACCCGGTTCAACGACTAAGCTATCCTGTCACATTGAGAACAGTACACACACTCTTGAACATTATGATAATCAGATCTGAAGCTAGGGTATGATTGACCAAGAATTTAAGATCCAGTCAATGGTGATAAAATGTGTCCATTCGAAGGGGAACATGCCTGTCTAGATTTCCTAGATTTTTTAGTTCTTTTAAGTTAACAGGCCAAGGTAATACAGGTCATGCAAAATACAGGGTTTAAAGTTGCATTGACGAGCTACTCCTACTCCTTCATACAGATACCACTTCATTTATATGTTTCATCAACAATGGCAGACCGGTGGGAGACTCAAACATTTCTAATGTTGTTATCAATAGACTTCATGCAGCATTGAAGTCAGGGAGTTGTGATGTGCCCAGTTTGACTTCCCAGGAAATAGACCCTTTACACTTGTGACACTGTTTTATGTGTGCCTATGCAGAACAGCCTTGTTAATTTACTGGCCTGTTTTTTTCTGTAATCCTAACATCTGTGTAATTTTCTAAAATCCAAAGTTTTGAGGCAGAAGATGAGAGAAAATGTACTTGAATAATTCAACACATAAGATGGCAGAGTTACTGGGACTAGCTTTTCCACAGGCTCCTCATTATGGCCTCAACAATCAGTGCTGTCAAGTTGTCAAGACAGCTTTTGGGACAGAAAAGTCCCCTGCATGATAATGGAAATGTACTCCTCCCCCCCAGTGCATCACCTACTGTGATATCTGGATCCCTGGTAACACTTTTTGGTCATAGACAAACATGGTTCATGTGTGTGCACCATGTCCTAAACCTTTCTCACGGAATGTAGGTTTACTTAGACCAGGAGAGGTGTCCAAGGTGCTATCCTCAGGTGGTGGAAGGTACTGCCTCCACATGGATTTAAGCAGCAGGAGGTGGCAGCATACTTATGAGAAGTTCTGCTGCTGTGTGCTTTATTCACCCATGGCCTGCTTTGGGTTGTATGCAGTGTCATTGCAATCATCACATATGGTTGCATGTGAGTGGGGATGTTTTTGTGTCTGTGAAGTGGTATAGTACATGAGAGCATGCACGTGGTAATTGCATCTGCAAGCATGGATGTACCTGTGCTTGTGAAAGGCACAATACATGGAAATTGGTGGGTTTTGTTTTAAGGGACTCAAGGCTTTCTGGAGGAGCATGTGGTGGTAGGAAAACCTCCCAGACAGATTTATGGATTGCTGCACTCCTGAGAGCTGGATGGGACACAAACTGGAGGAAGGAAGAGCCAGGCTCTTCATGCACTTCAAAAGGACTCTTTGATTCTAAGATAGGTTACTGGTCAAAGTTGCTTGGACACATCTCAGGAAGGAGATGGTCTTTTAAAGGAACTATAAAGAGTCGGGCTGGGGGCGTTTGTAACCTCTTGATACACATGTCACTGAGGTTCACATTCAGGTGTGATCCTCTAGTTACTCCCATGACCTGTGTTTTGGGCTACCAAATTTGGAAACAGTCCTGCTGTGACAGACTGCTCTCTGGAGGAAAATTACAACAGAGGAATCAACACTTCCAAGTGGGCAACCCCCAGAACACTTAGTTCAAATATGTAGGTTCTATGGGCCTGATTTAGAGTTTGGCGGATGGTTTACTCTGTCACAAATGTTAGGGATATCTTGACCACCTAATTATAAGTTCATTAGGGTATAATGCACTTGTAATTAGGTGGACAGGATATCTGTCATGTTTGTGACAGAGTAACCCCTCTGCCAAACTTTAAATCCGGCCTTAAACCACATTAGTGCCTTGAAATAGACTATACAAATGGGAGCTAGAGACTCCCAAATTGGCAATGGAAGCTTTACATCATCATTGAGAAGCTCAGCACAAATTCTGCCTTTTTGGACCAAGTCCGGGACTAAGGATCTGCCAGTCTCTCTGCTGGTTGAGTAGATATCACACAGGAGAATGAATACCACTGTCCTGGAGCCTGGAGCACTAGCTTCTCCCTGACCCAAAACCAGAGGACTAGGTGAGGAGTGTGAGATTGCCTGGAGGAAGCTAAGTCCAGTGAGAATTCTGTCAAGTGGATCTATGAAGCAGAGAGTGAAATTTGTGCTCCAAGTCAGGAGCACCACACTGATTGTGCCATCCACCCGTGTGTATTTTTCTTGACTCCTATTTCTCAGTGCTCAAGGTTAAGGGCCGTTGCCCAGGTGCAGAGACGTGCAAAGCAGGTCATCACCCTGTGCAGCATTATGACCTGAAGAGGGACACCACCTTGAGTGCTCAGAGTGTAACTCCTGTATGCCAGGTGGGAGCCATGGAAGAAATCAAGGGCCATTGCGTGTGAGCTGTGTGCCACTGGGAGTCCGGAAAAGCTACTGTGTCATCATAACTCCTATATCATCCCATGTCTGCCATTGGAGACAAGCAGTACTCTTCATGACAACGGAGGAGAGGTATTGAGGTCCAGACCCAGTGCCAGCTGTGACAAGCCTATCACGAAATGCCAACACCAGCCAAGTTTACTTTGACCTGGGACCTCTGAATGCTCACAGGGGTTCTTTCTCAACTCCAGTGAGAGCAAGTAAGACTGAAAGTTGAGCTTCAGAGCCCTTTGGGGTGACCTGCTCTGACTGAAGTAGCTAGAGGACTGGCTCACATTTGACTTTAAAAAGCTACTGCGGGACTTCCAAGACTCATTCTCCAGCGAGGCCAGCCTGGATGTTGCCTCATGTAAACAGGGAATCCCCAACCCATAGCTGGAAGAGTGGGACATTGGTGCTCCTGGAGCCATGCTATAATAAAAACCTTAAGAGTGAGTTATTATTTAGCAGGTACCATACTTCATTTTGTGTATGTGTATAAATTCTACTTCTTTATAAAAGTGAGTATTTGGCTGGATATTCAATTATTGTGGTTGCTAAACGTATGTTGAGTTGTGACCCTGTATTTGCCATACACCTTCCTCATCCCCAAGAAACCTTGGACTGCTTGACTTTTGCTACCACGAGAGTCAAGTTTGGAAGGGATACTTGGCCCAGTTACTCAGAGCCCATAGGTGGTGGGGCCTCATTACCTAGGAGTGAAAGGCCTCAACCACTATGATTGGGCCCAGAGTAAAAGGCCTCAACCACCACGACTCGGCCCAGTAGCTCCTGCTTGCCCCATGGCCTTCTGAAAGGGGTTCTGGCAGCATCCATTTTAGCCCCATAGCCTGCATTTTTTAACAAGCCAGAACTCAAAGGATGCTATCGGCCTCATCAAATAATACGTCACTTTGGTTTTACAACTTGGGAGTCACTGGGGACATCACAAAGGTATCTTGCTAGGGTTCCACCTACCCTGCTCCACTTTTCTAAAATGTCTCTATATGGCCTTCAATCAACACCATCCTGGTGATAAGTCTCAGCCTCTTCATGCAATTTACCACCTACAGCTGCATATTCCATACTGTAGACATTGAGCTATGTTTTCAACTGGAGCTTTTTGTCCTGGCTACACATCTCTGCATGGGCACAGCCAATAACCTGGAAGCCAGAGAGGGTGCCAAAGCAGGGGGCAAGGTCTAGTGTTTCCATGCTCCCCTGTGTCAATGCCCTTCCCAGAAATCTGCACCAGTCACAGCTGGACTCCTCGGGTACGGCAGCATAAATACTGTACCTCAGAGTTATTCTCTCCCTTCAATTGTTGTGCTCAGCACACAATATGCACCCAGAGACATTCTCTGCCTGCAATTGTTGTGCTCCAGCACAAAATGTAACCTGTTACCTGTTTTCTTGACAGTCTCGTGCATGTCTCTTCCAGTGGCCACTGAGGTGAATCTTCAACACCCTTTCATTTTCTGCTCCACAAGTTCTTGTCTTTTGGACTTGCTTCTGATCTTGGCTACCTACTCCCCTGGAAATCTGCAAAGATAAAAGGGTACAGAGTACTTACCAGCAGCTGACTGCTCTCCTACGTTAGTAAGTGTAGGAAAGTACCATCTTGCCTGGCATGTTACCCCCATTTTTACTTGTGTGTCTGTTTGTTTTTGCCTGTGTCAGTGGGATCCTGCTAGCCAGGACCCCAGTGCTCATAGTTTGTGGCCTATATGTGTTCCCTGTGTGGTGCCTAACTGTATCACTAAGGCTCTTCTAACGAGAACCTCAGCGTTTATGCTTTCTCTTCTTTTAAAATTGTCGCTGCAGGCTAATGACAAATTTTACCAATTCTGGTTGGCACATTGGAACACCCTTATAATTCCCTAGTATATGGTGCCCAGGGTATTGGGGTTCCAGGAGATCTCTATGGGCTGCAGCATTTCTTTTGCCACCCATAGGGATCTCAGACAATGCTTACACAGGACTGACACTGCAGCCTGAGTGAAATAACACCCACGTTATTTCACAGCCATTTTACACTGCACTTAAGTAACTTATAAGTCACCTATATGTCTAACCCTCACTTAGTGAAGGTTAGGTGCAAAGTTACTAAGTGTGAGGGCACCCTGGCACTAGCCAAGGTGTCCCCACATTGTTGAGGGCAATTTCCCCGGACTTTGTGAGTGATGGGACACCATTACACACATGAAGTACATATAGGTCAATACCTATGTGTAGCTTTACAATGGATAACTCCGAACATGGCCATGTAACATGCCTAAGATCATGGAATTGTCCCCCCAAGCCAAATCTGGTATTGGGGTGCCAATCCCTTGCATCCCCAGGGCTCCAGCATGGACCCCGGGTACTGCCAAACTAACTCTCTGGGGTTTTCTCTGTAGCTACCGCTGCTGCCAAACCTCAGACAGGTTTCTGTCCTCCTGGAGCCTGGGCAGCCCAGTCCCAGGAAGGCAGAACAAAGGATTTCCTCTGAGAGAGGGTCTTACACCCTCTCCCTTTGCAAATAGGTGTTAAGGGCTGGGAAGCAGTAGCTTCCCCCAGCCTCTGGAAATGCTTTGAAGGGCACAGATGGTGCCCTCCTTGCATAAGCCAGTCTACACCGGTTCAGAGAGCCCCCAGCCCCTGCTCTGGTGCGGAACTGGACAAAGGAAAGGGGAGTGACCACTCCCCTGTCCATCACCACCCCAGGGGTGTGCCCAGAGCTCCTCAAGTGTGTCCCAGACCTCTGCCATCTTGAATGCAGAGATGTGAGGGCACAATGGAGGCCGCTGAGTGGCCAGTGCCAGCAGGTGACGTCAGAGACCCCTCCTGAAAGGCTCTTGCCTGGTTAGGAAGCCAGTCCTCCTCTGAGGGCTATTTAGGGTCTCTCCTGTGGGTTCCTCTTCAGATAAGGAATGCAAGAGCTCACCAGAGCTCCTCTGCACTTCTATCTTCGACTTCTGCCAAGGATCGACTGCTGACTGCTCCAGGACGCCTGTAAAACTGCAACAAAGTAGCAAGAAGACTACCAGCAACATTGTAGCGCCTAATCCTGCCGGCTTTCTCAACTGTTTCCTGGTGGTGCATGCTCTGAGGGCTGTCTGCCTTCACCCTGCACTGGAAGCTAAGAAGAAATCTCCAGTAGGTCGACTGAATCTTCCCCCTGCTAATGCAGGCACTTCTGCGTCACTGGTCCTCTGGGTCCCCTCTCATCTTGACGAGCGTGGTCCCTGGAACACAGGAGCTGAATCCAAGTGACCCCGACAGTCCAGTGGTCCTTCTGTCCAAATTTGGTGGAGGTAAGTCCTTGCCTCCCCTCGCCAGACAGTAATCCTGTGTACTACGTGATCTGCAGCTGCTAAGGCTTCTGTGCGCTCTTGCAAGGATTCCTTCATGCATAGCCCAGCCCAGGTCCCCAGCACTCTGTCCTGCACTGCTGAACTCGCTGAGTTGACCGCCGACTTCGTGGGACCCTCTTTTGTTGTGCTGAGACAACCACCATGCTCAGATTTCTTGAACACCTGTTCAGGTGCTTCTGCGGGTGCTGCCTGCTTCTGCATGGGCTCTCTCTGTTGCTGAGCACCCCCACTGTGTCCTCCTCCGAGAGGTGACCTCCTGGTCCTTCCTGGGCCCTGGCAGCACCCAATATCTTCAACTGCAACTCTTGCAGCTAGCAAGGCTTGTTTGCGGTCTTTCTGCGTGGAAACAACTCAGCATCCTCCAGCACGCCGTGGGGCATCTTCTGACCAAAGGAGAAGTTCATGGCTTCTTCCGTTGTTGCAGAATCTTCAGCTTCTTCCACCCAGAGGCAGCCCTTTTGCACCTTCATCCGGGGTTTAGTGGGCTCCTGCCCACCGCTGGACACTTGCGTGACTCTTTGACTTGGTCCCCTTCTTTTGCAGGTCCTCAGGTCCAGGAATCCATCTTCAGTGCTTTGCAGTCAGTTGTTGCCTTTGCAGAATCCCCTATCTCAACTTTACTGTCTTTCTGGGGTAGTAGGATAAATTTCTTCTACTTTTCAGGGTCTTGGGGTGGGGTATCTTGGACACCCATAGTGTTTTCTTACACTCCCAGCGACTCTCTACACAATACACTAGGCCTGGGGTCCATTCGTAGTTCGCATTTCACTTTTGGAGTATATGGTTTGTGTTGCCCCTAGGCCTACTGTCTCCTTTTGCATTCTATTGTGTCCTACAGTGTTTGCACTACTTTTTTAAGTATTTTACTTACCTGATTTTGGTTTGTGTGTATATTTTGTGTATATTACTTACCTCCTAAGGGAGTATATCCTCTGAGATACTTTTGGCATATTGTCACTAAAATAAAGTACCTATATTTTTAGTAACTCCGAGTATTATTTTTTCTTGTGATATAGTGCTATATGATATAAGTGGTATAGTAGGAGCTTTGCATGTCTCCTAGTTCAGCCTAAGCTGCTCTGCTATAGCTACCTCTATCAGACTAAGCTGCTAGAACACTACTAATCTACTAATAAGGGACTGGACCTGGCACAAGGTGTAAGTACCATCAGGTACCCACTATAAGCCAGGCCAGCCTCCTTCAGTAAGCTGCATGTTAAACATATTGTTGGAATGTCTATAGTTACCTTCCATTGTTGTGACTTGTGACTCTTATGGCTGGTGATCACTTTCTCTGCAAAAGATGGAAAGGATTGTTATAACACGTTCCTCCTCTTACCATGAAGAAATGGAAATGTAATCTTTATTATTTTTGGTACTATTTTTGCGAACCTTGGCATATTACTAGTCTTATTTATATATATTAGAATTTTGTAACATATAGGGATTTAATTCTACTACATTTCTTCAGGTTCTGTTTTGAACCTTACCTCTTCATTCATAAGGTAACTATCCATCTTGCCTTCTTGTCTTAGTAAGTATCAGTTTAGTACATACACTTACCTTCATTTTGTATTCACTTCTCCTGGGTGCACACCACATATGCAAGATTCCAGCTGACAGATACTAGTGGGAAAGTAGGAGGTATTAGGTAAGAACATATACGTAATGTTCTGACCCAGGGATATCTTCATTTGTACCTTAGTAAGATGAGTACTAAATCGTACTGTATTTTTCTTAGATACACCACGAAACACTGAACAATGAAGGTATCGCCTGCAAGGAGAACTAATGCAGCTGTCTTGAGGGATCCCAAGGATTCCTTCTTTTGTTTTCTCCACTTCCACTTTCCCCAGGGCACTATTCTTACCTGGAGTTCAGGTGGATACAGGATTCTGGTGACATAGGGAATCAGCTTCTGGTATTTATGTCTTGCTGCCACAAGACTGCACAGCCATATCAGTTGTGGTTGTGATCAAAAGTTACACTTTTTCCTTAGGACATGGGAAACACTGAGATTAAATAGGCACTCCTGTTCCCATCAGTCTCAAATTATCACCTACTTTATGGGTTTAGCTCCATCTTGCCCACTGTTAAACATCTGACATGAAGTGGATGGGCATCCACCACCTCACTAGTGTGGAAAAAGCCTCTCGTCAAGGTGAACTATTCTCCTAACTTTGTGGCTGTTCTGGGGCTGTCCAACCAAGATGTTATTCTCTTCTGCTATATCAGAGTTTTCTCCATCATCCAGGTCAGAAGGCTCGATAAAGCTTGGGGTAACTACTTTTTTATGAACTCATCTGAGGGGTCTACTGAAATGCATACAGAGCTGAAACGCAAGCTCCTTTGATCGTTGAAAGTCATCCCTTAAGGACTCCATTGGAATAAAAAATACTTGAACATCAATCTCTCTCCGCGCACGCATGATTCAAGCCATTTTGGTATTTCAGCATATCTACTTCCTTAATACTATTTACAAATAAAGGACCGCCTACCTCTCAAGATGTGTTAAACAGACAATGGCCATCTGTATCTCTGTACTTTATCTCTGTTTTTACTATATTTTGTTGGAACCATCTATTTCTTCCAATAAAGTATTTTTTGCTGAAAAAGCACCAAAATTGAAATCATCATCAAGACTGAAGATGATTCACACTCTGCAGCAAGGTTGGTTGGAAATTTCCATCATGAAAGACTTCCTGTTGGAGAAATGTTCTACATAGCCTGCCCAGTGCTGGCAGGCTCTCAGAGGCCTTCTTCCCACCTCGGGTTCAGAAACCACAAACTCTCCGGTGAGACACCATCACTATTCTCACCAATAGAGGTCAACTAAATCTTTGGACTTGGCAAAGAGTGTAATAGTCAGAATCATCAATCACAAATCAATCGCATAAAACCATAAACAATTCTAAACACTATACACAATTTGACTCTAAATCATAACTCCAAACTGAATAACTTTCAAAGCTTTATTACAATCCCCAAATCAATGTCACTTATATGGTGCGCAAGGCTAAATTATAAACATACATGAAAACCATTGGATGCCCAAAACGTCTGAAATGTTTTATCCTACTAAACATCAATACTGTTAAGCACTCCAAAAGAATAACATAGATCAGCAAAACCACAATATGCACATTAATTTCAGATTTTCAAGCAGATGATGTAAATCAGTAAATCATCAAAATACAGTTTTAGCAATCAATTTCAGAGCTGGACCATCCCTATCTCTAATACAAATAACGACATTCTTGTGGGCTAACACATGGGCAAAAACAAAAGCAAGACAGAAATAATCTGGAAAAATCATATAACTAAGGCAGCTCACTATAAAATTCACACTAGTCTAAGGGCCTCATAATGAACATGGCGGATCAGACCGCAATGCCGGCAGCGGAAAATACCGCCACCGGCATGGCAGTCTGAACTGCCGTATAATGTACAAGGGAGGGCTGCCACAGGCGGCCCTCCGCCACCCCCAGGCTACCGCCAACAGGCAGGCTGGCAATGGCGGATATCATTATCCGACACGGCAGCACTGCAAGCAGCGCCTTCCTCAGGATAATGATCCCTTTTTCCGCCAGCCTTTCCGCCAAGGAAAGGCTGGCAGAAGGGGTGCTCCAGGGGCCCCCATGGGGATCCCCGCACTGCCTATGCACTTGGCTTGGGCAGTGCAGGGGCCCCCGTGCAGTGCCCATCTGCGCGATGGGTGCTGCTGCACCCCCCGCACTGAGGCATTGACGACAGCTCCATGTGGAGCAGTCGGCAATGTTCCGGCCCAGCATTCTGCTGGGTCGGCAGGTGGTAACACTGTTTCTGCCCTGCCAGCCCAGCAGAATGTTTGTTATTCGGCCTAACTCCAGATCTAGCACTACCAAGTCTGCAACTATTATGGATTTTCTCAGCAAAAGAGCATTGTCATTTCAATGATTTCATACAGTTCTGCCAAAATATTACATTCTCTAGTTATTTGTTACATGAAAGTTTTCTCTCACAAGACTAAACCTTTTTCACATAGGAATCATGAGTTTCCTAGAACAAATATTGCTACATAGTTAATTCTGAAACATGCTTCTTTGCCTTCAGTACAATAGGACATTCACATCACATCAGCAACCTAGAAAACAATTCAGGTCAAAGTGAACTGAATAAACAAGTGATTTTCCACTTCTGCTGAAAAATGAACCTTTTAGGCTTTGTCAAGCTAAAAAGCCTAAATGCACATCAATACAATCAATACATTAATAAACCTATTGCGAACCTTACAATTATAATCAAATATGCAATACAAATTATTTATTTTCAAACATAATTTACGACACGTTAGAGTAGTTTTAAACATGCATTTATTTTTCTGCACACATGCAACTCACATTATTAAAATTAATTTAATCACTATAAGTACTATTAATTCATATCATCTAATACTTTAATTTTAATATTCACCTTACGTAAAACACTCTTTAGGTTAACTAATTTTAGTATTTCATCTAATATGAAAGTATATCATTGTTCATGTTAAAACGTAGTGTTTAATACAAATGGCAGCCACATAGTCCACTGTAGGAAAAAGGCTCCTTGTTGCAGTTACCCCACCACTTTTTGACTGATATTGATGCTGACTTGACTGAGAGTGTGCTGGGACCCTGCTAACCAGGCCCCAGCACCAGTGTTCTTTCACTAAAAAGTACCATTGTTTCCACAATTGGCACGCCCCTGGCACACAGATAAGTCCCTTGTAAAAGGTACCAGTGGTACCAAGGGCCCTGTGTCCATGGAAGGTCCCTAAGGGCTGCAGCATGTGTTGTGCCACCCCAAGGGACCCCTCACCTAACACATGTACACTGCCATTGCAGATTGTGTGTGTTGGTGGGGAGAAAAAGGCAAAGTCGACATGGCATCCCTCTCAGGGTGCCATGCACAAAAAACACTGCCTGTGGCAAAGGTAAGTCACCCCTCTAGCAGGCCTTAAAGCCCTAAGGCAGGGTGCACTATACCACAGGTTAGGGCATAGCTGCATGAGCAATATGCCCCCATGGTGTCTAAGCCATTTCTTAGACATTATAAGTGCAGGGTAGCCATAAAGAGTATATGATCTGGGAGTTTGTCAAACACAAACTCCACAGCTCCATAATGGCTACACTGAATACTGGGAAGTTTGGTATCACATTTCTCAGAATCATAAACCCACACTGATGCCAGTGTTAGATTTATTTAAAAAATGCACACAGAGGGCATCTTAGTGATGTTCCCTGTATTTTACCCAATCCTTCAGTGCAGGACTGACTGGTCTGTGCCATCCTGCCATTGAGAGACAAGTTTCTGACCCCCTTGGGTGAGAGCCTTTGTGCTCTCTGGGGACAGAAACAAAGCCTGCACTGGGTGGAGGTGCTTCACACCTTCCCCCTGCAGGAACTGTAACACCTAGCAGGGACCCTCAAAGGCTCAGGCTTCGTGTTACAATGCCCCAGGGCACTCCAGCTAGTGGAGATGCCCACCCCCCCTGGACACACCCCCACTAATGGCAGCAAGCCCGGGTAGGTAATGAGAAAAAACAAAGAGGAGTCACCCCCTCAGCCAGATCCACCCCTAAGGTGACCAGAGCTGAAGTGACCCCCTCCTTGGAAAATCCTCCATCTTGTTTTGGAGGATTTAGCCCATTAGAAATAGGGATGTGCCCCCTCCCCAAAGGGAGGAGGCACAAGGAGGGTGTAGCCACCCTCAGGGAGAGTAGCCATTGGCTACTGCCCTCCAGCCCTAACACACCCCTAAATTCAGTATTTAGGGGCAACCCTGAACCCAGGACTTCAGATTCCTTCTGACCTACAAACAAGGACTTCTTAGCTGAAAAACCCCTTAGAGAAGAAGGACGACAACAACTGCTTTGGCCCCAGCCCTACCTGGCTGTCTCCAACTTCAAAGAACCTGCACCAGCGACGCATCCTGCTGGCCCAGCGACCTCTGCTGACTCAGAGGACTGCTTTGTACCTAAGAAGGATCAAGAACTCCTGTGGGCAGCGGACCTGTCCAACCAAAGAAAGAAGAAATCGTCTTTAAAGGGACTCTCTTCTTACTCCACAAGCGTGAGTCTCCACCACGCTGCACCCGATGCCCCTGGCCCGTGTCCAGAGAAACCAATGACCCAGAGGGGATCCCCAGGTGACTCTGACTACGTCTCCACCCTGGGCTGACCTCCCTGCACCCCCACAACGACGCCTGCAGAGGGAAATTCCGAGGACCCCCCTGACGACGACTGCCCGGGACGAAGATATCCGATGCCAGGAGAAGCACTGCACCCACAGCCCCCAGGCCCGTGAGAAACCGACTTCTGGTGCAGCAGTGACCAGCAGGTGGCCCTCACCCTTGCCCAGTCAGTGGCTGGCCCGAGAAGCCCGGCCGGGCCCTGCCTGCAATGTCTGAGTGACCCCCCCGGGTCCCTCCATTGAAACCTATTGCAAACCCGAAGCCCTGTTTGCCCACTGCACCCGGCTGCCCTGGTGCTGCTGAGGGTGTGTATTGTGTGCCTACTTGGGACCCCCCAGTGCTCTACTAAACACCCCTGGTCTGCTGCCCGAGGACGCAGGTACTTACCTGCCAGCAGAGGAGAACTGGAGCACCCCATGACTCCATAGGCGCCCATGTTATTTGGGCTCCTCTTTGACCTCTGCACCTGACCGGCCCTGTGTTGCTGGTGCTGGGTGTTTAGGATTGACTTGAACCCCCAACGGTGGGCACCTATGCCCCAGAGACTGAACTTGTAGGTGCTTTACTTGCCATATTAATCAACCTGTACTTACCTCCCCCGGAACTGTTGAATTTTGTACTGTGTCCACTTTTAAAATAGCTTATTGCCATTTTATGAAAAACTGTGTACATTACTGTTTTGTTTCAAAGTCCTAACTATACCTATGCAAAGTACCTTACATTTAATGTACTTACCTGCCATTTGAATCTTGTCATTCTAAAATAAATTAAGAAAATAATATTTTTCTACATAAATGCTTAACACTACCCTCTAATAAGCCTAATTGCTCGACCACACTACCACAAATACAGCATTAGTCGTATCTATTGTTGCCTCTGTCAACCCTCTTGGGGAACCCCTGACTCTTTGCACACTATGGCCCTCATTATGACCCTGGTGGCTGGTGATAAAGAGTCAGTAATACCGCCAAGAGGCTGGTAGTAAGTACCGCCAAATTATGACTATGGCAGTGATATCTCCGAAAAACAGCCAATGTACTACACCGACCGCCAGGGTGGAAACAACAGTCACCACAGCAGTAGCCACCTACAGCCAGCAGAAGACAAAGTTCTGCCCACCATATTATGACATGCCAAACCGCCACCTTTTCGGGGGCGGTACCAATGCCATCAAAAGCCTGGCAGAAACAGAGCTATGAAGACAAAGGACTCACCATTGGAGACACAGGGAAGGACCACGGTGCCATGGAACCAGAACTGCAAGTCTTTCCGATAATCTTCTACGTTATGCTCCACCACGAACACCAAGCCCGGCGAAGACGATGACGGTGAGTACAGCCTCCTAGCACACAAGGGAGGGAGGAAGGAAAACGACAGTGACACACACACGCACAAAACACACCCCACACACACCATACACACAACCAGCTGCTCAAGACAACAATTTAGTCCCGTAAATTGGCTGACTAATGCAAGGACAAGAGGAATTGACTAAAGTGATTGTAATAAGATCAACATCAAAAATAATAAGTCAATGTGGCAATGCAACAGATATGTACAAGTGCACAAAAAAGGGACACTGCCCAGTCCACAGTTCACAGAGTCCACATGGCGGCAGGGCAAAGTCCAAGGCCCCACTCAATCCCTGCACCAATACGGAGAGAACACTGCAGGGGCATCAGTTGGCATATAGGCCGCACCTCAGGGGGAGAGGGGCACCTCAGCCGGAGGCAGAAACAAGACCACTGGTTCTGAAGGGGTCATCATGCCCTGTGCTTGGTTCTGGGGAGTGCAAGGCCACAGTCTCTCAAGTGGGTGACTTGCCCACTGGTTCTGTAGTGGGTGACTTGCCCACTGGTTCTGGAGGGGGCAACATTCCCCGTGCTTTGTCCTGGGGAATGATGGGCCACAGTCTCTCAAGTGGGTGACTTGCCCACTGGTTCTGGAGGGGGCAACATGCCCTGTGCTTGGTCCTGGGGAGTGCAAGGCCACAGTTTTTCATGTGGGTGACTTGCACACTGGTTCTGGAGGGGGCAACATGCCCTGTGCTTTGCCCTGGGGAGTGATGGGCCACAGTCTCTAGAGTGGGTGTCTTGGCCACTGGTTCTGGTGGTGACAGGCTGCACAGCAGCTCATAGAGGCTGGATCATTTGGAGTCCACTTCTCCACTGTGGTGGTGGTTGTGGGAGGCTCCTGCTCAGACCATGCACCCTCCAGTGGCTGCACTGTGGTGGTGGTTGTGGGAGGCTCCTGCTCAACACCTGCTCCCTCCGATGGCTGCACTGTGGTGGTGGTTGTGCGAGGCTCCTGCTTAGCCCCTGCACCCTCTGATGGCTGCACTGTGGTAGTGGTTGTGGGAGGCTCCTGCTCAGCCCCTGGACCCTCCGATGGCTGCACTGTGGTGGTGGTTGTGGGAGGCTCCTGCTCAGCCCCTGCCCTCACTGATGGCTGCACAATTACGGCTGGCAGTGGGGGGCACTGTGACAGCTGCTGGTGCAGGCTCCTTCCCCTTCTTGCGGGCTGGTGCAGGCTTGTTCCCCTTCTTGCTGGTTGGTGCAGGCTCCTTCCCCTTCAGTACTTGTGGCTTGGAACCTTTCCACCAGGAGTAGGTGCTGCTGGAACTGGGCCCCTGGACTGTGTGGCTGAGATGCTTGGCTGGGTCCTTGATACCCTGGCCATACATGCAGGACTGGGGGGGTAGGGAAGAGGTCAATCTGGGAAAGGAAAAACTTTTTAGGGACATTGGGGTGGGAAGAAGGAGAAGTGATGGGAGTGGAGGATGAGGGAGTGGTTGTTGGAGGTGTTTGTCTGCTGGATTGGGTGCAGGTGCATGGGTTGTATGCTGTTGTGAGGTGGATGGCTGTTGGGTGTATGAGTGCTTGCGTTTGTGTACTTTAATAAAGGGGGGACAGACACAGTGAGAGAGGACACAGGGGATGTGTGCATGGCTGTTGTGGTGGTGTCTGCCAGTGAGGTGTGTGTTCTGCTTGGTGTGCTGATGATGCAGGTAGTGGATGATGATGTAGTGCATGCAGGTGTGAGTGTGGACATAACTGGGTGGGAGTGGAGGAGGGGAGACAGTGGAAATAGTGGATGCTGTTGTGTCTGTAACTGAATGGTGTTTGTGTGAGTGCCTGTGGGATGAAGTGTGGTGCTTGTGTTTGCCTGTGACACTCTTGGGTGTTGTCCTGTGTGCATGCTCATCTAGCTGTGTGCTTTGGATGGGTTGGGTTTGAGGAGAATGGGACTGGGAAGTGGAAGTTGGAGGGGGGACGGTTGAAACAGGGACAATGGCTGCCATCAGAGAGGAGGCCAGAGCCTGGATCGATCTCTGTTGGGCCGCCAATCCACTGTGACTGCCCTCCAGGAATGCATTAGATTGCTGCATCTGGGCTGCCAGCCCCTGGATGGCATTCACAATAGTCGATTGCCCTACAGAGATGGAACTCAGGAGGTAAATTGCCTCCTCACTCAGGGCAGCAGGGTTCACCGGGGCAGGGCCTGAGGAGCCTGGGGCGAAGGAGATGCCCACCCTCCTGGGTGAGCAGGCACGGGCAACTTGCTGAGGGGCTGCTGGGAGGTTGGTGCTGGTATGGGGGTGGCGGCTGTACCTGTAGTTGGGGTGGTCACAGAGGTGTCCGCCACCACCAGGGAGCTCCCAACAGAGGAGGTATCAGAGTCTGTATTGTCCCCTCCAGTCTCCGCCATGGTGCTCCCCTTGCCCTCCGTCACACTGGTGTCCTCAGCATCGATGGACTCTGCATCCTGGGTTCTGTGGGGTGCAGCTCCCTCTGTCACCAGTGCCTCTGGGACAGGCCTACCCACTATGCATTGTACTACCAGTGATATTGCTAGCCACCAAAGCATGAGGAGGAGCACACACCGCCAACTGCAGCACTCCTGGGATCCACACAGCCCTGACCAGTAGTCAATGCTAACAAGCTAGGTAGGCAGTATTTCCCCTTCAGCCACCAGAGGACCTACGCTGCTATGTCTTGCCTGGCCTAGGGGCACCCACTGACACACACCCACCACCCGGATACCACCCCTCCAGCCGTTTCCTTCAGTGATGGGTACTGTACTAACCCACTTGTGGCTGCTGTGGTGCCCTCAGGCGCCCATCCAGCTCTGGATAGGCCACCGCCAGTATGCAGGCCATCAGGGGGGTCAGGGTTCGACGGGCACCCCTTCCTCGTTGGGAGGCCATCCCCAGCTGGGCCTCTGCAGTCTTCCATGCCCAGCGTCTCGAGTCCTCCCACTGTTTGCGATAGTGGGTGCTTCCCCTGCCATAGACCCCCAGGGTCTGCACCTCCTTGGCGATGGCACGAATATACCCTTCTTTTGATGGGTGCTGACCTGCAGAGTCAATACAGACAGGAGAACACCATTAGACAAACTGTCCAGCCTGTAATACGAATGACCCACCATACCCGTTTCCATCACTATTGGCAAACACATAGCCCAGCACTCAACGTGTACCTAGCTAAGAGCATATACCTCCCCCCTTCCACAATGCCATTACACACACCTCCATATATTCATGCCACATGCATCGTGCCCACAGTGTACTCACCTGTTGGTCTGGAGACCCATACAGCAGTTCGTACTGTGGTAGGACCTCATCCACCAGTCTCTCCAATTACTCTGACGTGAAGGCTGGAGCCCTTTCCCCGGTCACAAAGGCCATGGTAGGTTCCAGACACAGGTCACAGCAGCACATGCAGTGTAGGTCCTCTCCTATGGAAGGTCAGGAAACAAGTGAGGAATCTGATAGAAAATGGCAGTCATGTCTGCAGTGTGCAAACCGTCACCATCGGCGTAGATCACCATTGGCCACTGTACGCCATATGGCCCCATATTAACCAATAAGCAATTCACCTGCGGTTCCCAGCCATCTCCCGCCATGGCGCACGTCAGCGGCATTACCTTACTTCCACCTGTCCCTCCACACCGGACAGGTGGATGCCATTTCAGATGGCAGGCCTATGGAATAATGCTGCATCACAGGATAAACAGGCACATACTTGACAAATCACACTGTCCCATTACATGTTTACAGATTGCAGACTATTGTTTTAGCTCCATTGTTCAGTTTGTGACAGCCTTCTCACTCTTTTGTCCCTTAGATACGTACAGCTGCGGATGAATAGGAGATCGAGAAATACCCCCGTGTACAGACCCCTGGTGAATGTGACTACACTGGAGTACAGGCACATCATCCTCACCTATAGACTGGACAGGGCCACAATCACAAAGCTGTGTGCCCAATTGGAGCCTGACCTGATATCTGCTATCTGTCAGCACACTGGGATCCCCCTTCTTGTGCAAGTGCTATCAGTTCTCCATTTCCTGGCAACTGGTTCATTCCAAGTGACAGTGGGCTTGGCAGCAGGAATGTCACAGCCAATGTTCTCAATAGTGCTGACAAGAGTGTTTTCTGCCCTGATAAAACACATGTGCAGCTACATTGTATTCCCCCAGGTTGAGGATTTGGCCACTGTGAATGCCGGGTTTTATGCAATGGTATCTCCTCAATATACTAGGGGCTATTGATGGAACACATATTGCATTTGTGCCCCCCCCCCACCAGAATGAACAAGTGTTCAGGAATCGTAAGAGTTTCCACTCTATGAATGTGCAGATGGTGTGCTTGGCGGACCATTATATCTCCCACATCAATGCTAAGTCTCCTTGGTCGGTGCATGATGCCTTTGTTCTAAGGAATAGCAGCATCCCAAATGTAATGGCCCAACTACAGAGGCACAGGATGTGGCTAATAGGTGAGCCCTGGTTCCCACCCAGTATATGTTGTTGTATGCCTATGGTATTGGCCATATGGGATAGTCTGTGGCTAAATGTTGTCCCTCAATATTTGCAGGTGACTCTGGTTACCCAAACCTATCATGGCTGCTGACCCCTGTGAGGAATGCTAGGACAAGGGCAGAAGAATGTTATAATGAGGCACATGGGTGAACCAGAAGGATAATTGAAAGGACCTTCGGCCTCCTGAAGGCCAGGTTCCGGTGCCTCCATCTAACAGGTGGATCCCTGTGCTACTCACCCGAGACGGTCTGCCAGATAGTGGTGGCATGCTGCATGTCGCACAACCGGGCCCTCAGACGCCATGTCCCTTTTCTGCAGAAGGAGGAGACTGGAGATGCCCCTGTGGCAGCAGTGGACCCTGTGGACAGTGAGGATGAGAAGGCAGAGGATGAGGATGTGGACAACAGAACATCTGTAATTCGTCAGTACTTCCAATGACACACAGGTGAGACAGTGCAACTTTACATTTCAATGACTTTGGTTGTATTCTGTGTGGCATTGGCATGCTGGTATTTCCCACTTCTATGGCCACTTACTGTTACCTCTGGCTATTCATTTTGCAGATGTTGGTGATTTCACAAATACCCCTGGTGTGATCACAACAGCCAGCTACAGGTCATTGATTCTATGCTCCTTCTATGTACAGTTCATTTGCAATGGTTGCACCTGTTCCAATCAATACATATTTGAAATACATGACTTACTCGAAATCAATTTTTATCCAAGGGTGTTTATTATAGTGCTAATAAATAGAGGGGGAAGTGCAATGGGATGGGGGAAAGTCCAGGGTATTGTTTCAGTCTGTTCATAGCACAAGTGCATTGTCCAGGGGGACAAAGGAAGGGGAGCAATGGCAGTTCAAGGTGGACAGGGTGACTGAGTGGGACACAAGGGGGACAATCAGGAGAGTCTCAATTCCTGGCAGGAGTCTTGGCAAGTGTCTCTGGCTTCTGTCTGGATCGCAGGGAATGTTTGCGGGGAGGTTCACCTTCTGCAGGGGGAGGGGTGCTGGTGGCCTGTGAGTCCTGTGGTGGGGCCTCCTGGCTACTAGCGGCAGTGGAAGTGGAAGGCTGTTCAGATGACTGGCTAATGGCAGGGGCTCGCTGGTGTGACACTGCCTCCCTCACAATGTTGGCCATGTCTGCCAGCACTCCTTCTATGGAGATCAGGGTTTTGTTGATGGCCTGCAAGTCCTCCGTGATTCCCTGATACTGTCCCTCCTGCAGCCACCTGTTCTCCTGCACGTTGTCTCAGATCTGGCCAATCGTGTCCTGGGAATGTTGATAGGCTCCCAGGATCTCAGAGAGCGCCTCCTGGAGAGTCGGTTCCCTGGTCCTGTCCTCCCCCTGGCACACAGCAGTCCTCCCAGTGTCCCTGTTGACCTGTGCCTCTATCCCCTGAACCGTGTGCCCACTGCCACTGACCCAGGTCCCTGATTGTCTTGTGTGCGAGGTGTGTCCTTGGGTCCCTGTACAGGTGGGCACACTGATAATTGACCTGTCCTGGGGACAGAGGTTTGGGGATGTTGGGTAGGTGCTGTGGTGTTCTTTCCTGGTAGGGGAAGCTCTGTGGTGGTCTGTGACTGGGCTTCAGTAACTGGCTGTCCAGTGGTCCCTGATGAGGCAGGTAGATCGTCCAGATCCTGAAGACCAGAGTTACTGTCATCACTGTGGTCCTCTTCAGGACCACACCCAGGGACTGGGTAGTACTGGCACCTCCTCTCTGGTGACATTGACTGGGGTACCTGTGGGGATGTAAATGATGTGTTATGGTTAACGTGTATGATATATTGTCCATCCCTGGGTTACCCTTTATGGTTGGTTTTGACCTGCCAGCTTTTACTTGTGTATGTTGGTGTATGGTGGGATTGTTAGTTCTCTAAGCTGTGTATGCTTTAGTGATGAGTGTCCATGCAGGGCTGTGAGGGGTGTCCATGCATTGGTACAGCATGCAGGGCTTGGCATTGGGATTAAAGAGATGTGATGGTGGAGTGGGATGTAGAGGAGTAGGGGAGTGAGGATGAGGGTATGTGATGGCATGCAGGTAGGGGGGTGATAATAGTAGAGAGTTGACTTACCTAAATCCAGTCCTCCACCGACTCCGCCCAGGCCCTCAGGATGCAGTATCGCCAAGACTTGCTCCTCCCATGCTGTGACTTGTGGGGGAGGAGGTGGGGGTCCACCACCAGTCCTGTGGATAGCAAACTGGTGTCTCTCGCTGCTTTGGAACGTACCTTAACCCATAGGTCATTCCACCTCTTCCTGATGTTGTCCCTTGTTCTGGGGTGCTGTCCCACGGCGTTGACCCTGTCCACGATTCTCCACCATAGCTCCATCTTCCTGGCTATTAATTTCTGCTGCACCTGTGCTCCAAACAACTGTGGCTCCACCCTGACAATCTCCTCCACCATGACCCTTAACTCCTCCTCAGTGAAACAGGTGTCCCTTTGTGGTGCCATGGGTGTTATGTGATGTGTGTTGGTGAGGGTGTGTTGGGTAATGTGTTGGGGTGTGTGAAGTAGGGTGCGTGAGGGTTGTGCGGGTGTATGTGTTGTGTGTGTAGTTGTGACAGTGGTCTTGGTGTCAGTCTTGTGCCAAAGCTTTGTAATCATAAAGGGTAGTGGGTAATGAGGGTGTGTGTTTTATAGTGGTGTGGGTGTGTGGATGTGGTGTGTGGATGGGTGTCAGGTGTGTGTTGTTTGAATTATCCAATGTTGTAGTGTTTAGTCTGTGGGTGTCCATTGTGAGCGTGGCAGTATGTACCGTCAATGGTTTACCGCCGTTGAATGTCCACCATGGTGATTCGTAGGTCATAATGTGGTGGGCGTTTTTCTGTTGGCGTAACGGTGTGGGTTTTGATACTGCCACTTTATAACTGACCTTTGGGCTGGCGGATTTGTGTCTGTGGCTGAATTCTGTCGCATTGGTGTGTGTGTGTCATAGTATTGTGAACAGATATCCACCGCTGTGATGGTATGTTGCCGGCCGTCAGCGTGGCTGTAAGCAGGAATTACAGCCAGGGTCATAATGAGGGCCTATATCTCATTTTGATATAATATATACAGAGCCAGCTTCCTACATCCACCATATTTCAAACTTGCACATTTTACATTTCCATGTTCATTTCTCTGTTAGACTTTTAAATGTAGGTTAATTAATCACCATATGCCAACGTCTATGCTACTAATGTATTAATAAAATTTTATCTCTATCAGTCCCTCCTTTGACGGCAATCTATGCTGTTACAAAAGAACCTTTCTCATTTACAATGAGACAAATCAAAACCTTGTAGTTTGATAATACATAGGTCTAGGTCTGTGGTAATTGTTAAATCTCTTCATTTTCTGATAACATCTGTTTCTCATATTCTCCATTTCTATTTATTCCCTCCTCTGTTTATTCTTTACTCTTTGTCTTCTCGAGAAATTGTAAACCTTGTATAATCCAAGTGCACAAATTATGCACACTATCACATTCAATAAAGGTTTTGGGATCATTCTCACAAATCCATTTCCCAAGTTTCGAATCCAAGATTCTACCTTAGAGAATCCCTCACACATTGTCTCCCAAACATTTGTCTGCTTCAGGTCATTCAAATCTTTTTTCATACTTGTCATACTTGATAAGTATCCCCTTATCGCCCTGCTGTTATCAGGAATGTAAGTGCAGAAGTACTGTGACTTTAAAACTCAGCAGACTCTGCCTTCCTTGCTAAAAGGATGTCTAATGCTAGGCAATTCTGCAAAATCATATACCTTGCAGCAACAATTTCTGCATCCATTAGGAGCATTGCACCTGAAAAATCAGTTGACATCTTATCTACAATCGTTGATAACTTCCTTATCTTTATGTCTTTTAGGATCAACCCACTGATGGAATAAAAGCTCCAAAAATTTCTCCAGTAATCTCTGAACCACTTGCTCCTCCTTTGAATCTCATTTTAAATCTCTCAATCCCTGCTGGTTTGTCAATGTTGTATCTGTGGTAAATGTTTGGAAAAACCACTCCTAAACAGCATGTGCCATACAAACCTTTCAGTAACATTTAATAAGCGTTCTTACCACAAATGTAGTAAACACCAGGCATAGCAGGGTCATGTCCAACATAAAATCCCATACACTCTTGAACAGGAACACATGATTGCATTCACTCATTCCTACAAACTTGTCAGTTTTTAATTGTGGCCTGTATATTCAAAGCTTCCCTACGTGTTGTCAATCTAAAGCTAAGCGTCCTTGTGTATCTGTGTGTAGTGAACTGATTTCTTTCTAGATACTATACCAAAATCTATCATTTTTTCCTTGCTCTTCTTCTGTCATCAACTTGATTAATAAACTCCTTTTCTACCTGTGTGAGAAGACATGTTAGATTATTCTGATGTGCTGTTCCAAATGTCAGTGTAGTTTCCAAGAATCCACCTGCCCTACCTATGTTCTTAGCCTTTCCAATGCTGCTCAAATGCTGATTAATGGGAATAAAAGAGAAAACTAAATCAAAATTAGAATAGAAGTACTGAATGTTCTCTTGGTTGTACAGTGTTAGTACTATGCTGCAACTAAACCCATAAGTTAGCGGTAAACTATGATAAGTGATTCCTTCTTGTACTGACAAAGGAATTTAAGTGCACACATAACAATCATGCACATTCATTGTGTGCACATACTCATACAGCAGACTATAATAAACAATGGAAGACAAATCTCCCTTTGCATCATCCAAATGAAGCAATCTCTCATCCATATAAAACTCATCCTGCTTAGATGTTATCATTTTTGTACTGGAGTTGCTATGCTTTTCATCTCTCCTTTCATTGAAAATCTCATTCCGGCAATCAATAAAATTCCCTGCAATCATACATACTATTATTAAAACAACACATACATGTTTAGGTTTACTGTGTTTGCCCTGTGCTGAGTTCATGGCTTCTATAGAATCAGAGGACAAAAGAAAAAGAAACTGTAAAAGCAAAGCAAGCAAAAAGCAAAAACAAAGTGATTTCTCAAGGTTTTTGCATTATTTACAGCAGTTCCCGATCTTAAGAAAAATTCCCCAAATTCAACTAAAAGCTCTCAAAAATAGTTCAAATATTCGTTTTCAATGGAGGACAGTCTGATAATCGCTTATGGTCACTTCCAGAGTGTAATGTCTTTGCTGGTCAATCGGCAAGGTTATTTCAAAACTCAGTTCAAATGCGATTTCAAGTTCCAAGAGGTTCATCTGAATTCTCACTGTCAAAACAAAAGGCCATTAAACTTGTTCTCACATTCATTAGTGACAAGATAGATCCATTCAGGTGAAGAGTATCTGCGGGTTGGCACCCATTTCCTTTTCGTTCTCCTTACAGAACCATCTTCATCTTCACTCTGATTTGACTCTTCAACTGCTTCTGTTATTAATTGGAATTTATCAGCAACCAGTTCATGTGCAGCTGCAGGCCATTTGTCTCCTTTCACAGTTCTCTTTGTGGGTGCAACTGCATTCACAATGTTTGCTGTGCTGGCAGGAGTCAGTTGACTTTGACATTGCTCTCCTGCACCTTTGTGTGCATTCAGACTGCTTGCACCTTCACCACTTAGCACATTTCCTGATTCAGCCACTGGTTCCGTCCTCACAGCTTGGTCAAGCCAAGCCCCTTCTCCTTGAGCATTTGCTCTTGCAAGATCAGACTCTGGGACCCACATTGAAGAAAAGTGGTGCTTCGTGTAATGAAGCGCCACTTTTCTTGTGTCCCATTGTGCCCCTCTAACACCACCATGTGTGTGCCATATTTAACTTACGGTACACCATGGCACGTTAGGAACAATAGAGTCATAATATCTGATGCTGTTGTGGCACTTTGCAGGATTAGCCCCAAGAATTCTGGCGCTAATCCTGCAAAGTACATAGAGGCCCATTATAAATAATGGTGTGCCTCATGTAAACACCCGCTTGGAGCATGCGTTAAACATGAAGCTAAAAATGAAGCAGTGGAATCTCACAGATTCCACTGCATCATTTTTCTGGGCCTCCTAACAGTGGACTGCCCCCTTGCATACATTATGCCTGGCGGAGGCATAATGTGGGACAAGGGTTTACAAAGTGGCGCAATGCATGCATTGTAGCACTTTGTAAATATGGCTTGCCGTTTTTGCCAATCTAACGCCACATTAGCATAAAAAAATGATGCCAATGTACGCTAGTTGGCGCTAGGCCCTTCTTAAATACTGGCCTGCGTTTTCAAGAGGACACAGAACTTTGTGTGTAAGGCTTGCGTGGATCCAGTTTGGAAGACCAGCACACTTCACAGCTGTTGTTGTCAGCAAGATAACTTGAAACAGTCCTTTCCACCTTGGTTCGAGGCAAGTCTGCCTGACATGCTGCTTAACTAGAATCCAGTCACCAGCTTTCAAGCTGTGACACTGTTTTTGAGCTGTTTGAACTGTTGCTGCTCCAAACTGATGAGTCAAAGAGCAACCCACATCAACTAGACCTTTGCAATAATCCAGCACTAAATAATCTGTTATGTTCTCAAGTGCATTTGTAGGTACTGCTGGTAATCTTATTGCACGTCCCATTAGAATCTTGTGGGGAGACAGTTCTGTCTTCCTGTCGGGGTGCTGCACATGCTCATCAGGACAAGTAGGAAGGCTTCAGGCCATTTCAACGCTGTAGAGGCAAAAATCTTTGCCAACCCATCTTTCAATGTTCCATTCATTTGTTTCACCAATCCAGATGCTTCTGGTCTATAACTGCAGTACAGTTTTTGCCTAATGTTCACTACTGCACACAATAGTTTTATGATCTCATCATTAAAATGAGTTCCTCAATCTGATTCCTCCAAAGAAGTCAGGTACCCATATCTGGGTATCAGTTCCCTGAGCAGCAGTTATCTACAGTAAGACTATGGCCCTCATTCTGACCCTGGCGGTCGGCGGAGAGACGGCGGTCGGACCGCGAACAGACCGGCGGTATTAAAAATGGCATTCTGACCGCGGCGGTCCCCGCCGCGACCGACCGCCACTTCTCCACTCCGACCGCCACGGCGGTCATGACCGCGGGGCTGGAGTTTGCGCACTCCGGCCCGGCGGTCGTCCCAAGACCGCCAAGGGTATTATGACCCTGCCTACCGCCGCGGTTTCTTGCGGGCGGGAACCGCCGTGCGAACCATGGCGGTAAGCACTATCGGGGCCAGGGAATTCCTTCCCTGGCACTGATAGGGGTCTCCCCCACTACCCACCCGAGTCCTCCCCCCACACCCCCCACCCCCCTGCCACCCCCCAGAGGTGGTACGAACCCCCTCCCCACCCCCACCCCGACATGCACATACATGCACCCCGACATGCACACACCCCCAACATGCACATATACACACCCCCTACACACACATACACAACGGGGACACATACCCGCACACATACATGCAGACATGCGCACCTGCCGAACAGCACACATTACCCATAGACACAGCAGCACCCCCCGCCCGCATACACGCACTCACACACCCCCTCTACACACTCACACGCACACCCCCATGCACGCCCACATCACACAACACCCCCCCACCCCCTCCCCTCACGGACGGTCAACTTACCTTGTGCGTTGGTCCTCCGGGAGGCGACGGGAGCCATGGGGAGGTGACCGCCAACAGAAGACCGCCAACAGAAGACCGCCACACGGAAATGTGGGTCGTAATTCTGTGGGCGGTGTTCTGCTGGCGTGGCGGTGGAGGTTGACCAGTCTCCACTTTCCCGCCGACCGCCAGTGTGGCTGCTGGCGGTTTTCCGGCGGAACGCTCCCAGCGGTCAGAATGCGCACAGCGGCATACCGCCGCGGTCGGCGGTCTTCACCGCGGCGGTAACTCGGCGGTCTTGCAAAAAGACCGCCAAGGTCAGAATGAGGGCCTATAATTTCTACATGTTGAATAAGCTTCAATCCAATGGGAAAACACGCACACAATAACCAATACATACTTAAATCCATTGCATATAGGCATCTCAATAAAATCAAATTGCATTCTGTTAAATGGACCTGCTGATCTGCCTATATGGCATATATTAACTACTGTGTGTTTCGTTACATTCATTTGTTGTCATGCAACACATCTGTGACAGACCACTTCTGCAATCAATCTAAATCTGGGATTGTACCATGTATGCTTGAATGTGCAAATCATTGTATCTGTGCCAAGATGAACCTGGCCTTGATAATACCTCACCATCGAGTTCAATAAACAATCTGACAGCACAACTTTCCCTTCATTTGAAATCCAGATATCTTCCTCCCTTTGAACACAACCTGCTTTTATCCAACCTCTGTGTTCTTGCTGTGTTGCCTCTTCCTTCAACCTCAAGATTTCATGGCAAGTATCAACCACTGACATCAAGAAACTTTGATTTGTCTCACCAGTGTCACTTCTACCACCCCACTCTTCATAGAAAGTGACACAATGGAGTGCACAATATCTGTCAATTTGGTCAGCAGGCATTACCCAATGATACATAAGCATTTAACATCTCGTGGGCAATACACTTTGAATATTGTCACTTTGAGGTGCTCTGATACCGAGCATGCTCTTGTAAGAACAACCAATTTGGCTACTTTAACAGAAACAAGTCCTTGAAGCCATGAGGCTTCAACCACTCCTGAGAGGGTGCCAACTCCATAACTAGCACTCAGAGTACCTTCACTGTCTCTCAAACAGGAACCATCAACAAATACAGCTTGACCATTCTTCTCTAAAGGAGTATCCTGAATATCAGGTCTGGGTTTGGTGCATAGTTCAGTAACATTCAGGCAGTCATGTTCCACTTCATTAACATAATTTGAATCATTAACATTGACAGGCAACAATGTGGCAGGATTCTGTATGGAATACCTCTTGACTACAACATTGGCGGATCCAAGAATAAATAACTCATAATGGGTAATATGGGCACTGGTCAAATATATTGGGTTTTGGTACTTGTCAGGAGAACTTCAACTGTGGGACATAAACAATTAAAGGGTGACCCATTACAATGTCTCCACATTGACCTATACTTACACCAGTGGCAGCCACTGCTTTTAAACAGCTTGGCAAAGCAGCAGCTACAGGATCCAGTGTGGTGGAAAAATAGGCCACAGGACTGTTTGTTCCTCCATGTAACTGTAACTCATCAAGCAGGTCTTTAACCATCATAGTAGGAAACAGCGTAGTGAGAGAATACATCTCATCAGTTTGACTGGAAGTCTCAACATCACTATTGGTCTGAATTGCTATCCCATCATGTGTACCAAGTGATGGAACATTTTAATTTGCACAAAAAGTCTCTTCCTAACAAACTCACAGGACTTGAATCACAAACTATGAATCGGTGCAAACCGTTAAAGGTTCCTATTTTAACCAGAGTGGGCTTTGTAATGGGGTTTACCAAATGCTGGTTTGCTACTCCTACAACCTGAACTGTCCTTCCCGAGAGGGGCTCATTAGGGACTTCTGCAGATCTGACAGTGGAACGAGTTGCTCCAGTGTCAACCAGGAATTAAACATCATGACCCATGGCACTCGCATTCACATGAGGAGCACACTGATCTACCTCCAGTCAGGCAGCCAAAACACATTCCTCCTCTTCTGAACTTTCACTCATACGTTCTTCACTTATTTCATCATCACTGAAATCAATCAATGGGTTTTGTGTGATTAACCAAATTTAGTTTTGCTTTTGTTCTTTGGTTCACGATCTGCTGAGGAACCATTATCTGTTGTTGTGCCAGCAGAGCTTGTGGAATCTGCATTTACTGTGGGGCCTGAGTTTGCTGTTGGGAAAATTCTACTTGTTGCTGGGGAGCTTGCATTTGGACTGCTCCAGTAGGAGCATTCATGTTTTGGTATTTGGGCCTTTGAACTCTTTGATTTTGAAATTGACTGTTGTCAACCATCTGTGCAACACCACCACCTTGCACCAAATTATTTACATTATTTAGGGGCACTCCCATTTCCAATGCCCCACATTGCTGCACATAATGCAAGGAAGCATTTTCTTCATGTTCTGAACATCAGTCACATTTACATTTGGATTTTCTCAAGTCAATCACCTTGTAATAGTGCTTCATCACCTCTTCAGATGGCGCACTTCTTACTTTATCCCTTGGAGGCTAATGCGTTGGCCAATCAACACTCCGCTTACACTCAACCCATAAATTTGCTGGAACCACGATCTCAAAAAAAGTGTTCAGATCTTCCCACAAACACTTTGCTAGCTTGACAAACTTCTCCATTTGCTAGTACTATTCCACTGGTTTCTCCTTCAACTTTGGGTAATCATTCGTAAATGTCAGTATGTCACTTCTGCTCCAAAGAACATGAACAAAATTCCCTCCTGGAAACTCTTTCATTGACATCATTTTACAGCTCATTAACCTGCTGTATATCATTCTAAAATGCAATCAGCTTCTTCTGATCTCTTTTGTTTGCCCATCTGCCTTCCCTTTTATGTAATGCTCCTCATGTTTGAATGTTTTGAAGTAACTCCTTAATGTGAATTTTCATTCCAATTGACCTCATTTTTGCTATGTTTCTCGAATCAAATTTTAATCTAGCCACGTTCAATGTCTTTTCTCCCTCTGGTATGTTCCCATGAATCTGGTTCTCCACTCAAATTGTCTAGCCATTCAGTCAGTTGTTGGGCTGTCAATCCTTGTGAAATAATTGTATTTTTCAATGTCTCCGGGCACAAACTGTGGAATATTACACAGGGCTCTTTTAGCCTGCTCTTGAGCCATCACAGATAATCCTTCTGAGCACAGGGGACATGTCACACCAACCAGTGGACCCACTCTATTATGTGTCTGGTTTGAACCAAAACAATTTATAGGTGTCATTGCTGGCACTGATGTGCTCAGTCTCCCCATTTCTGCATTAGGTCCAAAAGGTGAATTCATTGCTGATAATGGATTTAGAATCTGGGGACCACTCTTATTATTACTCTGGGCACACCACAGGACTACAGGACCTGTTGTCACGGGAACTGTCAGTGCATTCGGTCCTGAAAAATGTCTTTGTCTTGGCGGGGAATCCATTACCTTGGCCAGATAATACAGTACCCAAAGCCTCATTTAAGTGACTCGGGGCAACATTCTGCTGTGTTGTTATTGAGGAATACATGGGCATTGTCTGTGTCTGGTTCACAAATTGTGCAGTTGTCCAAGCATTAGGTGTGGACTCAAATTGAGTCATTCCTAAAATCTGAATTGGCTGTGGCATGGCTTGAACTATAACATCATGAGCTGTATTAACATTTGGAACTGTCAGATAAACCACTGGCATCTGTACAAAATGAGCAGTAGGCACATTTGAAGCTATCTGTAACTGAATCTGTTGAAATGGGGCTGTGGCCATATTCGGGGCTACATTGGGGCTCACTGATGCAACTGCATTATATGGTAGGGGATGATTTTGCCACAACTAAGTTATAAATTCATCCTCTGAATCACTTTGGGGTCTGCTACCTTTTTATTCTCCCCTGATGTCTGTTCTGCATCTCCTTCAGATTTTCTTTTGGCTCTGGGTTTAACACTTCCATCACCTTCCTTTGTAATTGCTGGGAATAGCTGCACTGCATGTAGCGTATCTGTTCTCCACATTCCCTGCTCCTCATCCCATCTATCTTCTGCTAACATTTTTTCTGCTTTCCTCATTCTCCTTTCAAATTTCTGAGCCTCTTTCTGTTGCAACTGTTAGCGTGTCTGACCTTATTTGGTTTCTTACCTTTGATTTATAAGGGGAAGCGTTAGCGGTTCGATGGACCTTTTAACTGCGCTTAGAGTATATCCCATCATAGGACTCAATTTCAATACAGATCATCAACAAATATCAATCAGCAATGTCAATAATCTTTAGAGTCAGTAATCTCATGCACCATGATCCCTTTGGCCATGAATAACCAGACCTTTCTTGTAAAAGTTAGAATGTTTATTTCCCTATATTAACAAAGCTAATGTCATGTACCTTAGCCTCAAAATTAAATGATAAACATACAGAAACAACACTGGTTGACCAAATCCTCTAAAAAATCTCAATTTAACCAAGTATGAAGTACTAAGCACTCTAGAGTCACCATACAAATTAATCGCAAGAACAATTGCGCAATAGAAATAACATACATTTAGATTCAGCAACTGCGTAACCTCAACATTTTATTAATAGAAACCTACTAGCATTTAAGGACATCCCTCAGTAATCTTCTGATTAGAATAGCATGTTTGGACTTCATGCATACAATTTAGTCAACACAAATTAGTAAAAATATCTAACTATGGCTTTATCAAAATAGCGGTTGGTACCTAGGAACAAAAGACAAATCACATCAAACACAATACCGTTTGATTATACCTCTCCTCAGTTTGGATCAGCAAGCTGCGACTGTCTTCGTCAATTGGACATCAGTTTGTTCAGCATCAGCAACGAACCATGAAAGGGAATGGTTCAGAATCAGGGGACTCTAAGCAATCTGAACCATTTGTAAAGTAAAGTCTAAAGATCAGCATTCAGCATCAAAAGTTAAGTAATACAGTTAAAGATAGAATTCTCTAAGTAGCAGAATCAAGGCAAGTACACCTCATTGGTGGAGAAGGAAAACAGGAATAATCTCATCCTTCTTGGTGCAGTCAGGCTAAGTCAAAATCATCTAAAACACTGCCCATGTTGCCATTGGTCAAAAAATCGTACGCTTACATTTAGTCCAATGTAAGTAGAATTTCAAATCTGAGATATAACTAAGCTGTCTTTCACATTGATTGGCTTCTCTTCTCTCATCGTCGGACTCGTCAGGTAACAATTTTGTATCTCTCTGTCCTTTAGTTAGTGCATCCATTGTTAGCTCCTGGGAACATCGCTTCCTCACACACTAAACTTTACATTGTTGCTTCTACTAGTACAAGATTTTCTAGCAAGCAGTTTCTCATGAGAACGTTAAACATCTGCTATCGTTTGATCAACTCAGTGAAACAAGTATTCATTTCTCTAAACAGCCATTTTATGTGAATTATTTGAACAGTGCAACTTAACATGAGACTGTGCAACTAGGCCCAAGACCTCGCTAACTTAAGGCCTACAATTAATAAAGCAAATACATAATACGAAATCATTAATATAACACAGTAGTACATTAATCTAAATGTGAGCACATCAATTCATTTCAATGAGCAATTTATAAGGACGTTTTGTGATTATTGATGGCCACTCAAGTAGGCACATTTTCCAAGTTGTGTCTTATTTTCTATATTAAGTCAAATTCTATGCAGATTCAACATTCAGAATACATGAATATTTATTAGTAAAATTCAGCGTTCACACAACTAATTCCTAAATAGCAAGTCCTTCAAATTGTGCTGGTCTAATAAGGCGTGTTGACTCATACAACACCCACCTCAAATTCTCTAAAAAAAACTAAATTAAAAGATCCATGACAGGGAAAAGCTAAAGTACCTTCCTTCTCAGTTATTTTACACCATTGGTTTACCCAAAGACGTGCTGAAATTCCTCTTTACTCCATTACCTTGAATGCTGGGGTTCCCTTAGATGGAGTAGGTTCACCCTTTCTAACTGGAATAAAAACATCTCCTCTCAACACACTCCTCAAGGCTTTAAAAAACTTCATTTTGACACAAATCTAGTTTGCAAACACAAAATCTACAAAACCAGGAAGTAATTTTCAACCCCACAATCCTTTTCACGAACTGTTCTCAACCTACAACAGTGCAGTCTTGTCTACCATCTGTGCGCAGCTTTTCTTACTAACTGACTTATCCGAGCATGGACCAAATGACTTCACATTCACTTCGCTTGGCAGCTGCAACACACTTCAGAGCCGTCTCAACACTTCTCACTCAATGCACCTAAATGCAAATATTGCAAGCACAAAAATCAAATATGAGTAGAACTCAAATGCATTGAAAGCTGTACGGAACTTTCGACTGTGGCCTTTTGCACAAACAGTTACTCTTCCGGCTTTGACTTTCTAACATGAGCAAGTAAGATTTGACCTACAAAACTCATTCTGGTTTATAGGCATTTTCCCTGTGCACTCACGATTCACCTAATGCAAACCAACAAACACACACTAAAAGTAAAACTACTGTTATTTGCGACAGCACTCAATCGACCGACACCTCACAGCAGACAGTAAATTAACCAAGTGTTTCCATACACTTGTACAATACTTCAGAGTTTTAGGCCTCGCAGGACCCGTCAACAACAACAACCACGTGGGCAGTTTTTTAGTACAAAGCGCAGTATTCACTTGGAGTACGCCAGCTCCCCACTCTCTTACCTGGAGTACGCAAACTCCGTACCCAATTACCTGGAATACACAAACTCCCTACTCACTTCATACATCACACTTAACTGCAATTTAGCCAAATTCTGACTCTCCTCCTCACATGACAAATCCATAACTCTGCTACCAAAACTGCTGGCATGCTCTCTGAGGTTTTCTTTCCACCTCAGGGTCAGAACCCCTATACGTGCTGGTGAGACACCATCACTATTCTCACCAATAGAGGTCGACTAAATCTTTGGACTTGGTGAAGAATGAACAATTCTAAACACTATAGACAACTTGACTCTAAATCCTAACTCCAAACTGAATAAATTTCAAAGCTTTATTACAATCCCAAAATCAATGTCACATATATGGTGTGCAATACTAAATTATAAACATACATGAAAACATCGGCTGCCCAAAACGTATGAAAAGATTTAACCTGCTACACTTCAATACTGTTAAGCACTCTAAAAGAATAACATAGATCAGAAAAACTACAATATGCACGTTAATTTCAGATTTCGAAGCAGATGATAGTGACATCAATAAATCTTCAAAATACAGTTATAACAATCAATTTCAGAGCTGGGCAGTCCTTATCTCTAATACAAATTAAGACCTCCATGTGTGGGAGCGGGCTAGCACATGTGGGCAAAAACAAAAAAAGACAAAAATAAATTGGAAAAATCATCTAACTAAGGCAGCTCATTATAGAAATTATGCTGGTGTAAGTGCCTAAGCTGAAAAGAAAACAAGAAACCACATTTAGTTATACCTCTCTTCATGGGACAGCATACAGCAATGTTTCATTGGCAAGAGTGGTCACTATTCCTCGACATCAGTTGAGAACTGTATCAGGACAGTGCAGAACACAAGCAGTACGAAGGACAAGACAGTAGTTCAGTATTAGTTATGCATATTAGTAATGAAGCGCATAAACAAGTGGGACAATTAAGACTAAGAGGAAACTCATTAGAGGCTTTGAAAGGGACATAAAGTGACAGCAACAGACTTCAAGTAGGAGAAGACATATTCTGTCAGGGTTCTAGACAGCTTTGATGCAGAAGCGAACTCTCATGAACTAACTCCAACATGAACTAACTCCAGAGCTCCAGTGTTCCTCACTAATTAGAAATATTCATAGTCCTCTTCATTGGTCATTCAGGTGGGCTTATGCTAGGCGTCAGATTCAGCATCCAATGGTTGTCGATGGCACCACCAAGTTTGCAACCGTTCCAGAAATTCACCCTGTTAGGGATCACAGAAACATGGTTAACTGATAATTCACACCTTACTCAAAGATCACAACCTCTCCTTCATTGAAAGTCATACCCCTGCAACTTGACAATACCTAATCTCTTTAGAATCATCTACTAACCCACTAACCAAGTGCCTTAACTCACATAACTCCCTCAGTAATGATCACACTTAACTTTTATTAATGTAATCTATCACAAATAAACTGGAATGGATGCATGGAATGGTTTCCTGAGTACACAAGACTAGTTGCAATAACTCACAATAACCACTAACACTGGACTAACCACTAAGCTTGGGTTGTGGAGCAGTGTGCTGCTCAATGTAAAGCACTTCAATGCCTCGTCAGGGTAGTAGGTGCTATATAAATCCAATTATATTTTCAAATAACAAATAAACTGTTCATAGGACATTACAATATTATTTGCAAAGAAACAGAACACCAGGAAAAGGAGTCGGAATGGCTAGCAATCATCACCAATCTCTCCTTTGCAAAGAAATCCCCTACTTCAGAAACAAACCATTTGAATCCCTATCCATCCACTCACAATCAATGATAACACAGTAATCATTGTAACTGTAGTCTTCGCTAGGCTATGATGGTTAAACAGAGCAAAAGACTATTGTCTATGTGTTTATTTCTGAACATACAAGACAACTATTACTTAAGTGTAAAGAATCTGGGCCTTGTTTAGAGTTTGGTGGAATGGGAGCATAGCTGTAAATCAGTGTGCTCGAAAATATGGGATTTATTTGGAAAGGAGAGATTTGTGATGAATCGTGCTACTACTTAACTCTCAGTGGTAGCATGAGTCAAGCAGTCTAAGGGTTCTTGGAGAGGAGTTAGGTGTATGACAAATATTGCCTCACCGCTCAACATATGTTGAGCAGCTACAGTAATTTAATCTCAAGCCAAAAACTCACTTTTACAAACAAGTTGTATTTCTACACATACAAAAAGCGAAATATGGGACACGCCCCTCCAATGTGGATGGTGGTACACTTTGGGTGCAACCGCTGCTGAACTACTGCTCAGTCTAAACATTACTGAGCAACAGTAATGTTTAATACATCACTGTACTTGCAGATTGTTCAATTCACTGGGAAAGGTCACAGATTGATGACATAGGCAGGACAGTAGTTCTCTCATTACGGGGCAAAGACTTTCATGACTTCCTCACATAGTTCTGCAGTAGCAAGTCTAAGGAATCTATCAACATGGCCACTAAGAATAGACATAAAGGTCATTTCCTTATTGTAGTATGTCACTGAGTCATTGCCTCTCAGTGCAAAGAGTAATTCTTGGCAGGGATAAATGTGTGTCCATGGTGCTGGCTCAATGTCATGATGTTAGATGTTCTCACTGCTGATTGTGTCAAAGGCTGCAACAACATCTTAATCCACTGTGTGTCTCAGATGATCCAGTATACACACCTACGCAGAAAGTGTACCTCTGCCTGAAAGTAATACAGCCTAAGATCTGTACATGTTGTTCTCAATTATGTTCTGTAGCAGTTCTTTTGAAAGGGAAAAGGTAGATATAATGTTAGTTGATGGTTCACCAGGAGCTCTAATTAGTTGAGGTTTATGATTTTTGTACATTGATGTGATATAGGGACTTTATTAGATTGTATCTAACTGGCACCTACCATATGGCCAAAAAGTGATTAACAGACTGCATCATGCTGGCTGTAAATTAAGGTTCTTTCATTCATGGGGTAGAGCTTTGTTGAAGGAGCCAAACTATTTTCAAGTTTTAATCATTTTGACATAGTATCTCAGAGTCTAATGGCTGTAAGTGGCTCAGAAAACTGCATTTGGCAATGTCATTTAATGTGTGTAAATCAAATAAATGGTACAATTGGACAGTTAGAGTGAGGTGTTGTTGAAAATTCTTTGTGACTCATTTAAAGTTCTAATTGGCATACCCGGCACTTCCTGTAACAGATGTAAGGGCTCAGAGATGACTTTCTGAGAGCTAGAATCTTATAAGTCCTGGAAAGTATTAAATGTCTGTTTTAGGAGACCTTGGAGTTTATTTTCTTTGGGTACCATTGTTTCCTAGTATTTCTAACAACAATTTTATGCTATTGTACATTAACATCCAAACTCGGTTAGCACCAAGAAGATGGGTAATATGCTTCTCTAACTTCTTTGAACAGTAGCAAGGATTTAAGATCAAAGTATCTTTCAAGATGCCCCAGAAGTAAATGAATTCCCTCAACTTAAACTTCAACCACTTCCTTGTTGGTATTCTCCTCCAGTGAGTATTGCCTGACGAGGTCTCTCCTCATTTATAGATGCTACTTGACAATTTATTTATCCAACCCTACATAAACGTTGATGTATGAACTCTTTCATTCTCCAAGTGTAAACCCTTAGTCCAGGATAACCAGATAAATGGCACATTTTGAGATATCTGCAATTAGTTTTGTTCACATGTTGTATTATGCATGTGCACCATAGGGCAACACTAGAAAATTTGGGCTATGGGGGGGTTAGGTGAAGTTCTTCAATTTTACTCAACGACGTAAGATGTAGTAAAAAAACGTATGCCTGTCTTCCCATGACCATTTCTTACTGAATTATGTCCCTGGACAGGACATCCTGTTCAAATTGCTGGACAGAGCAGGCTACTACCTTCTTTGATCACAAGTAGCTGTAGAGGATAGCAGGCAGAATAAGGCAGGGCCATGAAGGGTGCAGGCAGTGAAGAAGGGGCACATGCTTGGACAATTGGAACATTGCTTCAGAGAGGGTCCAGGTCTCAAGGAAGGGACCAGCAGTGACTGATTTATGTACCCCGTTGCCCAGAGCTGCCTGGTTGTGGCACCAAGAACAGAATTCCATTGCTGCAAAGGGCCACTAAAGAGAAAATTCGTTTGTAACTACAACTACTGTCTTGCACAGCTCCTATAGTTTAATAAATATATTTAGAGTTGAAATTGTCTGGCCTTAACCCCTTAGCTGCTGGGCCGTTTCCCCCCCAGTGCTGAGCCCTTTTTTGGCTATTTGGGGTAGTTCGCGCTTAGACCTTCATAACTTTTTGTCCACATAAGCTATCCACGCCAAATTTGCGTCCTTATTTTCCAACATCCTAGGGATTCTAATGGTATCCAGAGTTTGTGGTTTCCCCTGGAGGAGACCAAGAAAATAGCCAAAATACGGTGAAAATTTCGTTTTTTCCAAAAAAATGGGAAAAAAGGGCTGCCGAAGAAGGCTTGTGTTTTTTTTTCCCTGAAAATGCCATCAACAAAGGGTTTCTGGTGCTGAAATCACTATCTGCCCACCTTTCAGGAACGGGCAGACTTGAATCAGAAAACCACATTTCCCAACACAAATTTGGCATTTTACTGGGACATACCCCATTTTTACTATTTTTGGTGCTTTCAACCTCCTTCCAGTTAGTGACAGGAATGGATGTGAAACCAATGCTGGATCCTGGAAAGCTAAACATTTCTGAAAACTAGACAAAATTCTGAATTCAGCAAGGGGTCATTTGTGTAGATCCTACAAGGTTTTCCTACAGAAAATAACAGCTGAATTAAAAAAATATTGAAATTGAGCTGAAAACAACAGCCATTTTTCTTTATGGTTTACTCTGTAACTTTTTCCTGCGATGTCAGATTTCTGAAAGCAATATACCGTTTTGTCTGCTGGACTCTTCTGGTTGTGGGATATAAAGGGCTTGTAGGTTCATCAAGAACCCGAGGTACCCAGAGCCAATAAATGAGCTGCACCCTGCAGTTGGTTTTCATTCTATACTGGGTATACAGCAATTCATTTGCTGAAATATGAAGAGTGAAAAAGAGGTATCAAGAAAACCTTTGCATTTCCAAAATGGGATCAAGATAAGGTTTTGAGGAGCAGTGGTTATTTGCACATCTCTGAATTCCGAGGTGCCCATACTAGCATGTGAATTGCAGGGCATTTCTCAAATAGACGTCTTGTTTGCACACTCTCTTATATTTGGAAGGAAAAAATGTAGAGAAAGATAAGGGGCAATAACACTTGTTTTGCTATTCTTTGTTCCCCCAAGTCTCCCGATAAAAATGATACCTCACTTGTGTGGGTAGGCCTAGTGCCCGCGACAGGAAATGCCCCAAAACACAACATGGACACATCCCATTTTTTGACAAAATACAGAGCTGTTTTTTCCACAGTGCCTACCTGTAGATTTTGGCCTCTAGCTCAGCCGGCACATAGGGAAACCTACCAAACCTGTGCATTTTTTAAAAGTAGAGACCTAGGGGAATCCACGATGGGGTGACTCGTGGGGCTCTGACCAGGTTCTGTTACCCAGAATCCTTTGCAAACCTCAAAAAGTGGCTAAAAAAACAAGTTTTCCTCATATTTCGGTGACAGAAAGTTCTGGAATCTGAGAGGAGCCACAAATTTCCTTCCACCCATCGTTCCCCCAAGTCTCCCGATAAAAATGATACCTCACTTGTGTGGGTAGGCCTAGCGCCCACGACAGGAAATGCCCCAAAACACAACGTGGACACATCCCATTTTTTGACAAAATACAGAGCTGTTTTTTGCAAAGTGCCTACCTGTAGATTTTGGCCTCTAGCTCAGCCGGCACATAGGGAAACCTACCAAACCTGTGCATTTTTAAAAACTAGAGACCTAGCGGAATCCAAGATGGGGTGACTCGTGGGGCTCTGACCAGGTTCTGTTACCCAGAATCCTTTGCAAACCTCAAAAAGTGGCTAAAAAAAATAGTTTTCCTCACATTTCGGTGACAGAAAGTTCTGGAATCTGAGAGGAGCCACAAATTTCCTTCCACCCAGCGTTCCCCCAAGTCTCTCGATAAAAATGATACCTCACTTATGTGGGTAGGCCTAGCGCCCGCGACAGGAAATGCCCCAAAACACAACGTGGACACATCCCATTTTTTGACAAAATACAGAGCTGTTTTTGGAAAGTGCCTACCTGTAGATTTTGGCCTCTAGCTCAGCCGGCACATAGGGAAACCTACCAAACCTGTGCATGTTTGAAAACTAGAGACCTAGGGGAATCCAAGATGGGGTGACTCGTGGGGCTCTGACCAGGTTCTGTTACCCAGAATCCTTTGCAAACCTCAAAAAGTGGCTAAAAAAACAAGTTTTCCTCACATTTCGGTGACAGAAAGTTCTGGAATCTGAGAGGAGCCACAAATTTCCTTCCACCCAGCGTTCCCCCAAGTCTCCCGATAAAAATGATACCTCACTTGTGTGGTTAGGCCTGGTGCCCGCGACAGGAATAGATCACACAACGGTCAATGTTGGTCCTTACGTGAGGCAGCTGTTGACCCTGGGGTGATCCATTCCTGACACAGGCACTAGGTGTAGGCACTCAAGTGGGGTAGTATTTTGATCAGGACAGGTGAGGAGTCACTGGGTGGTAGGAATGTTGTGGATTCCAGCATATTCCTGTAGTTTGTGTGACAGAAATGAGAGAAAAATTGAGTTTTTTTTCAACATTTCAGCTTTGCAGGGTATTCTGGGTAAGAAACCTTTGGGGAATCCACACAAGTCACACCTCTGTGGACTTCCCCGAATGTCTAGTTTCCAGAAATTTTTGGGTTTAGTGTGTTTCTCTATATGGCCGCCGAATCCAGGACCAAAAACACAGGTGCCTGCCTTACAACACCAGTTTGTTTTGCGATAGATAATTTTGATGTCTCCACAATACGATTTGGGCGGTGGAATTTGGGGCTGAACTAAATTGGGGAGCTCCCAAGAGAGCACTCTCTCTCTCTCTCTGCTTGCCGCCGCATTCACCTGCTCTCTGGGTTGGGCTAACCCACTATTACCCAGTTGCACAAACAGCTTGCGAAGGGACAGCAGGACTGTCCTCATCACCTTCCTCATAATCTACTGGAAGAGGAGTTATCGAATGGGACTCCTCCGACTGAAAAATTACTCACAGAGTCTGCGCCATTGTCCTATCCCTCAGATGCTGTCTCAGTATCTGATATCTCAGTCTCTGATCCTATGTCAGAGCGGTCCTCTATAACCCGAGTGCAGGCAGCAGTCATCCATCAAGATGCCATCTCTGCTATTGGCTAAACTGTTGCTCTAAAACACTAGCCTATGTAGACAGTCACAAAATCGGTGGTGTGTGTGAGATACGTGCAACAGTAGAGGCCACCTTACCTGCGCTTCTTCCCTCAATCAGCACGTTCTTTCAAGACACTCAAAAAACACCTTGTCACATACCATTCGTCACAGTCTTTAGCACCTCCTGCGCCCAGTCCAACAATCATTATTGGTGCTCCCACTCCCTCCTCCTAGGATTCCCTTATTACCACCCAGCAAAAGTGCCCTTCATCTCTCCATAACCACCCTCCACCCTGCACATACATTTCATTGGTATTATAGCGCAGGTAATGGCTGACTTTACTAATGTACTCAGCTATTTACATAAAATACAGATTTGCTCTTTGCAGTAGGCATATAAACCTTCTGCGCTTCTTTATGGCACTAAAACTGCCACTAGACAAGTCTGACCCTTTTCCCCCCAGGGAAACCACACACATATTGACAAAAGTGATATATATATGACAGCCAACCACCTGAAACTCAACTCAAGCAAAACCGAAATAATCCTCTTTGGCCCACACAAAAACACCTGGTACCCCTCATGGTGGCCCACCACACTAGGCCCTGCACCCACCCCCGCCAACCACGCACGCAACCTCGGCATCATCCTAGACTCCTCCCTCTCGATGACCCAACAAATCAACGCTCTCACCTCCTCATGCTTCAACACACTCCGTATACTGAAAAAAACATTCAAATGGATCCCCACAGAGACCAGAAAAACTGTCACTCATGCACTCATCAGCAGCAGACTTGATTACGGAAACGCCCTCTACGCCGGCACCACTCTAAAACTCAAGCACAAACTACACGCATCCAGAACTCAACAGCACGACTCATCCTCGACCTCCCCCGACACATCTCTCCACACCTCAAATCCCTCCACTGGCTCCCCATTGACAAAAGGATCACCTTCAAGATCCTCATCCTCGCACACAAATCACTCCACAACACAGGCCCTGCCTACCTCAACGAGAGTCACCTTCCACACCCCTACATGAAACCTCCGCTCAGCTGATCTCTCTCTCGCCTCTGTCCCCCGCATCAAACACACCACCACCGGGGGCAGATCCTTCTCCTACCTTGCACCCAAAATCTGGAACGCCCTCCCAACTCACCTTCGCAAGACCCAAAACCTACTTCTTTTCAGGAAGGGCCTCAAAACCTGGCTTTTCGAACAGTGAACCTCCCAGCCCCTTTCCCTCCCCCCCCCTCAAAGCGCCTTGAGACCCTCACGGGTGAGTAACGCGCTTTATAAATCTCTTTGATTGATATATATAGATCTATCTATATATATATATATCTACATAGATATATCTATAGATATATCCATGTACATAGATATATCTACATAGATATATCTATATATATATATATATATAGATCTACATATAGTTCTATTTTTTTTTAGTTGTTGTATGGTTCCTTGGGGGCCAAAATGCCCCCCAGGGAAACCCTACAACATCTAAAAAAAAAAATATTGCCCCCACAGGGGGTCACCCTGCCCACGGGCGACCCCATGTCTTTTTATTTTATTCATTTTTTTTTTTTTTTTAAATACAATTTCCCCGGGGGGCACCTACCTTTTTTTAATTTAAATAAAATATGCCCCGGGGGGGGGGCGGCCCGTTTTCTGAGGGGGCCGACCCCCCCAAGTGAAATCTCTGGCATCTAGTGGTGTTTCCTGGCCCCCGATTGCAGCACAGCTGCGACCGGGGGCCAGGAAACACTTTCAGGAAGGCCTCGTAAGAAAGGGGAGAGTCTCCCCTTTCTTACGAGGCCTTCCCGAACGTGGGGAAGGCCGTTTTCCCCATCGAAGCAGGAAGCGGCCGCAAGGCTGCTTCCTGCTTTGATGGGGAAAAAACCTTTGAAACGTCAGCCCGCCTCGTGGCGCGCTGACGTCACAAAGGGGCGGGTGGGGGGGGACACGGAAGCTTCCATGTCTCCCCGGGAAAGGTAAAAAAAAAAAAAATCCTCGGGTGCGTCAATACCCTTCCTGGTGTCGGCCACTGGTCGTGACCCGCACCAGGGAGGGTGTGTGGGCGTCGGCCAGTGGCCGACGCCCCCACCAAAAAGGTCAACAATTTGCACATACCTAACCCTCATATGATGAACTAAACAAAAATCTCTTGCAAAGTCAATAGTTATCCTACAAATCTGACATGAACCAACCCCACTAGACATATACTGAACACCTTTGATGTAGTTATTTATTGATGTATTTTTTAATGTTTTGATTTTACTGTGGCCACACGTGTCTTATATAGTGGTGCCTGTAGCTTGGCCTGCTACTCAAAACTACAGAAGGGTCATCTTAGCACCCCTTTATTTTAGTCCTCATGTTCTATTTCAGATCCTTGTTTTATCAGGAATTCAGGATTACCGATGATCTTTGTTTTCTCTTCAGGGTATCTATGACTGATAGATGAATAAACTATCTCACATTTCTGTCAACACTTAAGACATCTTACCTTTGGGCAGGAGATGTGAGCAGACTCTACACTTTTTAGGAAGCACTTCAGTCGTAGAACCTAAATAAAAAATGAACAATATCCAATGCTAGGAGGACAAAGTGGCTAAGTACTGTTTGCTTCATATAAGGAAATGGAGCAAAACAAGCTATCAACTTAGGTGGATAATCATTGTAGTGTTGTCTTTCCAGAAGACCAAGATGGTAAGACAAGCAATTTTCAAAATGTCACTATTCCGATCAAAGCGATCCATTAGTGTGTCCTTTTTAGTTATCATATTCCAAATGTATCTAGTGTGGATATGGAAACAGGTATGTACTGTCAACCTAGATAAAAATACGACTTGTCAAAACTGACCCAGAGACATACCTTCCAATTCGCTGGTTTCAAAATTAAAAAAATGTAGGTATTTTGATTGCATGCAAGTCAAAGTTGTAGGCATTTTGAATTTAAGTATGGAATAAAAATAAGGGACAGGTTTAATATCTGGCAGGATGAGTGTGCTGTCACTACTTGTCAGTGCTACTGGTCCACCAAACAAACAGTTCTCTTGTCTTATTTAGAGTCGGGGGAACCAAACAATCACAACGTTTGCAGTGAGATAAATACCTGTGTGTCCTGGGGCATTGTTTTTTTTGTTTTTCGTAGACAACCTCTCACTTTGCGGGCTTGTTTCAGTAAAGTATGAACATGATTACTGAGCAGGCAAAACAAACGTGACGACCAGTCGGCATTCAGCCCCGCTTTTAGTGTACCCACTGAACCACAAATTCAGAGGTGGCATGGAGACCCCCAGTTGATACTTTTCAGGGCTAATGTCAAATTTCCCACATACTCGATGAGCAGGTGGGGCGGCCATCTCACTTTAAATGAGCAAACGAAATCCTCAGAGTTGCATGCATCAATGCAATGATCTAAGGTTGTGGGAATCATTGACTAATCTACATGCACCTAATTCTTATGTGAAAGAATGGAGCATGATGAGTGCAAACTGTGGAGGTCTTGCATTATACGCTATAAATAATCTAAAATATGCTACACTGTACTGCTTGCACTTGTCTTTATTGGATGTGTATTGCCTCTGTGTTTAAGAAGTCCTGTTTTTGTATCTAACTTATCTTTAATATTCTATTGGGAGGCAAAAAAAATATTTTTCGCATTCGTCACTCAACACAACAGAACCAAGAATGACATGAGGAAGGAGGGGGGAATGCAATACAAACTGGTAATGCTTAAATTTAGGACTTGGAAACATCGAAAACAAAGAGTAATAAAGACCACAACTCTGTGAACATGTGAAAGTAGTCTACAAACTGTCTCAATGAACAAGAATAGGTCTCTGTCTTCCTCTGGGCATTTAGGAACATTAAGGGGGTGGAGGTAGGGTGAACAGGTGTCCCGGTTTTGCTGACATAGTCACGGTTTTTCACCAGCTGTCCCGGCAGATCTCAGCAAATTTGGCTCATATCCTGGTTTTCAGAGGGTGGACTGAAAACAGTGCAAGGCATGTTTTCACATGTTGCAAAGCAGGTCTAGTTAGCAGCTCATATATATGTGTATATATATATATATATATATATATATATATATATATATCTATATAAATAAATATATACATATATATATATATATATATATATATATATATATATATATATATACTTTTTTTGTTCACTTAGAACAAAGGTCACAGAAACGTTATAGTTAAGTTCTGAATTTACTTGCACAAAACCTGAGCAATTCAGCAGTTATAGTTAGTTATTTCAAGTAACTATAACTCGCGGCCTAAGGTAACTATAACTTGCGCCCCCGCCATGCATTTTTTTTTCTTCAACAATTTGACTTCTAATGATTCATTTACATTTTTATTGTTATTATAAAAGTTGTCATGAGTGCTGTAATATCTGTGGTAATTAGGAGTGCTTGGCGAGGGCGTATGTTTTGGTTTTCTGTGAGTAAATTCAGAACCTAAGTATAACGTCCCTGTAATCTTTGGTTTTTTTAAGTGAATTTCTATGTTTTTTTCAAATTCTATTTCCTAACTATAACGTCCCTGTAACCTTTGTTTTTTTCAGTGAATTTCTATGTGTTTTTCATTACTGTACGTTAATCCAACTACCGTGCACAGCCAGCCCCTACGGTCAACCCCCCTAACCACCAAACCCCACGTTGCGCACGGCCTTTTGCCATGCGCAGCAAGAGTTGGCCACAGGGCCTTTCTCTCTGAATGTGAGAATATGTGTGAGAGGGTGTTCATGGGTATGAGAGTGGCTGTGAGAGTGTCTGTCTGGGTGTGAGAGTGTCTATGTGGGTGTAAGAGTGGATGTGAGAGTATCAGATTGCACTCCAATGGATGAAAGATGCATTCGCCTCCAAGAAGAATTTCAGATCGTTTTTCAATATGGAACTGCAGAGTAAACAGACTTGCTTTGTCTTTGCCTAGCCCAGGAGTTTGGATCATTTGTCCTTTCCAGAAGTGGAGCTTCATCTGGGGCACCTGCTACATTTATATTTGTAAGTGATTTCTGTTGAGGTTTAATTTCTGTGAAATGAGCATCATGGCCAGAACGGAAGCTCACCTGTTTGTTTATCCAACAAGGGTCCACAGTTTGCACAAAATGTTTATCCAACTGAAGCACTTTACTGGTTAGTTAGTAAGTGTTACCTCGTTGGGTTAATGGCCAGGGTGAGGGAAGGGGGCCACCTCCACTGTCCAATTTCGGCCTTAGGGACCCCATCCCACAGAAATGACATTCATGCACATGCACGCATGCAGAGGACAGTGATGAAAGCTTTGGTTTTTGGCAACGGGACCTGCTTTACAGACAGCAATATGTCCACCAATCACAACACCTTAGACCCTATTAATGAGCTCAACACCACCTTGAAATCCTCTTTCTTTGCTTCTCAGGCAAACCAAGATAAGTGCTTTTACAGTTATATTGAATTTGTTTATTATTGATACTAGCGCCCATAGGTGTGATGGAGGTGCCTCCTTACCAGTGGTCGAATGATTGCCCATCTTTGCACACAGCCGGGCGAGGCTTATTTCATGCTGCTTTAGCATTACGTAGGACGTGGTTCACTTGACTTCGCTCGTTTCGGCTTCTCACCGGAATCCAAGTCGGGCAACTGCGTCTGGCTAAGCGCTCCATCAGGCAGGCTTGAGACTGCATGCGCTACCTTCCAGATATGTAGCACGGTTCTTTGCCACTCTTCTCCCAGTAATTGTGTGGGCTTCTGGAGCAAGCGCCTGCCCGAAGCCTCCCCTCGTCGGGCCGAGGCCGAGGGCGTGCGCATAGGCCAATTGGGCTACATCTAGTAGGCAATTAGGCTACATGCAATCCTCTTTCAGTTTCTTCCTCATCCGACGCATTCCTATAACTCTTGGCATCACACGTATATTTTAAATTCCTGTCAGTGCATGGTGAGGATGCCCACACTCAGGCAGCAATAATAGAGTGAGCCCTGTTATAAGAGTGGAGTGCAACCTTGTTTAATTGAGTTTTCTTTAAAATTTGTCTCTCTCTGATGCCCTAACAACACCTCAAGGGCTGTCATAATTTCAGTGGACAGCTTATGCTGAGGAACTCAAAAACCTGTTAATTGCACCAGGGGTGGTTACCCCTATTATTCAAGCGGGCGGATTTGGCTGTATATTTGGTGTGGTATACCTACACACAGGTACTGAATTTCTAACAAGATGACGGACTGGGTGCCCTTTGAGGAGGAGGAATATGGGCAATACTATGAGGAGAATTTGCAAGGCCATCTTTTAGGAGATGGTGTGTCTGAGGCAAATGATGCATCAGTTCAGCAATCCATCAGTAGGGCACTGGAGGCTGCTGTCCCTCATACGATCAATCAAGCCTTGCTTGCTGCATTGAAACCTATTACTAACCAACTGGAGATGTTCGCCAAACGGCAAGGGTATAACCAAACGGCTAACTCTGAACCAGTGGAAGTGGGTCCATCCCAACCTCGAAAGGCAAAGGCCTAATCACCCACTTGGCCTCCCTCTGACGCAATGTCTGCCCTAACCCAAGGTTCCATGGGAGACCATCAGTATTGTTTGGCCCCGTTCACTTCTAAAGAGGCCTCGTCAAGAGAAAAGGCATTCTCAGACTCAGACCTCTCTGAGTCAAATACTTCCCATTCGTACTAAGAGGTCCTGTCCATTCGCAAAAGAGCAAATAAGTCCTCCTCTCCCAAGCTCTTGGGTACTTCCTGATTTCCCTCCAATCCCTTCCAATTCAACCCTGAGGACATTGTACACCCCAGGTCAGCCGACTGGGCACCTGTGCAAGCTGTGGCAAGCCATCTCCATGATAAGCTGCGCAAAGGTTTAGACAAGGAGGTGCGCAACAGACTCCGGGCCAAGTGCCCCAGGCCAGATATCCCGGACATGGTTGCAGAAACCCCAGAAATTGACTCTAGCATGCTGACCTTTTTAAAATGGTTTGCCAAGGGTCCAAAAAAAGGGATTGACCATGCATGGTGATCCTGTCAGGACAAGTTGCTAGATTTAATGAACCCATTAGCAGAGATTTTTGAGATGGCCCTTGCGGCCAAGGAAACGGGCACCATTATTGATCCTCACATATTGGTCAAGCAGGCTATATACCTATTGGGAAACGCCAATTGCACGTTGTCATAGGAAAGACGCAAGTCACTCTTGATGAGCATTGATTCCAACCTGATGTAGTTGGCGGCTGCAGATGCAGGCCCCCTGGCAAAGGGATGCCTCTTCAGAGACAAATTTGTGAAAGACACAGCTAAGTATGTCTTTCACAGCACGTCTTTCAAACATTCACTACTTTGGACAAGGCGCAGGCCAACCTAAAGAAAGTTTTTCATTTGGGCCTTTTTGGGCAGGCTGGGCAAGGTAGGGGCCACTTGTCAGGCTAACAATATTTCCAAGGCCCTCAAAGAGGATCCTTTGGTCGCAGAAGGGGAGACTGGCATGACTCCACCAAAGGAGGAACTTTCTTTCCCTCTCGGTCCTGCTTTCCCAGGCGCCAAGTTCAGTGTGGAGGTACCAGGAACAGCTACTGGTCAGCTTTGTACTCAGGTAAGGATCCTTGACCCATCTCAGGTTCAGTTGGGAGGTTGAGTTCAATATTTACTTCACAATTGGGGTCAAGTGACTCAAGATTCTTGGGTGTTGCAAACAGTTCATGTTTCCATTTCGAATTTTATCAGACTCCTCAACAGCGGACTCCCCCCCTCCTCTGCATTTTACCCTATAAGAACCCAACTTTATAGACACAGAAATTCAATATTTGCTCCTGAAAGACGCCCTGGCATTCTGCAAGCCTCACCAGTGGGTTTTTGCAGCAACATCTTTCTAGTCCAGAAGGAGGAGAAGGGCACCGTTTGGTTCTAAACCTGAGAGATTTCAATTACTACATGGTATATCGGCACTTCAAGATGGAAGGTCTTCATCTGTCTCCAGATTTGCTTCAGGCAGGATACTGGATGGTCCATCTAGACCTCACTATTTCCATTTTCCTTCTGCACAGGCATTTCCTCCAGTTCAGGTGGAGGATCAGATGGCTGGAGTATTTGGTCCTGCCTTTCGGGCTTTCTTCAGCTCTTTGGTGTTTCACCAAGATGCTCAAACCCATGTTAGCTCACCTGCAAAAGGGGTTTGCATGAACATATATCTCGACAATGTGTTGATCACGGCACAATCCCAAATGTTGGTTCTGCTTCACCTCCAGATGACTCTCTCTCTTGTGTTGGACCTATGATTTATTGTCAGCAAGAGCAAATCAAGTCTTTGCTCATCCCGAACCTTAGAGTTCCTGGGGTTTGTAATCAATTCAGAGACGTCCCAGCTGTTGCTTTCCAAGACCAAACTACGAGAAGGAACTGTAAGCAGTCCTTTCTCACAGTTCAGTGTCCCTGAGAATGATTGCTCGTATTGTGGGCCTCTTAGCTTCCTCGATACATGCAATATTTCCAGGTCCCCTACACTACAGAGCCTTACAGAGGGTAAAGATTCAACATTTGAGGAAGGGCCTTGCTTATTCCGATCCGGTCCCTCTGACAGGTGAGGTAAGAACGGAGATCAGATGGTGGCTGAGGTAAGTGGATGCTTGGAATGGCAGGGCCATATTTAGTTCACAGCCAGAGACGATAATAGATTCTGACGCCAGTCGGTGGGGTTGGGGAGCTTGTTGCTGGAATATCTCAATGGGAAGGAGAAGGTCCCTGCAGGAATTGCACCAGATCTCCCCCTTCTTGTAGAGATAGCCAAGAAGTTCTGGCATTATTGCCTGACCTACAATCTTTCGGTTATAGCAGAATAAATTCTGGAACAATCCAGTGTGGTGGGGGACTGGAACTCCAGATACCTGGTGGACCACAGCGACTGGAAGATCCTTCTGCAGATATTCCAGCTGATCCAGAATGTGTGAGGACCTTGCAAGATAGACCTGTTTGTTTCCAGACTGAATCATCAGTTGGACGAGTTCTTCAGTTGGAGGCCAGATCCCCTAGCAAAAGCGTCGGATGCTTTCTCTCAGGGTTTGTCACAAGATCTGAATTACACATTTCCCCCATTCTCCATTAAACCCAGGGTGGCAACCCAGATCAAGAGACAAGTAGCGGAAGTGGTGTTTGTCACCCCGGTCTGGAAAACGCAACCTTGGTTCACACTTCTCATGGAACTAGCATTCAACCCTCCCCTTTTCCTTCCGTGGTTGCGGGAGATGCTCTCAGGGCCCCATGGGGAGTTGCACCCTCTGTTAGTATTGGGACAATTGTCTCTGATGGCCTGGAGACTTCCCTGCAACAGTGGTGTTTGCCAGACATTTTGAAGGCAGCTTCAAGCTTCATTAGTAGGGACTGGGCTCCTTCCACTTGAAAAAGATACTCCTCGGCATGGCGATCTTGGGCACAGTTGGTGCTTGGAAAGGCACGTGGATCCCGTGGCAGTGGAAGTGTTTGAAATAGTAAATTTCCTATCTCAAAAGGCATCAGAAGGTCTTTCTTACAGGTCAGTTAATAACTTTTGATCCGCTATTTCAGTGGGACATGCACAAATCAATAATAATCCAGTGGGAATGCATCCTGTCATTTGTAAACTTCTTACAGGCATTCAAGTGTCTAATCCTCCCAATCTGAAATATACCTTTTTGTGGGATGTCAACTTGGTTCTCAATTTATTTGAGAGGTGGCCTGATAATGTGCATGTGACTAGGAGGCAGTTGTCTGCCAAGTTAGCCATGCTATTATGTCTCACCACCTGTAAACGGACATCGGATGTGAAAGCTCTGGATCTTACAGGCAGAGTGTTTATGCCTGAGGGTGTTTCTTTTAATATCACAAAAAGAACAAAAACATTGTCAACATGTATTGATTATTAAGCTTTTTCATTCAATTTCAAATTGAGTGTGGTTAATTGTTTGAAAGAATATGAAGAGTGTACTAAAGCATTGAGGGCTGATGTTTCAGGACAGCTGTTGATTTCTCTGCAAAAACCTTTTAGGCCTGTCTCAGTGGCGACCATTGCCAGATGGTTAAGAGTGGTAATGGTCGAAGCGGGCATTGATGTTAAACAGTTTGGGGCTCATTCAGTTCAAGGGGCAATGGCGTCCAAGTCTTTTGAGTTGGGTGTCACAGTTCGGGATATCATGGAATTTGCAGATTGGTATTTGGATTCAACATTTAAACAGTTTTATTATAAACCTGCTGGTGATATTGCCTCTGTTGTGTTCTATCAACTCAAAATCTGAGCCTCTGGGCCTGACATAGAATGAAACGTTTGCTAGCATTAGCGCCAATAATTTTCAATTCTATAAGGACATGGAGGCAACGATTATCCAACCCAGGTATTTCAATGGGTACTGTATGAATATGGCATGTTTGAAATTTTGAATTTTGTATTGCATATTTTTCCCACCCGTTTAATTCAAAAGTGATAAATCTGAGATTACCATAATGCCTTTTTCCATGTTAGGTACAGATCAGAAAGTGGAATGAAGAAGATGTTTTGTCTTGAAGTTGGCGCTTCGCATATATCTCATTGGTTGGATTATGGTTCATGAATGGAGCAGCCCTATTGGAATTTTTCAGGATTCAGTTTACTTTGTGGATTACCCATTCGAGGAAGGTCTCAGACGTGCAAAGAAAGAGGATTTCAAGATGGTGTTGTGATCATTAATAGGGTCTAAGGTATTGTGTTAGGTGGACATATTGAACTAATCATGCTGGGATATGTAGTTGATGTTTTCTGTTTTTTGATTGGCTGCTGTATCTTGAGTAGAAAAGAAAGAGAAGCATAATCCTCGCCCCCTTGTCCTTAATAGAATTGAAAATTATTGGTGTGAATGCTAGCACATTTTTTACTCCCTTGTGATCAGCAGCTTACAGTGTTCTAGTGAGCAACTAGAGCGCTAACATTCTGAATTTATGCCCAAAAAGTGCAGATCTGAATGCAATCTCAATAGAATCAAAGTGGAAAACTGAAAGCATTTTCTACTGAGGATACTGCAGTAAATAAGGAAATTAGAGAACTTCATAACAAATATGTCTCCCAAGATGGCCACCAGAAAAAAAATCCCAAATGTAGCAGACATATCAACCAAATGTAGCCCAAGTATAGACCAATGACAGAAGTGTGCAAAAACCTTTTTTGTTTCAATTTTTTTTACAGTTTTATGCAGCGCAGACTTAACCTGAAGATATTGGAGTGCTTTACCTGAGTATCAGTTACATTACACAAAGACACATTAATTTTGGTTTTAGGCATGGGGTTATTGATATTGATATTTCTCATAAAGCAAATGAATACCAAGCAGCTTTTTGGCACTAAAACTGTAGATACAAGAAACAGGATACAGAGAAAGTGAGCTGATTGCTAGATCCAACAGAAAATGTAAGAATGGGAAAACAATCATGTTTTAAGAAACTTTCTAAAACAAAAAAGGTTAGACTGAATTTTTATATGAAGAAGTAGCTTAAGTGATTAAGATTAAATGATTTTCACTGAACCACAGGATGTTGAGCTGACGCCGAAGCTTAAACCTGGTGCTCCAGTTGTAAAGTCTGCAGCTCTGGCTTTACTAGCACATCTTCTCCCCTAAGCATAACAAATAATTAAGTGATCAACTGGATAAAAAAACATAAAGATAGTAAATAATTTGAAAGTGTTTTGTCGCTATTTGAGGACTCAGAAAATATGTCCTCATTTAAATTTTTTAGAGCACTAACTATAGGTATTATGGGAATAAGACCCTCTCATTTTTATAATTTCTAAAAGAAATGATTTAGGCATCACAGTTTTGATTACTTGAAGATGATGTCAGACATGCCACACGTTTCTAATAAATACTGAATGTTAACAATCTAGTTGTTTATTAGTATACTGGGGGGAGGCAAAGGTCAGGGGCACGGACTCACATAACTGAGGGCAGGGAGGAGGGTGCAGAGACAACAACTTGAGGGTAGGGAGGAGGTGAATGGGGGAGCTGGCAATTGTTCAGAGCAGACGGGAAGGGCAGTAGCAGAACAACAGCTACACAGGACTGTAATGAAGGAGCAGGGACATGGACTTGGACAATGGATGGCAAGGAGGAAGAGGGGCAGGAGCAGCGAACTTGGGTGTTGGCAGCCCAATGCCAGACCAAGCCCTGCAATCAACCTCCCCGTGCATTGCGATGGGCACATTACTTAACGTTAAAAAGTCCCTAGAAATTCACTGAAAAAAAACAAAGGTTATAGATAGGACGTTATAGGAAACAGAATTTAAAATACCTTAATTATTCACTAAAAATCTAAAATATCCCAAAAATCCAAACTTACTATAACTTGTGCCCTAAAGTAACTATAACTCGCTCCCTTGCCATGCACTGCTAGTTACCCCGGTTATTACATCATTCATGACATCCTCTATGACATAATTGATAATTTCAATGTAAAATTTGCAGTAAAATTATTGATGAGAAAACTACGCATGGTGAGGGTGGGAGTTATAGTTATTTGAAATAAATCTAACTATAACATCTGAGTTTTGATGGTTTTGTGCGCATTATATCTGAGCCTAACTATAATACCCCTGTAATCTTTGGATTTTAGTGAATATATATATATATATATTTTTTTTTTTTTCACTGAAAGAAACAAAGGTTACAGGGACGTTATAGTGAGGTTCTGAATTGAATTAAACATAACTATAACTGCTGAATTTCTATGGTTTTATGTGAGGAAATTCAGAACCTAACTATAATGTCCCTGTAACCTTCATTTTTTTCAGTGAATTTCTATGTGTTTTTGAGCACGCACAGACAGAAATATAACCAGCACCGCGCACGGCCTTCGGCTGTGTTGGGGGTGGGGGGTTTGGACGCAGGGCCTGCAGCAGCCAACCCTACAGAATGCACCCAAACTCAAGCTGCGCACGGCCTTCGCCGTGCTCAGCATGAGGTTGCATGCAGTGGATGGTTGTTTTTTTCAATTTTTCTCTGGATCCATGGTTCCACCAGTCGATCCGCAGATCCATGGATCCGTGCATCAGACAAAAAAATGATTGGGCACCTTTTTGCCACAAGGGGACCCCTCTATGTGTCCTATGAGGTCAGGATACTTTTATCGTGACTCCTCATGTGCTTTTGCACTCTTTTTTTTCCACAGCCAAGCCAATGCAGGAAACAAAATGGCGGCTGTAACTTTTCTGTGAGGTTGCAGCCAGCCAATCAGGGCCTTGCTTTTCCCCCCAATCCAGACCCGGATCTGTGGGCCTGGATCCAGGGAGGATCTGCGTCCCAATATATATATATTTTTTCAACTCTAATATCTCAGAAATTACTGAATGGATTCCCCGCAATCCAGACCCGGATCTGTGGGCCTGGATCATGGAGGATCTGTGCCCCAATATATATCTTTTTTTTTCAACTCTAATGTCTCAGAAATTACTGAATGGATGTACACCAAGAGCTAGCTTTCTGCCAAATTTGGTGTACTTCCGTTCAGTGGTTCAAGCTGTAGCTGTGTTCAAAAATTAGAAAAATCCCATTGATGTATAAAATAGGGAAAACGTGTTTGGGGACTCCCCTTTTTCTCAACCCCCACTTGATGGATCACCCCAAAACTTACAGGACAGCAGCTGAACTTATATATGTATCTATATATTAGCTTGCTGTTTGTAATGTGTAAGTTTGCAATTGCGTTTGCATTAAAGGAGCCTTTTCTTACATAGGCACAGTGGTCTTGGGTCTTTCATTATCTGTCACAAAAGCTTTTAATGTATCTTGATGACATTTAACTATCACACGCACAATTGGATCCAAGGCAGGACTCAAATAAAAGACACAAACAAGGGAGACCATTCAAGAACTTGAAAAACTTGTAAATAGGGCTCCTTCATCCTGATGGGTGGGGCAGGAGCAAAATCCCTCCAACAAAAAATAGGGTTTTCCTGTTTTCAATCAGAAGAGGAAAGACATTTGGAGGCTTCTTATGAGTACCAAGTTAATTCTAAGGCGTTACTTGCCCCAACTGAATTTTAACACGGACACACTGTTTTTTAATGTAGATGTCAATTGCTGAAGATGCCATCTCTGCTATTGGCTAAACTGTTGCTCTAAAACACTAGCCTATGTAGACAGTCACAAAATCGGTGGTGTGTGTGAGATACGTGCTACAGTAGAGGCCACCTTACCTGCGCTTCTTCCCTCAATCAGCACATTCTTTCAAGACACTCAAAAAACACCTTGTCACATACCATTCGTCACAGTCTTTAGCACCTCCTGCGCCCAGTCCAACAATCATTATTTGTGCTCCCACTCCCTCCTCCTAGGATTCCCTTATTACCACCCAGCAAAAGTGCCCTTCATCTCTCCATAGCCACCCTCCACCCTGCACATACATTTCATTGGTATTATAGCGCAGGTAATGGCTGACTTTACTAATGTACTCAGCTATTTACATAAAATACAGATTTGCTCTTTGCAGTAGGCATATAAACCTTCTGCGCTTCTTTATGGCACTAAAACTGCCACTAGACAAGTCTGACCCTTTTCCCCCCAGGGAAACCACACACATATTGACAAAAGTGATATATATATGACAGCCAACCACCTGAAACTCAACTCAAGCAAAACCGAAATAATCCTCTTTGGCCCACACAAAAACACCTGGTACCCCTCATGGTGGCCCACCACGCTAGGCCCTGCACCCACCCCCGCCAACCACGCACGCAACCTCGGCATCATCCTAGACTCCTCCCTCTCGATGACCCAACAAATCAACGCTCTCACCTCCTCATGCTTCAACACACTCCGTATACTGAAAAAAACATTCAAATGGATCCCCACAGAGACCAGAAAAACTGTCACTCATGCACTCATCAGCAGCAGACTTGATTACGGAAACGCCCTCTACGCCGGCACCACTCTAAAACTCAAGCACAAACTACACGCATCCAGAACTCAGCAGCACGACTCATCCTCGACCTCCCCCGACACATCTCTCCACACCTCAAATCCCTCCACTGGCTCCCCATTGACAAAAGGATCACCTTCAAGATCCTCATCCTCGCACACAAATCACTCCACAACACAGGCCCTGCCTACCTCAACGAGAGTCACCTTCCACACCCCTACATGAAACCTCCGCGCAGCTGATCACTCTCTCGCCTCTGTCCCCCGCATCAAACACACCACCACCGGGGGCAGATCCTTCTCCTACCTTGCATCCAAAATCTGGAACGCCCTCCCAACCCACCTTCGCAAGACCCAAAACCTACTTCTTTTCAGGAAGGGCCTCAAAACCTGGCTTTTCGAACAGTGAACCTCCCAGCCCCTTTCCATCCCCCCCCCCAAAGCGCCTTGAGACACTCACGGGTGAGTAACGCGCTTTATAAATCTCTTTGATTGATATATGTAGATCTATCTATGTATATATATATATCTACATAGATATATCTATAGATATATCTACATAGATATATCTATATATATAGATAGATCTACATATAGTTCTATTTTTTTTTAGTTGTTGTATGGTTCCTTGGGGGCCAAAATGGCCCCCAGGGAAACCCTACAACATCTAAAAAAAAAAAGATTGCCCCCACAGGGGGTCACCCTGCCCACGGGCGACCCCCTGTCTTTTTATTTTATTCATTTTTTATTTATTTTTTAAATACAATTTCCCCGGGGGGCACCTACCTTTTTTTTTTTAAATAAAATATGCCCCGGGGGGGGGGGGCGGCCCGTTTTCTGAGGGGGCCGACCCCCCCAATTGAAATCCCTGGCAGCTAGTGGTGTTTCCTGGCCCCCGATTGCAGCACAGCTGCGACTGGGGGCCAGGAAACACTTTCAGGAAGGCCTCGTAAGAAAGGGGAGAGTCTCCCCTTTCTTACGAGGCCTTCCCGAATGTGGGGAAGGCCGTTTTCCCCATCGAAGCAGGAAGCGGCCGCAAGGCTGCTTCCTGCTTTGATGGGGAAAACACCTTTGAAACGTCAGCCCGCCTCGTGGCGCGCTGACGTCACAAAGGGGCGGGTGGGGGGGGACACAGAAGCTTCCGTGTCTCCCCGGGAAAGGTAAAAAAAATAAAAAATCCTCGGGTGCGACGCACCCGAGCATTTATGAATACCCTTCCTGGTGTCGGCCACTGGTCGTGACCCGCACCAGGGAGGGTGTGTGGGCGTCGGCCAGTGGCCGACGCCCGCACCAAAAAGGTTAACAATTTGCACATACCTAACCCTCATATGATGAACTAAACAAAAATCTCTTGCAAAGTCAATAGTTATTCTACAAATCTGACATGAACCCAACCCCACTAGACATATACTGAACACCTTTGATGTAGTTATTTATTGATGTATTTTTTAATGTTTTGATTTTACTGTGGCCACACGTGTCTTATATAGTGGTGCCTGTAGCTTGGCCTGCTACTCAAAACTACAGAAGGGTCGTCTTAGCACCCCTTTATTTTAGTCCTCATGTTCTATTTCAAATCCTTGTTTTATCAGGAATTCAGGATTACCGTTGATCTTTGTTTTCTCTTCAGGGTATCTATGACTGATAGATGAATAAACTATCTCACATTTCTGTCAACACTTAAGACATCTTACCTTTGGGCAGGAGATGTGAGCAGACTCTACACTTTTTAGGAAGTACTTCAGTCGTAGAACCTAAATAAAAAATGAACAATATCCAATGCTAGGAGGACAAAGTGGCTAACTACTGTTTGCTTCATATAAGGAAATGGAGCAAAACAAGCTATCAACTTAGGTGGATAATCATTGTAGTGTTGTCTTTCCAGAAGACCAAGATGGTAAGACAAGCAATTTTCAAAATTTCACTATTCCGATCAAAGCGATCCATTAGTGTGTCCTTTTTAGTTATCATATTCCAAATGTATCTAGTGTGGATATGGAAACAGGTATGTACTGTCAACCTAGATAAAAATACGACTTGTCAAAACTGACCCAGAGACATACCTTCCAATTCGCTGGTTTCAAAATTAAAAAAATGTAGGTATTTTGATTGCATGCAAGTCAAACTTGTAGGCATTTTGAATTTAAGTATGGAATAAAAATAAGGGACAGGTTTAATATCTGGCAGGATGAGTGTGCTGTCAATTCTTGTCAGTGCTACTGGTCCACCAAACAAACAGTTCTCTTGTCTTATTTAGAGTAAGGGGAACCAAACAATCACAACGTTTGCAGTGAGATAAATACCTGTGTGTCCTGGGGCATTGTTTTTTTTGTTTTTCGTAGACAACCTCTCACTTTGCGGGCTTGTTTCAGTAAAGTATGAACATGATTACTGAGCAGGCAAAACAAACGTGACGACCAGTCGGCATTCAGCCCCGCTTTTAGTGTACCCACTGAACCACAAATTCAGAGGTGACATGGAGACCCCCAGGTGATACTTTTCAGGGCTAATGTCAAATTTCCCACATACTCGATGAGCAGGTGGGGCGGCCATCTCACTTTAAATGAGCAAACAAAATCCTCAGAGTTGCATGCATCAATGCAATGATCTAAGGTTGTGGGAATCATTGACTAATCTACATGCACCTAATTCTTATGTGAAAGAATGGAGCATGATGAGTGCAAACTGTGGAGGTCTTGCATAATACGCTATAAATAATCTAAAATATGCTACACTGTACTGCTTGCACTTGTCTTTATTGAATGTGTATTGCCTCTGTGTTTAAGAAGTCCTGTTTTTGTACCTAACTTATCTTTAATATTCTCATGGGAGGCAAAAAAATATTTTTCGCATTCGTCACTCAACACAACAGAACAAAGAATGACATGAGGAAGGAGGGGGGAATGCAATACAAACTGGTAATGCTTAAATTTAGGACTTGGAAACATCGAAAACAAAGAGTAATAAAGACCACAACTCTGTGAACATGTGAAAGTAGTCTACAAACTGTCTCAATGAACAAGAATAGGTCTCTGTCTTCCTCTGGGCATTTAGGAACATTAAGGGGGTGGAGGTAGGGTGAACAGGTGTCCCGGTTTTGCTGACATAGTCACGGTTTTTCACCAGCTGTACCGGCAGATCTCAGCAAATTTGGCTCATATCCTGGTTTTCAGAGGGTGGACTGAAAACAGTGCAAGGCATGTTTTCACATGTTGCAAAGCAGGTCTAGTTAGCAGCTCATATATATGTGTATATATATATATATATATATATATAAATAAATATACACATATATATATACTTTTTTTGTTCACTTAGAACAAAGGTCACAGAAACATTATAGTTAAGTTCTGAATTTACTTGCAGAAAACCTGAGCAATTCAGCAGTTATAGTTAGTTATTTCAAGTAACTATAACTCGCGGCCTAAGGTAACTATAACTTGCGCCCCCGCCATGCATTTTTTTTTCTTCAACAATTTGACTTCTAATGATTCATTTACATTTTTATTGTTATTATAAAAGTTGTCATGAGTGCTGTAATATCTGTGGTAATTAGGAGTGCTTGGCGAGGGCGTATGTTTTGGTTTTCTGTGAGTAAATTCAGAACCTAAGTATAACGTCCCTGTAACCTTTGGTTTTTTTAAGTGAATTTCTATGTTTTTTTCAAATTCTATTTCCTAACTATAACGTCCCTGTAACCTTTGTTTTTTTCAGTGAATTTCTATGTGTTTTTCATTACTGTACGTTAATCCAACTACCGTGCACAGCCAGCCCCTACGGTCAACCCCCCTAACCACCAAACCACACGTTGCGCATGGCCTTTTGCCATGCGCAGCAAGAGTTGGCCACAGGGCCTTTCTCTCTGAATGTAAGAATATGTGTGAGAGGGTGTTCATGGGTGTGAGAGTGGCTGTGAGAGTGTCTGTCTGGGTGTGAGAGTGTCTATGTGGGTGTAAGAGTGGATGTGAGAGTATCAGATTGCACTCCAATGGATGAAAGATGCATTCGCCTCCAAGAAGAATTTCAGATCGTTTTTCAATATGGAACTGCAGAGTAAACAGACTTGCTTTGTCTTTGCCTAGCCCAGGAGTTAGGATCATTTGTCCTTTCCAGAAGTGGAGCTTCATCTGGGGCACCTGCTACATTTATATTTGTAAGTGATTTCTGTTGAGGTTTAATTTCTGTGAAATGAGCATCATGGCCAGAATGGAAGCTCACCTGTTTGTTTATCCAACAAGGGTCCACAGTTTGCACAAAATGTTTATCCAACTGAAGCACTTTACTGGTTAGTTAGTAAGTGTTACCTCGTTGGGTTAATGGCCAGGGTGAGGGAAGGGGGCCACCTCCACTGTCCAATCGGCCTTAGGGACCCCATCCCACAGAAATGACATTCATGCACACGCACGCATGCAGAGGACAGTGATGAAAGCTTTGGTTTTTGGCAACGGGACCTGCTTTACAGACAGCAATATGTCCACCAATCACAACACCTTAGACCCTATTAATGATCTCAACACCACCTTGAAATCCTCTTTCTTTGCTTCTCAGGCAAACCAAGATAAGTGCTTTTACAGTTATATTGAATTTGTTTATTATTGATACTAGCGCCCATAGGTGTGATGGAGGTGCCTCCTTACCAGTGGTCGAATGATTGCCCATCTTTGCACATAGCCGGGCGAGGCTCGCTCAGCCGTGTGTAATTCCAGTGCATTTTATTTCATGCTGCTTTAGCATTCCGTAGGACGTGGTTCACTTGACTTCGCTCGTTTCGGCTTCTCACCGGAATCCAAGTCGGGCAACTGCGTCCGGCTAAGCGCTCCATCAGGCAGGCTTGAGACTGCATGCGCTACCTTCCAGATATGTAGCACGGTTCTTTGCCACTCTTCTCCCAGTAATTGTGTGGGCTTCTGGAGCAAGCGCCTGCCCGAAGCCTCCCCTCGTCGGGCCGAGGCCGAGGGCATGCGCATAGGCCAATTGGGCTACATCTAGTAGGCAATTAGGCTACATGCAATCCTCTTTCAGTTTCTTCCTCATCCGGCGCATTCCTATAACTCTTGGCATCACACGTATATTTTAAATTCCTGTCAGTGCATGGTGAGGATGCCCACACTCAGGCAGCAATAATAGAGTGAGCCCTGTTATAAGAGTGGAGTGCAACCTTGTTTAATTGAGTTTTCTTTAAAATTTGTCTCTCTCTGATGCCCTAACAACACCTCAAGGGCTGTCATAATTTCAGTGGACAGCTTATGCTGAGGAACTCAAAAACCTGTTAATTGCACCAGGGGTGGTTACCCCTATTATTCAAGCGGGCGGATTTGGCTGTATATTTGGTGTGGTATACCTACACACAGGTACAGAATTTCTAACAAGATGACGGACTGGGTGCCCTTTGAGGAGGAGGAATATGGGCAATACTATGAGGAGAATTTGCAAGGCCATCTTTTAGGAGATGGTGTGTCTGAGGCAAATGATGCATCAGTTCAGCAATCCATCAGCAGGGCACTGGAGGCTGCTGTCCCTCATACGATCAATCAAGCCTTGCTTGCTGCATTGAAACCTATTACTAACCAACTGGAGATGTTTGCCAAACGGCAAGGGTATAACCAAACGGCTAACTCTGAACCAGTGGAAGGGGGTCCATCCCAACCTCGAAAGGCAAAGGCCTAATCACCCACTTGGCCTCCCTCTGACGCAATGTCTGCCCTAACCCAAGGTTCCATGGGAGACCATCAGTATTGTTTGGCCCCGTTCACTTCTAAAGAGGCCTCGTCAAGAGAAAAGGCATTCTCAGACTCAGACCTCTCCGAGTCAAATACTTCCCATTCGTACTAAGAGGTCCTGCCCATTCGCAAAAGAGCAAAGAAGTCCTCCTCTCCCAAGCTCTTGGGTACTTCCCGATTTCCCTCCAATCCCTTCCAATTCAACCCTGAGGACATTGTACACCCCAGGTCAGCCGACTGGGCACCTGTGCAAGCTGTGGCAAGCCATCTCCATGATAAGCTGCGCAAAGGTTTAGACAAGGAGGTGCGCAACAGACTCCGGGCAAGTGCCCCAGGCCAGATATCCCGGACATGGTTGCAGAAACCCCAGAAATTGACTCTAGCATGCTGACCTTTTTAAAATGGTTTGCCAAGGGTCCAAAAAAAGGGATTGACCATGCGTGGTGATCCTGTCAGGACAAGTTGCTAGATTTAATGGACCCATTAGCAGAGATTTTTGAGATGGCCCTTGCGGCCAAGGAAACGGGCACCATTATTGATCCTCACATATCGGTCAAGCAGGCTATATACCTATTGGGAAACGCCAATTGCACGTTGTCATAGGAAAGACGCAAGTCACTCTTGATGAGCATTGATTCCAACCTGATGTAGTTGGCGGCTGCAGATGCAGGCCCCCTGGCAAAGGGATGCCTCTTCAGAGACAAATTTGTGAAAGACACAGCTAAGTATGTCTTTCACAGCACGTCTTTCAAACATTCACTACTTTGGACAAGGCGCAGGCCAACCTAAAGAAAGTTTTTCATTTGGGCCTTTTTGGGCAGGCTGGGCAAGGTAGGGGCCACTTGTCAGGCTAACAATATTTCCAAGGCCCTCAAAGAGGATCCTTTGGTCACAGAAGGGGAGACTGGCATGACTCCACCAAAGGAGGAACTTTCTTTCCCTCTCGGTCCTGCTTTCCCAGGCGCCAAGTTCAGTGTGGAGGTACCAGGAACAGCTACTGGTCAGCTTTGTACTCAGGTAAGGATCCTTGACCCATCTCAGGTTCAGTTGGGAGGTTGAGTTCAATATTTACTTCACAATTGGGGTCAAGTGACTCAAGATTCTTGGGTGTTGCAAACAGTTCATGTTTCCATTTCGAATTTTATCAGACTCCTCAACAGCGGACTCCCCCCCTCCTCTGCATTTTACCCTATAAAACCCAACTTTATAGACACAGAAATTCAATATTTGCTCCTGAAACACGCCCTGGCATTCTGCAAGCCTCACCAGTGGGTTTTTGCAGCAACATCTTTCTAGTCCAGAAGGAGGAGAAGGGCACCATTTAGTTCTAAACCTGAGAGATTTCAATTACTACATGGTATATCGGCACTTCAAGATGGAAGGTCTTCATCTGTCGCCAGATTTGCTTCAGGCAGGATACTGGATGGTCCATCTAGACCTCACTATTTCCATTTTCCTTCTGCACAGGCAGTTCCTCCAGTTCAGGTGGAGGGTCAGATGGCTGGAGTATTTGGTCCTGCCTTTCGGGCTTTCTTCAGCTCTTTGGTGTTTCACCAAGATGCTCAAACCCATGGTAGCTCACCTGCAAAAGGGGTTTGCATGAACATATATCTCGACAATGTGTTGATCACGGCACAATCCCAAAAGTTGGTTCTGCTTCACCTCCAGATGACTCTCTCTCTTGTGTTGGACCTATGATTTATTGTCAGCAAGAGCAAATCAAGTCTTTGCTCATCCCGAACCTTAGAGTTCCTGTGGTTTGTAATCAATTCAGAGACATCCCAGCTGTTGCTTTCCAAGACCAAACTACGAGAAGGAACTGTAAGCAGTCCTGTCTCACAGTTCAGTGTCCCTGAGAATGATTGCTCGTATTGTGGGCCTCTTAGCTTCCTCGATACAAGCGATATTTCCAGGTCCCCTACACTACAGAGCCTTACAGAGGGTAAAGATTCAACATTTGAGGAAGGGCCTTGCTTATTCCGATCCGGTCCCTCTGACAGGTGAGGTAAGAACGGAGATCAGATGGTGGCTGAGGTAAGTGGATGCTTGGAATGGCAGGGCCATATTTAGTTCACAGCCAGAGACGATAATAGATTCTGACGCCAGTCGGTGGGGTTGGGGAGCTTGTTGCTGGAATATCTCAATGGGAAGGAGAAGGTCCCTGCAGGAATTGCACCATATCTCCCCCTTCTTGCATTATTGCCTGACCTACAATCTTTCGGTTATAGCAGAATACATTCTGGAACAATCCAGTGTGGTGGGGGACTGGAACTCCAGATACCTGGTGGACCACAGCGACTGGAAGATCCTTCTGCAGATATTCCAGCTGATCCAGAATGTGTGAGGACCTTGCAAGATAGAATCATCAGTTGGACGAGTTCTTCAGTTGGAGGCCAGATCCCCTAGCAAAAGCGTTGGATGCTTTCTCTCAGGGTTTGTCACAAGATCTGAATTACACATTTCCCCCATTCTCCATTAAACCCAGGGTGGCAACCCAGATCAAGAGACAAGTAGCGGAAGTGGTGTTTGTCACCCCGGTCTGGAAAATGCAACCTTGGTTCACACTTCTCATGGAACTAGCATTCAACCCTCCCCTTTTCCTTCCGTGGTTGCGGGAGATGCTCTCAGGGCCCCATGGGGAGTTGCACCCTCTGTTAGTATTGGGACAATTGTCTCTGATGGCCTGGAGACTTCCATGCAACAGTGGTGTTTGCCAGACATTTTGAAGGCAGCTTCAAGCTTCATTAGTAGGGACTGGGCTCCTTCCACTTGAAAAAGATACTCCTCGGCATAGCGATCTTGGGCACAGTTGGAGCTTGGAAAGGCACGTGGATCCCGTGGCAGTGGAAGTGTTTGAAATAGTAAATTTCCTATCTCAAAAGGCATCAGAAGGTCTTTCTAACAGGTCAGTTAATAACTTTTGATCCGCTATTTCAGTGGGACATGCACAAGTCAATAATAATCCAGTGGGAATGCATCCTGTCATTTGTAAACTTCTTACAGGCATTCAAGTGTCTAATCCTCCCAATCTGAAATATACCTTTTTGTGGGATGTCAACTTAGTTCTCAATTTATTTGAGAGGTGGCCTGATAATGTGCATGTGACTAGGTGGCAGTTGTCTGCCAAGTTAGCCATGCTATTATGTCTCACCACCAGTAAACGGACATCGGATGTGAAAGCTCTGGATCTTACAGGCAGAGTGTTTATGCCTGAGGGTGTTTCTTTTAATATCACAAAAAGAACAAAAACATTGTCAACATGTATTGATTATTAAGCTTTTTCATTCAATTTCAAATTGAGTGTGGTTAATTGTTTGAAAGAATATGAAGAGTGTACTAAAGCATTGAGGGCTGATGTTTCAGGACAGCTGTTGATTTCTCTGCAAAAACCTTTTAGGGCTGTCTCAGTGGCGACCATTGCCAGATGGTTAAGAGTGGTAATGATCGAAGCGGGCATTGATGTTAAACAGTTTGGGGCTCATTCAGTTCAAGGGGCAATGGCGTCCAAGTCTTTTGAGTTGGGTGTCACAGTTCGGGATATCATGGAATTTGCAGATTGGTATTTGGATTCAACATTTAAACAGTTTTATTATAAACCTGCTGGTGATATTGCCTCTGTTGTGTTCTATCAACTCAAAATCTGAGCCTCTGGGCCTGACACAGAATAAAACGTTTGCTAGCATTAGCGGCAATAATTTTCAATTCTATAAGGACATGGAGGCAACGATTATCCAACCCAGGTATTTCAATGGGTACTGTATGAATATGGCATGTTTGAAATTTTGAATTTTGTATTGCATATTTTTCCCACCCGTTTAATTCAAAAGTGATAAATCTGAGATTACCATAATGCCTTTTTCCATGTTAGGTACAGATCAGAAAGTGGAATGAAGAAGATGTTTTGTCTTGAAGTTGGCGCTTCGCATATATCTCATTGGTTGGATTATGGTTCATGAATGGAGCAGCCCTATTGGAATTTTTCAGGATTCAGTTTACTTTGTGGATTACCCATTCGAGGAAGGTCTCAGACGTGCAAAGAAAGAGGATTTCAAGATGGTGTTGTGATCATTAATAGGGTCTAAGGTATTGTGTTAGGTGGACATATTGAACTAATCATGCTGGGATATGTAGTTGATGTTTTCTGTTTTTTGATTGGCTGCTGTATCTTGAGTAGAAAAGAAAGAGAAGCATAATCCTTGCCCCCTTGTCCTTAATAGAATTGAAAATTATTGGTGTGAATGCTAGCACATTTTTTACTCCCTTGTGATCAGCAGCTTACAGTGTCCTAGTGAGCAACTAGAGCGCTAACATTCTGAATTTATGCCCAAAAAGTGGCAGATCTGAATGCAATCTCAATAGAATCAAAGTGGAAAACTGAAAGCATTTTCTACTGAGGATACTGCAGTAAATAAGGAAATTAGAGAACTTCATAACAAATATGTCTCCCAAGATGGCCACCAGAAAAGAAATCCCAAATGTAGCAGACATATCACCCAAATGTAGCCCAAGTATAGACCAATGACAGAAGTGTGCAAAAACCTTTTTTGTTTCACTTTTTTTTACAGTTTTATGTAGCGCAGACTTAACCTGAAGATATTGGAGTGCTTTACCTGAGTATCAGTTACATTACACAAAGACACATTAATTTTGGTTTTAGGCATGGGGTTATTGATATTGATATTTCTCATAAAGCAAATGAATACCAAGCAGCTTTTTGGCACTAAAACTGTAGATACAAGAAACAGGATACAGAGAAAGTGAGCTGATTGCTAGATCCAACAGAAAATTTAAGAATGGGAAAACAATCATGTTTTAAGAAACTTTCTAAAACAAAAATAGTTAGACTGAATTTTTATATGAAGAAGTAGCTTAAGTGATTAAGATTAAATGATTTGCACTGAACCACAGGATGTCAAGCTGACGCCGAAGCTTAAACCTGGTGCTCCAGTTGTAAAGTCTGCAGCTCTGGCTTTACTAGCACATCTTCTCCCCTAAGCATAACAAATAATTAAGTGATCAACTGGATAAAAAAACATAAAGATAGTAAATAATTTGAAAGTGTTTTGTCGCTATTTGAGGACTCAGAAAATATGTCCTCATTTTAATTTTTTAGAGCACTAACTATAGGTATTATGGGAATAAGACCCTCTCATTTTTATAATTTCTAAAAGAAATGATTTAGGCATCACAGTTTTGATTACTTCAAGATGATGTCAGACATGCCACACGTTTCTAATAAATACTGAATGTTAACAATCTAGTTGTTTATTAGTATACTGGGGGGAGGCAAAGGTCAGGGGCACGGACTCACATAACTGAGGGCAGGGAGGAGAGTGCAGAGACAACAACTTGAGGGTAGGGAGGAGGTGGATGGGGGAGCTGGCAATTGTTCAGAGCAGACGGGAAGGGCAGTAGCAGAACAACAGCTACACAGGACTGTAATGAAGGAGCAGGGACATGGACTTGGACAATGGATGGCAAGGAGGAAGAGGGGCAGGAGCAGCGAACTTGGGTGGGGGCAGCCCAATGCCAGACCAAGCCCTGCAATCAACCTCCCCGTGCATTGCGATGGGCACATTACTTAACGTTAAAAAGTCCCTAGAAATTCACTGAAAAAAAACAAAGGTTATAGATAGGACGTTATAGGAAACAGAATTTAAAATACCTTAATTATTCACTAAAAATCAAAAATATCCCAAAAATCCAAACTTACTATAACTCGTTCCCTAAAGTAACTATAACTCGCTCCCTTGCCATGCACTGCTAGTTACCCCGGTTATTACATCATTCATGACATCCTCTATGACATAATTGATAATTTCAATGTAAAATTTGCAGTAAAATTATTGATGAGAAAACTACGCATGGTGAGGGTGGGAGTTATAGTTATTTGAAATAAATCTAACTATAACATCTGAGTTTTGATGGTTTTGTGCGCATAATATCTGAGCCTAACTATAATACCCCTGTAATCTTTGGATTTTAGTGAATATATATATATATATATATTTTTTCACTGAAAGAAACAAAGGTTACAGGGACGTTATAGTGAGGTTCTGAATTGAATTAAACATAACTATAACTGCTGAATTTCTATGGTTTTATGTGAGGAAATTCAGAACCTAACTATAATGTCCCTGTAACCTTCATTTTTTTCAGTGAATTTCTATGTGTTTTTGAGCACGCACAGACAGAAATATAACCAGCACCGCGCACGGCCTTCGGCTGTGTTGGGGGTGGGGGGTTTGGACGCAGGGCCTGCAGCAGCCAACCCCTTAGAATGCACCCAAACTCAAGCTGCGCACGGCCTTCGCCGTGCTCAGCATGAGGTTGCATGCAGTGGATGGTTGTTTTTTTTCAATTTTTCTCTGGATCCATGGTTCCACCAGTAGATCCGCAGATCCATGGATCCGTGCATCAGACAAAAAAATGATTGGGCACCTTTTTGCCACAAGGGGACCCCTCTATGTGTCCTATGAGGTCAGGATACTTTTATCGTGACTCCTCATGTGCTTTTGCACTCTTTTTTTTCCACAGCCAAGCCAATGCAGGAAACAAGATGGCGGCTGTAACTTTTCTGTGAGGTTGCAGCCAGCCAATCAGGGCCTTGCTTTTCCCCCCAATCCAGACCCGGATCTGTGGGCCTGGATACACGGAGGATCTGCGTCCCAATATATATATATTTTTTCAACTCTAATATCTCAGAAATTACTGAATTGATTCCCCACAATCCAGACCCGTATCTGTGGGCCTGGATCATGGAGGATCTGTGCCCCAATATATATCTTTTTTTTTCAACTCTAATGTCTCAGAAATTACTGAATGGATGTACACCAAGAGCTAGCTTTCTGCCAAATTTGGTGTACTTCCGTTCAGTGGTTCAAGCTGTAGCTGTGTTCAAAAATTAGAAAAATCCCATTGATGTATAAAATAGGGAAAACGTGTTTGGGGACTCCCCTTTTTCTCAACCCCCACTTGATGGATCACCCCAAAACTTACAGGACAGCAGCTGAACTTATATATGTATCTATATATTAGCTTGCTGTTTGTAATGTGTAAGTTTGCAATTGTGTTTGCATTAAAGGAGCCTTTTCTTACATAGGCACAGTGGTCTTTGGTCTTTCATTATCTGTCACAAAAGCTTTTAATGTATCTTGATGACATTTAACTATCACACGCACAATTGGATCCAAGGCAGGACTCAAATAAAAGACACAAACAAGGGAGACCATTCAAGAACTTGAAAAACTTGTAAATAGGGCTCATTCATCCTGATGGGTGGGGCAGGAGCAAAATCCCTCCAACAAAAAATAGGGCTTTCCTGTTTTCAATCAGAAGAGGAAAGACATTTGGAGGCTTCTTATGAGTACCAAGTTGATTCTAAGGCGTTACTTGCCCCAACTGAATTTTAACACGGACACACTGTTTTTTAATGTAGATGTCAATTGCTGAAGATGCCATCTCTGCTATTGGCTAAACTGTTGCTCTAAAACACTAGCCTATGTAGACAGTCACAAAATCGGTGGTGTGTGTGAGATACGTGCTACAGTAGAGGCCACCTTACCTGCGCTTCTTCCCTCAATCAGCACGTTCTTTCAAGACACTCAAAAAACACCTTGTCACATACCATTCGTCACAGTCTTTAGCACCTCCTGCGCCCAGTCCAACAATCATTATTTGTGCTCCCACTCCCTCCTCCTAGGATTCCCTTATTACCACCCAGCAAAAGTGCCCTTCATCTCTCCATAGCCACCCTCCACCCTGCACATACATTTCATTGGTATTATAGCGCAGGTAATGGCTGACTTTACTAATGTACTCAGCTATTTACATAAAATACAGATTTGCTCTTTGCAGTAGGCATATAAACCTTCTGCGCTTCTTTATGGCACTAAAACTGCCACTAGACAAGTCTGACCCTTTTCCCCCCAGGGAAACCACACACATATTGACAAAAGTGATATATATATGACAGCCAACCACCTGAAACTCAACTCAAGCAAAACCGAAATAATCCTCTTTGGCCCACACAAAAACACCTGGTACCCCTCATGGTGGCCCACCACGCTAGGCCCTGCACCCACCCCCGCCAACCACGCACGCAACCTCGGCATCATCCTAGACTCCTCCCTCTCGATGACCCAACAAATCAACGCTCTCACCTCCTCATGCTTCAACACACTCCGTATACTGAAAAAAACATTCAAATGGATCCCCACAGAGACCAGAAAAACTGTCACTCATGCACTCATCAGCAGCAGACTTGATTACGGAAACGCCCTCTACGCCGGCACCACTCTAAAACTCAAGCACAAACTACACGCATCCAGAACTCAGCAGCACGACTCATCCTCGACCTCCCCCGACACATCTCTCCACACCTCAAATCCCTCCACTGGCTCCCCATTGACAAAAGGATCACCTTCAAGATCCTCATCCTCGCACACAAATCACTCCACAACACAGGCCCTGCCTACCTCAACGAGAGTCACCTTCCACACCCCTACATGAAACCTCCGCGCAGCTGATCACTCTCTCGCCTCTGTCCCCCGCATCAAACACACCACCACCGGGGGCAGATCCTTCTCCTACCTTGCATCCAAAATCTGGAACGCCCTCCCAACCCACCTTCGCAAGACCCAAAACCTACTTCTTTTCAGGAAGGGCCTCAAAACCTGGCTTTTCGAACAGTGAACCTCCCAGCCCCTTTCCATCCCCCCCCCCCAAAGCGCCTTGAGACACTCACGGGTGAGTAACGCGCTTTATAAATCTCTTTGATTGATATATTTAGATCTATCTATGTATATATATATATCTACATAGATATATCTATAGATATATCTATATAGATATATCTATATATATATATAGATCTACATATAGTTCTATTTTTTTTTAGTTGTTGTATGGTTCCTTGGGGGCCAAAATGGCCCCCAGGGAAACCCTACAACATCTAAAAAAAAAAAGATTGCCCCCACAGGGGGTCACCCTGCCCACGGGCGACCCCCTGTCTTTTTATTTTATTCATTTTTTATTTATTTTTTAAATACAATTTCCCCGGGGGGCACCTACCTTTTTTTTTTTAAATAAAATATGCCCCGGGGGGGGGGGCGGCCCGTTTTCTGAGGGGGCCGACCCCCCCAATTGAAATCCCTGGCATCTAGTGGTGTTTCCTGGCCCCCGATTGCAGCACAGCTGCGACTGGGGGCCAGGAAACACTTTCAGGAAGGCCTCGTAAGAAAGGGGAGAGTCTCCCCTTTCTTACGAGGCCTTCCCGAATGTGGGGAAGGCCGTTTTCCCCATCGAAGCAGGAAGCGGCCGCAAGGCTGCTTCCTGCTTTGATGGGGAAAACACCTTTGAAACGTCAGCCCGCCTCGTGGCGCGCTGACGTCACAAAGGGGCGGGTGGGGGGGGACACGGAAGCTTCCGTGTCTCCCCGGGAAAGGTAAAAAAAATAAAAAATCCTCGGGTGCGACGCACCCGAGCATTTATGAATACCCTTCCTGGTGTCGGCCACTGGTCGTGACCCGCACCAGGGAGGGTGTGTGGGCGTCGGCCAGTGGCCGACGCCCGCACCAAAAAGGTTAACAATTTGCACATACCTAACCCTCATATGATGAACTAAACAAAAATCTCTTGCAAAGTCAATAGTTATTCTACAAATCTGACATGAACCCAACCCCACTAGACATATACTGAACACCTTTGATGTAGTTATTTATTGATGTATTTTTTAATGTTTTGATTTTACTGTGGCCACACGTGTCTTATATAGTGGTGCCTGTAGCTTGGCCTGCTACTCAAAACTACAGAAGGGTCGTCTTAGCACCCCTTTATTTTAGTCCTCATGTTCTATTTCAAATCCTTGTTTTATCAGGAATTCAGGATTACCGTTGATCTTTGTTTTCTCTTCAGGGTATCTATGACTGATAGATGAATAAACTATCTCACATTTCTGTCAACACTTAAGACATCTTACCTTTGGGCAGGAGATGTGAGCAGACTCTACACTTTTTAGGAAGTACTTCAGTCGTAGAACCTAAATAAAAAATGAACAATATCCAATGCTAGGAGGACAAAGTGGCTAACTACTGTTTGCTTCATATAAGGAAATGGAGCAAAACAAGCTATCAACTTAGGTGGATAATCATTGTAGTGTTGTCTTTCCAGAAGACCAAGATGGTAAGACAAGCAATTTTCAAAATTTCACTATTCCGATCAAAGCGATCCATTAGTGTGTCCTTTTTAGTTATCATATTCCAAATGTATCTAGTGTGGATATGGAAACAGGTATGTACTGTCAACCTAGATAAAAATACGACTTGTCAAAACTGACCCAGAGACATACCTTCCAATTCGCTGGTTTCAAAATTAAAAAAATGTAGGTATTTTGATTGCATGCAAGTCAAACTTGTAGGCATTTTGAATTTAAGTATGGAATAAAAATAAGGGACAGGTTTAATATCTGGCAGGATGAGTGTGCTGTCAATTCTTGTCAGTGCTACTGGTCCACCAAACAAACAGTTCTCTTGTCTTATTTAGAGTAAGGGGAACCAAACAATCACAACTTTTGCAGTGAGATAAAACCTGTGTGTCCTGGGGCATTGTTTTTTTTGTTTTTCGTAGACAACCTCTCACTTTGCGGGCTTGTTTCAGTAAAGTATGAACATGATTACTGAGCAGGCAAAACAAACGTGACGACCAGTCGGCATTCAGCCCCGCTTTTAGTGTACCCACTGAACCACAAATTCAGAGGTGACATGGAGACCCCCAGGTGATACTTTTCAGGGCTAATGTCAAATTTCCCACATACTCGATGAGCAGGTGGGGCGGCCATCTCACTTTAAATGAGCAAACAAAATCCTCAGAGTTGCATGCATCAATGCAATGATCTAAGGTTGTGGGAATCATTGACTAATCTACATGCACCTAATTCTTATGTGAAAGAATGGAGCATGATGAGTGCAAACTGTGGAGGTCTTGCATAATACGCTATAAATAATCTAAAATATGCTACACTGTACTGCTTGCACTTGTCTTTATTGAATGTGTATTGCCTCTGTGTTTAAGAAGTCCTGTTTTTGTATCTAACTTATCTTTAATATTCTCATGGGAGGCAAAAAAATATTTTTCGCATTCGTCACTCAACACAACAGAACAAAGAATGACATGAGGAAGGAGGGGGGAATGCAATACAAACTGGTAATGCTTAAATTTAGGACTTGGAAACATCGAAAACAAAGAGTAATAAAGACCACAACTCTGTGAACATGTGAAAGTAGTCTACAAACTGTCTCAATGAACAAGAATAGGTCTCTGTCTTCCTCTGGGCATTTAGGAACATTAAGGGGGTGGAGGTAGGGTGAACAGGTGTCCCGGTTTTGCTGACATAGTCACGGTTTTTCACCAGCTGTACCGGCAGATCTCAGCAAATTTGGCTCATATCCTGGTTTTCAGAGGGTGGACTGAAAACAGTGCAAGGCATGTTTTCACATGTTGCAAAGCAGGTCTAGTTAGCAGCTCATATATATGTGTATATATATATATATATATATATATATATATATATAAATAAATATATACATATATATATACTTTTTTTGTTCACTTAGAACAAAGGTCACAGAAACATTATAGTTAAGTTCTGAATTTACTTGCAGAAAACCTGAGCAATTCAGCAGTTATAGTTAGTTATTTCAAGTAACTATAACTCGCGGCCTAAGGTAACTATAACTTGCGCCCCCGCCATGCATTTTTTTTTCTTCAACAATTTGACTTCTAATGATTCATTTACATTTTTATTGTTATTATAAAAGTTGTCATGAGTGCTGTAATATCTGTGGTAATTAGGAGTGCTTGGCGAGGGCGTATGTTTTGGTTTTCTGTGAGTAAATTCAGAACCTAAGTATAACGTCCCTGTAACCTTTGGTTTTTTTAAGTGAATTTCTATGTTTTTTTCAAATTCTATTTCCTAACTATAACGTCCCTGTAACCTTTGTTTTTTTCAGTGAATTTCTATGTGTTTTTCATTACTGTACGTTAATCCAACTACCGTGCACAGCCAGCCCCTACGGTCAACCCCCCTAACCACCAAACCACACGTTGCGCACGGCCTTTTGCCATGCGCAGCAAGAGTTGGCCACAGGGCCTTTCTCTCTGAATGTGAGAATATGTGTGAGAGGGTGTTCATGGGTGTGAGAGTGGCTGTGAGAGTGTCTGTCTGGGTGTGAGAGTGTCTATGTGGGTGTAAGAGTGGATGTGAGAGTATCAGATTGCACTCCAATGGATGAAAGATGCATTCGCCTCCAAGAAGAATTTCAGATCGTTTTTCAATATGGAACTGCAGAGTAAACAGACTTGCTTTGTCTTTGCCTAGCCCAGGAGTTAGGATCATTTGTCCTTTCCAGAAGTGGAGCTTCATCTGGGGCACCTGCTACATTTATATTTGTAAGTGATTTCTGTTGAGGTTTAATTTCTGTGAAATGAGCATCATGGCCAGAATGGAAGCTCACCTGTTTGTTTATCCAACAAGGGTCCACAGTTTGCACAAAATGTTTATCCAACTGAAGCACTTTACTGGTTAGTTAGTAAGTGTTACCTCGTTGGGTTAATGGCCAGGGTGAGGGAAGGGGGCCACCTCCACTGTCCAATCGGCCTTAGGGACCCCATCCCACAGAAATGACATTCATGCACACGCACGCATGCAGAGGACAGTGATGAAAGCTTTGGTTTTTGGCAACGGGACCTGCTTTACAGACAGCAATATGTCCACCAATCACAACACCTTAGACCCTATTAATGATCTCAACACCACCTTGAAATCCTCTTTCTTTGCTTCTCAGGCAAACCAAGATAAGTGCTTTTACAGTTATATTGAATTTGTTTATTATTGATACTAGCGCCCATAGGTGTGATGGAGGTGCCTCCTTACCAGTGGTCGAATGATTGCCCATCTTTGCACATAGCCGGGCGAGGCTCGCTCAGCCGTGTGTAATTCCAGTGCATTTTATTTCATGCTGCTTTAGCATTCCGTAGGACGTGGTTCACTTGACTTCGCTCGTTTCGGCTTCTCACCGGAATCCAAGTCGGGCAACTGCGTCCGGCTAAGCGCTCCATCAGGCAGGCTTGAGACTGCATGCGCTACCTTCCAGATATGTAGCACGGTTCTTTGCCACTCTTCTCCCAGTAATTGTGTGGGCTTCTGGAGCAAGCGCCTGCCCGAAGCCTCCCCTCGTCGGGCCGAGGCCGAGGGCATGCGCATAGGCCAATTGGGCTACATCTAGTAGGCAATTAGGCTACATGCAATCCTCTTTCAGTTTCTTCCTCATCCGGCGCATTCCTATAACTCTTGGCATCACACGTATATTTTAAATTCCTGTCAGTGCATGGTGAGGATGCCCACACTCAGGCAGCAATAATAGAGTGAGCCCTGTTATAAGAGTGGAGTGCAACCTTGTTTAATTGAGTTTTCTTTAAAATTTGTCTCTCTCTGATGCCCTAACAACACCTCAAGGGCTGTCATAATTTCAGTGGACAGCTTATGCTGAGGAACTCAAAAACCTGTTAATTGCACCAGGGGTGGTTACCCCTATTATTCAAGCGGGCGGATTTGGCTGTATATTTGGTGTGGTATACCTACACACAGGTACAGAATTTCTAACAAGATGACGGACTGGGTGCCCTTTGAGGAGGAGGAATATGGGCAATACTATGAGGAGAATTTGCAAGGCCATCTTTTAGGAGATGGTGTGTCTGAGGCAAATGATGCATCAGTTCAGCAATCCATCAGCAGGGCACTGGAGGCTGCTGTCCCTCATACGATCAATCAAGCCTTGCTTGCTGCATTGAAACCTATTACTAACCAACTGGAGATGTTTGCCAAACGGCAAGGGTATAACCAAACGGCTAACTCTGAACCAGTGGAAGGGGGTCCATCCCAACCTCGAAAGGCAAAGGCCTAATCACCCACTTGGCCTCCCTCTGACGCAATGTCTGCCCTAACCCAAGGTTCCATGGGAGACCATCAGTATTGTTTGGCCCCGTTCACTTCTAAAGAGGCCTCGTCAAGAGAAAAGGCATTCTCAGACTCAGACCTCTCCGAGTCAAATACTTCCCATTCGTACTAAGAGGTCCTGCCCATTCGCAAAAGAGCAAAGAAGTCCTCCTCTCCCAAGCTCTTGGGTACTTCCCGATTTCCCTCCAATCCCTTCCAATTCAACCCTGAGGACATTGTACACCCCAGGTCAGCCGACTGGGCACCTGTGCAAGCTGTGGCAAGCCATCTCCATGATAAGCTGCGCAAAGGTTTAGACAAGGAGGTGCGCAACAGACTCCGGGCAAGTGCCCCAGGCCAGATATCCCGGACATGGTTGCAGAAACCCCAGAAATTGACTCTAGCATGCTGACCTTTTTAAAATGGTTTGCCAAGGGTCCAAAAAAAGGGATTGACCATGCGTGGTGATCCTGTCAGGACAAGTTGCTAGATTTAATGGACCCATTAGCAGAGATTTTTGAGATGGCCCTTGCGGCCAAGGAAACGGGCACCATTATTGATCCTCACATATCGGTCAAGCAGGCTATATACCTATTGGGAAACGCCAATTGCACGTTGTCATAGGAAAGACGCAAGTCACTCTTGATGAGCATTGATTCCAACCTGATGTAGTTGGCGGCTGCAGATGCAGGCCCCCTGGCAAAGGGATGCCTCTTCAGAGACAAATTTGTGAAAGACACAGCTAAGTATGTCTTTCACAGCACGTCTTTCAAACATTCACTACTTTGGACAAGGCGCAGGCCAACCTAAAGAAAGTTTTTCATTTGGGCCTTTTTGGGCAGGCTGGGCAAGGTAGGGGCCACTTGTCAGGCTAACAATATTTCCAAGGCCCTCAAAGAGGATCCTTTGGTCACAGAAGGGGAGACTGGCATGACTCCACCAAAGGAGGAACTTTCTTTCCCTCTCGGTCCTGCTTTCCCAGGCGCCAAGTTCAGTGTGGAGGTACCAGGAACAGCTACTGGTCAGCTTTGTACTCAGGTAAGGATCCTTGACCCATCTCAGGTTCAGTTGGGAGGTTGAGTTCAATATTTACTTCACAATTGGGGTCAAGTGACTCAAGATTCTTGGGTGTTGCAAACAGTTCATGTTTCCATTTCGAATTTTATCAGACTCCTCAACAGCGGACTCCCCCCCTCCTCTGCATTTTACCCTATAAAACCCAACTTTATAGACACAGAAATTCAATATTTGCTCCTGAAACACGCCCTGGCATTCTGCAAGCCTCACCAGTGGGTTTTTGCAGCAACATCTTTCTAGTCCAGAAGGAGGAGAAGGGCACCATTTAGTTCTAAACCTGAGAGATTTCAATTACTACATGGTATATCGGCACTTCAAGATGGAAGGTCTTCATCTGTCGCCAGATTTGCTTCAGGCAGGATACTGGATGGTCCATCTAGACCTCACTATTTCCATTTTCCTTCTGCACAGGCAGTTCCTCCAGTTCAGGTGGAGGGTCAGATGGCTGGAGTATTTGGTCCTGCCTTTCGGGCTTTCTTCAGCTCTTTGGTGTTTCACCAAGATGCTCAAACCCATGGTAGCTCACCTGCAAAAGGGGTTTGCATGAACATATATCTCGACAATGTGTTGATCACGGCACAATCCCAAAAGTTGGTTCTGCTTCACCTCCAGATGACTCTCTCTCTTGTGTTGGACCTATGATTTATTGTCAGCAAGAGCAAATCAAGTCTTTGCTCATCCCGAACCTTAGAGTTCCTGTGGTTTGTAATCAATTCAGAGACATCCCAGCTGTTGCTTTCCAAGACCAAACTACGAGAAGGAACTGTAAGCAGTCCTGTCTCACAGTTCAGTGTCCCTGAGAATGATTGCTCGTATTGTGGGCCTCTTAGCTTCCTCGATACAAGCGATATTTCCAGGTCCCCTACACTACAGAGCCTTACAGAGGGTAAAGATTCAACATTTGAGGAAGGGCCTTGCTTATTCCGATCCGGTCCCTCTGACAGGTGAGGTAAGAACGGAGATCAGATGGTGGCTGAGGTAAGTGGATGCTTGGAATGGCAGGGCCATATTTAGTTCACAGCCAGAGACGATAATAGATTCTGACGCCAGTCGGTGGGGTTGGGGAGCTTGTTGCTGGAATATCTCAATGGGAAGGAGAAGGTCCCTGCAGGAATTGCACCATATCTCCCCCTTCTTGTAGAGATAGCCAAGAAGTTCTGGCATTATTGCCTGACCTACAATCTTTCGGTTATAGCAGAATACATTCTGGAACAATCCAGTGTGGTGGGGGACTGGAACTCCAGATACCTGGTGGACCACAGCGACTGGAAGATCCTTCTGCAGATATTCCAGCTGATCCAGAATGTGTGAGGACCTTGCAAGATAGAATCATCAGTTGGACGAGTTCTTCAGTTGGAGGCCAGATCCCCTAGCAAAAGCGTTGGATGCTTTCTCTCAGGGTTTGTCACAAGATCTGAATTACACATTTCCCCCATTCTCCATTAAACCCAGGGTGGCAACCCAGATCAAGAGACAAGTAGCGGAAGTGGTGTTTGTCACCCCGGTCTGGAAAATGCAACCTTGGTTCACACTTCTCATGGAACTAGCATTCAACCCTCCCCTTTTCCTTCCGTGGTTGCGGGAGATGCTCTCAGGGCCCCATGGGGAGTTGCACCCTCTGTTAGTATTGGGACAATTGTCTCTGATGGCCTGGAGACTTCCATGCAACAGTGGTGTTTGCCAGACATTTTGAAGGCAGCTTCAAGCTTCATTAGTAGGGACTGGGCTCCTTCCACTTGAAAAAGATACTCCTCGGCATAGCGATCTTGGGCACAGTTGGAGCTTGGAAAGGCACGTGGATCCCGTGGCAGTGGAAGTGTTTGAAATAGTAAATTTCCTATCTCAAAAGGCATCAGAAGGTCTTTCTAACAGGTCAGTTAATAACTTTTGATCCGCTATTTCAGTGGGACATGCACAAGTCAATAATAATCCAGTGGGAATGCATCCTGTCATTTGTAAACTTCTTACAGGCATTCAAGTGTCTAATCCTCCCAATCTGAAATATACCTTTTTGTGGGATGTCAACTTGGTTCTCAATTTATTTGAGAGGTGGCCTGATAATGTGCATGTGACTAGGTGGCAGTTGTCTGCCAAGTTAGCCATGCTATTATGTCTCACCACCAGTAAACGGACATCGGATGTGAAAGCTCTGGATCATACAGGCAGAGTGTTTATGCCTGAGGGTGTTTCTTTTAATATCACAAAAAGAACAAAAACATTGTCAACATGTATTGATTATTAAGCTTTTTCATTCAATTTCAAATTGAGTGTGGTTAATTGTTTGAAAGAATATGAAGAGTGTACTAAAGCATTGAGGGCTGATGTTTCAGGACAGCTGTTGATTTCTCTGCAAAAACCTTTTAGGGCTGTCTCAGTGGCGACCATTGCCAGATGGTTAAGAGTGGTAATGATCGAAGCGGGCATTGATGTTAAACAGTTTGGGGCTCATTCAGTTCAAGGGGCAATGGCGTCCAAGTCTTTTGAGTTGGGTGTCACAGTTCGGGATATCATGGAATTTGCAGATTGGTATTTGGATTCAACATTTAAACAGTTTTATTATAAACCTGCTGGTGATATTGCCTCTGTTGTGTTCTATCAACTCAAAATCTGAGCCTCTGGGCCTGACACAGAATAAAACGTTTGCTAGCATTAGCGCCAATAATTTTCAATTCTATAAGGACATGGAGGCAACGATTATCCAACCCAGGTATTTCAATGGGTACTGTATGAATATGGCATGTTTGAAATTTTGAATTTTGTATTGCATATTTTTCCCACCCGTTTAATTCAAAAGTGATAAATCTGAGATTACCATAATGCCTTTTTCCATGTTAGGTACAGATCAGAAAGTGGAATGAAGAAGATGTTTTGTCTTGAAGTTGGCGCTTCGCATATATCTCATTGGTTGGAATATGGTTCATGAATGGAGCAGCCCTATTGGAATTTTTCAGGATTCAGTTTACTTTGTGGATTACCCATTCGAGGAAGGTCTCAGACGTGCAAAGAAAGAGGATTTCAAGATGGTGTTGTGATCATTAATAGGGTCTAAGGTATTGTGTTAGGTGGACATATTGAACTAATCATGCTGGGATATGTAGTTGATGTTTTCTGTTTTTTGATTGGCTGCTGTATCTTGAGTAGAAAAGAAAGAGAAGCATAATCCTTGCCCCCTTGTCCTTAATAGAATTGAAAATTATTGGTGTGAATGCTAGCACATTTTTTACTCCCTTGTGATCAGCAGCTTACAGTGTCCTAGTGAGCAACTAGAGCGCTAACATTCTGAATTTATGCCCAAAAAGTGGCAGATCTGAATGCAATCTCAATAGAATCAAAGTGGAAAACTGAAAGCATTTTCTACTGAGGATACTGCAGTAAATAAGGAAATTAGAGAACTTCATAACAAATATGTCTCCCAAGATGGCCACCAGAAAAGAAATCCCAAATGTAGCAGACATATCACCCAAATGTAGCCCAAGTATAGACCAATGACAGAAGTGTGCAAAAACCTTTTTTGTTTCACTTTTTTTTACAGTTTTATGTAGCGCAGACTTAACCTGAAGATATTGGAGTGCTTTACCTGAGTATCAGTTACATTACACAAAGACACATTAATTTTGGTTTTAGGCATGGGGTTATTGATATTGATATTTCTCATAAAGCAAATGAATACCAAGCAGCTTTTTGGCACTAAAACTGTAGATACAAGAAACAGGATACAGAGAAAGTGAGCTGATTGCTAGATCCAACAGAAAATTTAAGAATGGGAAAACAATCATGTTTTAAGAAACTTTCTAAAACAAAAATAGTTAGACTGAATTTTTATATGAAGAAGTAGCTTAAGTGATTAAGATTAAATGATTTGCACTGAACCACAGGATGTCAAGCTGACGCCGAAGCTTAAACCTGGTGCTCCAGTTGTAAAGTCTGCAGCTCTGGCTTTACTAGCACATCTTCTCCCCTAAGCATAACAAATAATTAAGTGATCAACTGGATAAAAAAACATAAAGATAGTAAATAATTTGAAAGTGTTTTGTCGCTATTTGAGGACTCAGAAAATATGTCCTCATTTTAATTTTTTAGAGCACTAACTATAGGTATTATGGGAATAAGACCCTCTCATTTTTATAATTTCTAAAAGAAATGATTTAGGCATCACAGTTTTGATTACTTCAAGATGATGTCAGACATGCCACACGTTTCTAATAAATACTGAATGTTAACAATCTAGTTGTTTATTAGTATACTGGGGGGAGGCAAAGGTCAGGGGCACGGACTCACATAACTGAGGGCAGGGAGGAGAGTGCAGAGACAACAACTTGAGGGTAGGGAGGAGGTGGATGGGGGAGCTGGCAATTGTTCAGAGCAGACGGGAAGGGCAGTAGCAGAACAACAGCTACACAGGACTGTAATGAAGGAGCAGGGACATGGACTTGGACAATGGATGGCAAGGAGGAAGAGGGGCAGGAGCAGCGAACTTGGGTGGGGGCAGCCCAATGCCAGACCAAGCCCTGCAATCAACCTCCCCGTGCATTGCGATGGGCACATTACTTAACGTTAAAAAGTCCCTAGAAATTCACTGAAAAAAAACAAAGGTTATAGATAGGACGTTATAGGAAACAGAATTTAAAATACCTTAATTATTCACTAAAAATCTAAAATATCCCAAAAATCCAAACTTACTATAACTCGTTCCCTAAAGTAACTATAACTCGCTCCCTTGCCATGCACTGCTAGTTACCCCGGTTATTACATCATTCATGACATCCTCTATGACATAATTGATAATTTCAATGTAAAATTTGCAGTAAAATTATTGATGAGAAAAATACGCATGGTGAGGGTGGGAGTTATAGTTATTTGAAATAAATCTAACTATAACATCTGAGTTTTGATGGTTTTGTGCGCATAATATCTGAGCCTAACTATAATACCCCTGTAATCTTTGGATTTTAGTGAATATATATATATATATTTTTTTTTTCACTGAAAGAAACAAAGGTTACAGGGACGTTATAGTGAGGTTCTGAATTGAATTAAACATAACTATAACTGCTGAATTTCTATGGTTTTATGTGAGGAAATTCAGAACCTAACTATAATGTCCCTGTAACCTTCATTTTTTTCAGTGAATTTCTATGTGTTTTTGAGCACGCACAGACAGAAATATAACCAGCACCGCGCACGGCCTTCGGCTGTGTTGGGGGTGGGGGGTTTGGACGCAGGGCCTGCAGCAGCCAACCCCTTACAATGCACCCAAACTCAAGCTGCGCACGGCCTTCGCCGTGCTCAGCATGAGGTTGCATGCAGTGGATGGTTGTTTTTTTTCAATTTTTCTCTGGATCCATGGTTCCACCAGTAGATCCGCAGATCCATGGATCCATGCATCAGACAAAAAAATTATTGGGCACCTTTTTGCCACAAGGGGACCCCTCTATGTGTCCTATGAGGTCAGGATACTTTTATCGTGACTCCTCATGTGCTTTTGCACTCTTTTTTTTCCACAGCCAAGCCAATGCAGGAAACAAGATGGCGGCTGTAACTTTTCTGTGAGGTTGCAGCCAGCCAATCAGGGCCTTGCTTTTCCCCCCAATCCAGACCCGGATCTGTGGGCCTGGATACAGGGAGGATCTGCGTCCCAATATATATATATTTTTTCAACTCTAATATCTCAGAAATTACTGAATTGATTCCCCACAATCCAGACCCGTATCTGTGGGCCTGGATCATGGAGGATCTGTGCCCCAATATATATCTTTTTTTTTCAACTCTAATGTCTCAGAAATTACTGAATGGATGTACACCAAGAGCTAGCTTTCTGCCAAATTTGGTGTACTTCCGTTCAGTGGTTCAAGCTGTAGCTGTGTTCAAAAATTAGAAAAATCCCATTGATGTATAAAATAGGGAAAACGTGTTTGGGGACTCCCCTTTTTCTCAACCCCCACTTGATGGATCACCCCAAAACTTACAGGACAGCAGCTGAACTTATATATGTATCTATATATTAGCTTGCTGTTTGTAATGTGTAAGTTTGCAATTGTGTTTGCATTAAAGGAGCCTTTTCTTACATAGGCACAGTGGTCTTTGGTCTTTCATTATCTGTCACAAAAGCTTTTAATGTATCTTGATGACATTTAACTATCACACGCACAATTGGATCCAAGGCAGGACTCAAATAAAAGACACAAACAAGGGAGACCATTCAAGAACTTGAAAAACTTGTAAATAGGGCTCATTCATCCTGATGGGTGGGGCAGGAATAAAATCCCTCCAACAAAAAATAGGGTTTTCCTGTTTTCAATCAGAAGAGGAAAGACATTTGGAGGCTTCTTATGAGTACCAAGTTGATTCTAAGGCGTTACTTGCCCCAACTGAATTTTAACACGGACACACTGTTTTTTAATGTAGATGTCAATTGCTGAAGATGCCATCTCTGCTATTGGCTATTGGCTAAAACACTAGCCTATGTAGACAGTCACAAAATCGGTGGTGTGTGTGAGATACGTGCAACAGTAGAGGCCACCTTACCTGCGCTTCTTCCCTCAATCAGCACGTTCTTTCAAGACACTCAAAAAACACCTTGTCACATACCATTCGTCACAGTCTTTAGCACCTCCTGCGCCCAGTCCAACAATCATTATTGGTGCTCCCACTCCCTCCTCCTAGGATTCCCTTATTACCACCCAGCAAAAGTGCCCTTCATCTCTCCATAGCCACCCTCCACCCTGCACATACATTTCATTGGTATTATAGCGCAGGTAATGGCTGACTTTACTAATGTACTCAGCTATTTACATAAAATACAGATTTGCTCTTTGCAGTAGGCATATAAACCTTCTGCGCTTCTTTATGGCACTAAAACTGCCACTAGACAAGTCTGACCCTTTTCCCCCCAGGGAAACCACACACATATTGACAAAAGTGATATATATATGACAGCCAACCACCTGAAACTCAACTCAAGCAAAACCGAAATAATCCTCTTTGGCCCACACAAAAACACCTGGTACCCCTCATGGTGGCCCACCACGCTAGGCCCTGCACCCACCCCCGCCAACCACGCACGCAACCTCGGCATCATCCTAGACTCCTCCCTCTCGATGACCCAACAAATCAACGCTCTCACCTCCTCATGTTTCAACACACTCCGTATACTGAAAAAAACATTCAAATGGATCCCCACAGAGACCAGAAAAACTGTCACTCATGCACTCATCAGCAGCAGACTTGATTACGGAAACGCCCTCTACGCCGGCACCACTCTAAAACTCAAGCACAAACTACACGCATCCAGAACTCAGCAGCACGACTCATCCTCGACCTCAACCGACACATCTCTCCACACCTCAAATCCCTCCACTGGCTCCCCATTGACGAAAGGATCACCTTCAAGATCCTCATCCTCGCACACAAATCACTCCACAACACAGGCCCTGCCTACCTCAACGAGAGTCACCTTCCACACCCCTACATGAAACCTCTGCGCAGCTGATCTCTCTCTCGCCTCTGTCCCCCGCATCAAACACACCACCACCGGGGGAAGATACTTCTCCTACCTTGCACCCAAAATCTGGAACGCCCTCCCAACCCACCTTCGCAAGACCCAAAACCTACTTCTTTTCAGGAAGGGCCTCAAAACCTGGCTTTTCGAACAGTGAACCTCCCAGCCCCTTTCCCTCCCCCCCCCCGAAAGCGCCTTGAGACCCTCACGGGTGAGTAACGTGCTTTATAAATCTCTTTGATTGATATATATAGATCTATCTATATATATATATATCTACATAGATATATCTATAGATATATCCATGTACATAGATATATCTACATAGATATATCTATATATATATATATATAGATCTACATATAGTTCTATTTTTTTTTAGTTGTTGTATGGTTCCTTGGGGGCCAAAATGGCCCCCAGGGAAACCCTACAACATCTAAAAAAAAAAGATTGCCCCCACAGGGGGTCACCCTGCCCACGGGCGACCCCCTGTCTTTTTTTTTTTTTTTTTTTTTTTAAATACAATTTCCCCGGGGGGCACCTACCTTTTAAAAAAAATAAAAATATATGCCCCTGGGGGGGGGGGGGTGGCCCGTTTTCTGAGGGGGCCGACCCCCCCAAGTGAAATCCCTGGCGTCTAGTGGTGTTTCCTGGCCCCCGATTGCAGCACAGCTGCGACTGGGGGCCAGGAAACACTTTCAGGAAGGCCTCGTAAGAAAGGGGAGAGTCTCCCCTTTCTTACGAGGCCTTCCCGAACGTGGGGAAGGCCGTTTTCCCCATCGAAGCAGGAAGCGGCCGCAAGGCTGCTTCCTGCTTTGATGGGGAAAACACCTTTGAAACGTCAGCCCGCCTCATGGCGCGCTGACGTCACAAAGGGGCGGGTGGGGGGGGGACACGGAAGCTTCCGTGTCTCCCCGGGAAAGGTAAAAAAAAAAAAAAAAACGCACCCGAGGATTTATGAATACCCTTCCTGGTGTCGGCCACTGGTCGTGACCCGCACCAGGGAGGGTGTGTGGGCGTCGGCCAGTGGCCGACGCCCGCACCAAAAAGGTTAACAATTTGCACATACCTAACCCTCATATGATGAACTAAACAAAAATCTCTTGCAAAGTCAATAGTTATCCTACAAATCTGACATGAACCCAACCCTACTAGAAATATACTGAATACCTTTGATGTAGTTATTTATTGATGTATTTTTTAATGTTTTGATTTTACTGTGGCCACACGTGTCTTATATAGTGGTGCCTGTAGCTTGGCCTGCTACTCAAAACTACAGAAGGGTCGTCTTAGCACCCCTTTATTTTAGTCCTCATGTTCTATTTCAGATCCTTGTTTTATCAGGAATTCAGGATTACCGTTGATCTTTGTTTTCTCTTCAGGGTATCTATGACTGATAGATGAATAAACTATCTCACATTTCTGTCAACACTTAAGACATCTTACCTTTGGGCAGGAGATGTGAGCAGACTCTACACTTTTTAGGAAGCACTTCAGTCGTAGAACCTAAATAAAAAATGAACAATATCCAATGCTAGGAGGACAAAGTGGCTAACTACTGTTTGCTTCATATAAGGAAATGGAGCAAAACAAGCTATCAACTTAGGTGGATAATCATTGTAGTGTTGTCTTTCCAGAAGACCAAGATGGTAAGACAAGCAATTTTCAAAATTTCACTATTCCGATCAAAGCGATCCATTAGTGTGCCCTTTTTAGTTATCATATTCCAAATGTATCTAGTGTGGATATGGAAACAGGTATGTATTGTCAACCTAGATAAAAATACGACTTGTCAAAACTGACCCAGAGACATACCTTCCAATTCGCTGGTTTCAAAATTAAAAAAATGTAGGTATTTTGATTGCATGCAAGTCAAACTTGTAGGCATTTTGAATTTAAGTATGGAATAAAAATAAGGGACAGGTTTAATATCTGGCAGGATGAGTGTGCTGTCACTACTTGTCAGTGCTACTGGTCCACCAAACAAACAGTTCTCTTGTCTTATTTAGAGTCGGGGGAACCAAACAATCACAACGTTTGCAGTGAGATAAATACCTGTGTATCCTGGGGCATTGTTTTTTTTGTTTTTCGTAGACAACCTCTCACTTTGCGGGCTTGTTTCAGTAAAGTATGAACATGATTACTGAGAAGGCAAAACAAACGTGACGACCAGTCGGCATTCAGCCCCGCTTTTAGTGTACCCACTGAACCACAAATTCAGAGGTGACATGGAGACCCCCAGGTGATACTTTTCAGGGCTAATGTCAAATTTCCCACATACTCGATGAGCAGGTGGGGCGGCCATCTCACTTTAAATGAGCAAACAAAATCCTCAGAGTTGCATGCATCAATGCAATGATCTAAGGTTGTGGGAATCATTGACTAATCTACATGCACCTAATTCTTATGTGAAAGAATGGAGCATGATGAGTGCAAACTGTGGAGGTCTTGCATAATACGCTATAAATAATCTAAAATATGCTACACTGTACTTCTTGCACTTGTCTTTATTGAATGTGTATTGCCTCTGTGTTTAAGAAGTCCTGTTTTTGTATCTAACTTATCTTTAATATTCTCATGGGAGGCAAAAAAATATTTTTCGCATTCGTCACTCAACACAACAGAACAAAGAATGACATGAGGAAGGAGGGGGGAATGCAATACAAACTGGTAATGCTTAAATTTAGGACTTGGAAACATCGAAAACAAAGAGTAATAAAGACCACAACTCTGTGAACATGTGAAAGTAGTCTACAAACTGTCTCAATGAACAAGAATAGGTCTCTGTCTTCCTCTGGGCATTTAGGAACATTAAGGGGGTGGAGGAAGGGCGAACAGGTGTCCCGGTTTTGCTGACATAGTCACGGTTTTTCACCAGCTGTCCCGGCAGATCTCAGCAAATTTGGCTCATATCCTGGTTTTCAGAGGGTGGACTGAAAACAGTGCAAGGCATGTTTTCACATGTTGCAAAGCAGGTATAGTTAGCAGCTCATATATATGTGTATATATATATATATATATATATATATATTCGTAACCAAGTCCCGGAATGCAGGTGCTCCACACAGCGGTCCTGGATGGGTTCCGAGAGACCCTAATATAACCTTAAACACTCCTACCAATATCAGGAGAACCAGGACACCTCCAATATGAAAATTCAGTTTATTTCAGCACAAAATCCAACGCGTTTCGGCAACAGCCTTACTCATGGACACCCATATATATACTTTTTTTGTTCACTTAGAACAAAGGTCACAGAAACGTTATAGTTAAGTTCTGAATTTACTTGCACAAAACCTGAGCAATTCAGCAGTTATAGTTAGTTATTTCAAGTAACTATAACTCGCGGCCTAAGGTAACTATAACTTGCGCCCCCGTCATGCATTTTCTTTTCTTCAACAATTTGACTTCTAATGATTAATTTACATTTTTATTGTTATTATAAAAGTTGTCATGAGTGCTGTAATATCTGTGGTAATTAGGAGTGCTTGGTGAGGGCGTATGTTTTGGTTTTCTGTGAGTAAATTCAGAACCTAAGTATAACGTCCCTGTAACCTTTGGTTTTTTTAAGTGAATTTCTATGTTTTTTTCAAATTCTATTTCCTAACTATAACGTCCCTGTAACCTTTGTTTTTTTCAGTGAATTTCTATGTGTTTTTCATTACTGTACGTTAATCCAACTACCGTGCACAGCCAGCCCCTACGGTCAACCCCCCTAACCACCAAACCACCTTTTGCCATGCACAGCAAGAGTTGGCCACAGGGCCTTTCTCTCTGAATGTGAGAATATGTGTGAGAGGGTGTTCATGGGTGTGAGAGTGGCTGTGAGAGTGTCTGTCTGGGAGTGAGAGTGTCTATGTGGGTGTAAGAGTGGATGTGAGAGTATCAGATTGCACTCCAATGGATGCATTCGCCTCCAAGAAGAATTTCAGATCGTTTTTCAATATGGAACTGCAGAGTAAACAGACTTGCTTTGTCTTTGCCTAGCCCAGGAGTTAGGATCATTTGTCCTTTCCAGAAGTGGAGCTTCATCTGGGGCACCTGCTACATTTATATTTGTAAGTGACTTCTGTTGAGGTTTAATTTCTGTGAAATGAGCATCATGGCCAGAACGGAAGCTCACCTGTTTGTTTATCCAACAAGGGTCCACAGTTTGCACAAAATGTTTATCCAACTGAAGCACTTTACTGGTTAGTTAGTAAGTGTTACCTCGTTGGGTTAATGGCCAGGGTGAGGGAAGGGGGCCACCTCCACTGTCCAATTTTGGCCTTAGGGACTCCATCCCACAGAAATGACATTCATGCACATGTACGCATGCAGAGGACAGTAATGAAAGCTTTGGTTTTTGGCAACGGGACCTGCTTTACAGACAGCAATATGTCCACCAATCACAACACCTTAGACCCTATTAATGATCTCAACACCACCTTGAAATCCTCTTTCTTTGCTTCTCAGGCAAACCAAGATAAGTGCTTTTACAGTTATATTGAATTTGTTTATTATTGATACTAGCGCCCATAGGTGTGATGGAGGTGCCTCCTTACCAGTGGTCAAATGATTGCCCATCTTTGCACACAGCCGGGCGAGGCTCGCTCAGCCGTGTGTAATTCCAGTGCATTTTATTTCATGCTGCTTTAGCATTCCGTAGGACGTGGTTCACTTGACTTCGCTCGTTTCGGCTTCTCACCGGAATCCAAGTCGGGCAACTGCGTCCGGCTAAGCGCTCCATCAGGCAGGCTTGAGACTGCATGCGCTACCTTCCAGATATGTAGCACGGTTCTTTGCCACTCTTCTCCCAGTAATTGTGTGGGCTTCTGGAGCAAGCGCCTGCCCGAAGCCTCCCCTCGTCGGGCCGAGGGCATGCGCATAGGCCAATTGGGCTACATCTAGTAGGCAATTAGGCTACATGCAATCCTCTTTCAGTTTCTTCCTCATCCGACGCATTCCTATAACTCTTGGCATCACACGTATATTTTAAATTCCTGTCAGTGCATGGTGAGGATGCCCACACTCAGGCAGCAATAATAGAGTGAGCCCTGTTATAAGAGGGGAGTGCAACCTTGTTTAATTGAGTTTTCTTTAAAATTTGTCTCTCTCTGATGCCCTAACAACACCTCAAGGGCTGTCATAATTTCAGTGGACAGCTTCTGCTGAGGAACTCAAAAACCTGTTAATTGCACCAGGGGTGGTTACCCCTATTATTCAAGCGGGCGGATTTGGCTGTATATTTGGTGTGGTATACCTACACACAGGTACAGAATTTCTAACAAGATGACGGACTGGGTGCCCTTTGAGGAGGAGGAATATGGGCAATACTATGAGGAGAATTTGCAAGGCCATCTTTTAGGAGATGGTGTGTCTGAGGCAAATGATGCATCAGTTCAGCAATCCATCAGCAGGGCACTGGAGGCTGCTGTCCCTCATACGATCAATCAAGCCTTGCTTGCTGCATTGAAACCTATTACTAACCAACTGGAGATGTTCGCCAAACGGCAAGGGTATAACCAAACGGCTAACTCTGAACCAGTGGAAGGGGGTCCATCCCAACCTCGAAAGGCAAAGGCCTAATCACCCACTTGGCCTCCCTCTGACGCAATGTCTGCCCTAACCCAAGGTTCCATGGGAGACCATCAGTATTGTTTGGCCCCGTTCACTTCTAAAGAGGCCTCGTCAAGAGAAAAGGCATTCTCAGACTCAGACCTCTCCGAGTCAAATACTTCCCATTCGTACTAAGAGGTCCTGCCCATTCGCAAAAGAGCAAAGAAGTCCTCCTCTCCCAAGCTCTTGGGTACTTCCCGATTTCCCTCCAATCCCTTCCAATTCAACCCTGAGGACATTGTACACCCCAGGTCAGCCGACTGGGCACCTGTGCAAGCTGTGGCAAGCCATCTCCATGATAAGCTGCGCAAAGGTTTAGACAAGGAGGTGCGCAACAGACTCCGGGCAAGTGCCCCAGGCCAGATATCCCGGACATGGTTGCAGAAACCCCAGAAATTGACTCTAGCATGCTGACCTTTTTAAAATGGTTTGCCAAGGGTCCAAAAAAAGGGATTGACCATGCGTGGTGATCCTGTCATGACAAGTTGCTAGATTTAATGGACCCATTAGCAGAGATTTTTGAGATGGCCCTTGCGGCCAAGGAAACGGGCACCATTATTGATCCTCACATATTGGTCAAGCAGGCTATATACCTATTGGGAAACGCCAATTGCACGTTGTCATAGGAAAGACGCAAGTCACTCTTGATGAGCATTGATTCCAACCTGATGTAGTTGGCGGCTGCAGATGCAGGCCCCCTGGCAAAGGGATGCCTCTTCAGAGACAAATTTGTGAAAGACACAGCTAAGTATGTCTTTCACAGCACGTCTTTCAAACATTCACTACTTTGGACAAGGCGCAGGCCAACCTAAAGAAAGTTTTTCATTTGGGCCTTTTTGGGCAGGCTGGGCAAGGTAGGGGCCACTTGTCAGGCTAACAATATTTCCAAGGCCCTCAAAGAGGATCCTTTGGTCGCAGAAGGGGAGACTGGCATGACTCCACCAAAGGAGGAACTTTCTTTCCCTCTCGGTCCTGCTTTCCCAGGCGCCAAGTTCAGTGTGGAGGTACCAGGAACAGCTACTGGTCAGCTTTGTACTCAGGTAAGGATCCTTGACCCATCTCAGGTTCAGTTGGGAGGTTGAGTTCAATATTTACTTCACAATTGGGGTCAAGTGACTCAAGATTCTTGGGTGTTGCAAACAGTTCATGTTTCCATTTCGAATTTTATCAGACTCCTCAACAGCGGACTCCCCCCCTCCTCTGCATTTTACCCTATAAGAACCCAACTTTATAGACACAGAAATTCAATATTTGCTCCTGAAACACGCCCTGGCATTCTGCAAGCCTCACCAGTGGATTTTTGCAGCAACATCTTTCTAGTCCAGAAGGAGGAGAAGGGCACCGTTTGGTTCTAAACCTGAGAGATTTCAATTACTACATGGTATATCGGCACTTCAAGATGGAAGGTCTTCATCTGTCGCCAGATTTGCTTCAGGCAGGATACTGGATGGTCCATCTAGACCTCACTATTTCCATTTTCCTTCTGCACAGGCAGTTCCTCCAGTTCAGGTGGAGGGTCAGATGGCTGGAGTATTTGGTCCTGCCTTTCGGGCTTTCTTCAGCTCTTTGGTGTTTCACCAAGATGCTCAAACCCATGGTAGCTCACCTGCAAAAGGGGTTTGCATGAACATATATCTCGACAATGTGTTGATCACGGCACAATCCCAAAAGTTGGTTCTGCTTCACCTCCAGATGACTCTCTCTCTTGTGTTGGACCTATGATTTATTGTCAGCAAGAGCAAATCAAGTCTTTGCTCATCCCGAACCTTAGAGTTCCTGGGGTTTGTAATCAATTCAGAGACGTCCCAGCTGTTGCTTTCCAAGACCAAACTACGAGAAGGAACTGTAAGCAGTCCTGTCTCACAGTTCAGTGTCCCTGAAAATGATTGCACGTATTGTGGGCCTCTTAGCTTCCTCGATACAAGCGATATTTCCAGGTCCCCTACACTACAGAGCCTTACAGAGGGTAAAGATTCAACATTTGAGGAAGGGCCTTGCTTATTCCGATCCGGTCCCTCTGACAGGTGAGGTAAGAACGGAGATCAGATGGTGGCTGAGGTAAGTGGATGCTTGGAATGGCAGGGCCATATTTAGTTCACAGCCAGAGACGATAATAGATTCTGACGCCAGTCGGTGGGGTTGGGGAGCTTGTTGCTGGAATATCTCAATGGGAAGGAGAAGGTCCCTGCAGGAATTGCACCAGATCTCCCCCTTCTTGTAGAGATAGCCAAGAAGTTCTGGCATTATTGCCTGACCTACAACCTTTCGGTTATAGCAGAATACATTCTGGAACAATCCAGTGTGGTGGGGGACTGGAACTCCAGATACCTGGTGGACCACAGCGACTGGAAGATCCTTCTGCAGATATTCCAGCTGATCAAGAATGTGTGAGGACCTTGCAAGATAGATCCATCAGTTGGACGAGTTCTTCAGTTGGAGGCCAGATCCCCTAGCAAAAGCGTTGGATGCTTTCTCTCAGGGTTTGTCACAAGATCTGAATTACACATTTCCCCCATTCTCCATTAAACCCAGGGTGGCAACCCAGATCAAGAGACAAGTAGCGGAAGTGGTGTTTGTCACCCCGGTCTGGAAAACGCAACCTTGGTTCACACTTCTCATGGAACTAGCATTCAACCCTCCCCTTTTCCTTCCGTGGTTGCGGGAGATGCTCTCAGGGCCCCATGTGGAGTTGCACCCTCTGTTAGTATTGGGACAATTGTCTCTGATGGCCTGGAGACTTCCATGCAACAGTGGTGTTTGCCAGACATTTTGAAGGCAGCTTCAAGCTTCATTAGTAGGGACTGGGCTCCTTCCACTTGAAAAAGATACTCCTCGGCATGGCGATCTTGGGCACAGTTGGTGCTTGGAAAGGCACGTGGATCCCGTGGCAGTGGAAGTGTTTGAAATAGTAAATTTCCTGTCTCAAAAGGCATCAGAAGGTCTTTCTTACAGGTCAGTTAATAACTTTTGATCCGCTATTTCAGTGGGACATGCACAAGTCAATAATAATCCAGTGGGAATGCATCCTGTCATTTGTAAACTTCTTACAGGCATTCAAGTGTCTAATCCTCCCAATCTGAAATATACCTTTTTGTGGGATGTCAACTTGGTTCTCACTTTATTTGAGAGGTGGCCTGATAATGTGCATGTGACTAGGAGGCAGTTGTCTGCCAAGTTAGCCATGCTATTATGTCTCACCACCTGTAAACGGACATCGGATGTGAAAGCTCTGGATCTTACAGGCAGAGTGTTTATGCCTGAGGGTGTTTCTTTTAATATCACAAAAAGAACAAAAACATTGTCAACATGTATTGATTATTAAGCTTTTTCATTCAATTTCAAATTGAGTGTGGTTAATTGTTTGAAAGAATATGAAGATTGTACTAAAGCATTGAGGGCTGATGTTTCAGGACAGCTGTTGATTTCTCTGCAAAAACCTTTTAGGCCTGTCTCAGTGGCGACCATTGCCAGATGGTTAAGAGTGGTAATGGTCGAAGCGGGCATTGATGTTAAACAGTTTGGGGCTCATTCAGTTCAAGGGGCAATGGCGTCCAAGTCTTTTGAGTTGGGTGTCACAGTTCGGGATATCATGGAATTTGCAGATTGGTATTTGGATTCAACATTTAAACAGTTTTATTATAAACCTGCTGGTGATATTGCCTCTGTTGTGTTCTATCAACTCAAAATCTGAGCCTCTGGGCCTGACATAGAATAAAACGTTTGCTAGCATTAGCGCCAATAATTTTCAATTCTATAAGGACATGGAGGCAACGATTATCCAACCCAGGTATTTCAATGGGTACTGTATGAATATGGCATGTTTGAAATTTTGAATTTTGTATTGCATATTTTTCCCACCCGTTTAATTCAAAAGTGATAAATCTGAGATTACCATAATGCCTTTTTCCATGTTAGGTACAGATCAGAAAGTGGAATGAAGAAGATGTTTTGTCTTGAAGTTGGCGCTTCGCATATATCTCATTGGTTGGATTATGGTTCATGAATGGAGCAGCCCTATTGGAATTTTTCAGGATTCAGTTTACTTTGTGGATTACCCATTCGAGGAAGGTCTCAGACGTGCAAAGAAAGAGGATTTCAAGATGGTGTTGTGATCATTAATAGGGTCTAAGGTATTGTGTTAGGTGGACATATTGAACTAATCATGCTGGGATATGTAGTTGATGTTTTCTGTTTTTTGATTGGCTGCTGTATCTTGAGTAGAAAAGAAAGAGAAGCATAATCCTCGCCCCCTTGTCCTTAATAGAATTGAAAATTATTGGTGTGAATGCTAGCACATTTTTTACTCCCTTGTGATCAGCAGCTTACAGTGTTCTAGTGAGCAACTAGAGCGCTAACATTCTGAATTTATGCCCAAAAAGTGGCAGATCTGAATGCAATCTCAATAGAATCAAAGTGGAAAACTGAAAGCATTTTCTACTGAGGATACTGCAGTAAATAAGGAAATTAGAGAACTTCATAACAAATATGTCTCCCAAGATGGCCACCAGAAAAAAAAATCCCAAATGTAGCAGACATATCACCCAAATGTAGCCCAAGTATAGACCAATGACAGAAGTGTGCAAAAACCTTTTTTGTTTCACTTTTTTTTACAGTTTTATGTAGCGCAGACTTAACCTGAAGATATTGGAGTGCTTTACCTGAGTATCAGTTACATTACACAAAGACACATTAATTTTGGTTTTAGGCATGGGGTTATTGATATTGATATTTCTCATAAAGCAAATGAATACCAAGCAGCTTTTTGGCACTAAAACTGTAGATACAAGAAACAGGATACAGAGAAAGTGAGCTGACTGCTAGATCCAACAGAAAATTTAAGAATGGGAAAACAATCATGTTTTAAGAAACTTTCTAAAACAAAAATAGTTAGACTGAATTTTTATATGAAGAAGTAGCTTAAGTGATTAAGATTAAATGATTTGCACTGAAGCACAGGATGTCGAGCTGACGCAGAAGCTTAAACCTGGTGCTCCAGTTGTAAAGTCTGCAGCTCTGGCTTTACTAGCACATCTTCTCCCCTAAGCATAACAAATAATTAAGTGATCAACTGGATAAAAAAACATAAAGATAGTAAATAATTTGAAAGTGTTTTGTCGCTATTTGAGGACTCAGAAAATATGTCCTCATTTAAATTTTTTAGAGCACTAACTATAGGTATTATGGGAAAAAGACCCTCTCATTTTTATAATTTCTAAAAGAAATGATTTAGGCATCACAGTTTTGATTACTTCAAGATGATGTCAGACATGCCACACGTTTCTAATAAATACTGAATGTTAACAATCTAGTTGTTTATTAGTATACTGGGGGGAGGCAAAGGTCAGGGGCACGGACTCACATAACTGAGGGCAGGGAGGAGGGTGCAGGGACAACAACTTGAGGGTAGGGAGGAGGTGGATGGGGAGCTGGCAATTGTTCAGAGTAGACGGGAAGGGCAGTAGCAGAACAACAGCTACACAGGACTGTAATGAAGGAGCAGGGACATGGACTTGGACAATGGATGGCAAGGAGGAAGAGGGGCAGGAGCAGCGAACTTGGGTGGGGGCAGCCCAATGCCAGACCAAGCCCTGCAATCAACCTCCCCGTGCATTGCGATGGGCACATTACTTAACGGTAAGAAGTCCCTAGAAATTCACTGAAAAAAAACAAAGGTTATAGATAGGACGTTATAGGAAACAGAATTTAAAATACATTAATTATTCACTAAAAATCAAAAATATCCCAAAAATCCAAACTTACTATAACTCGTGCCCTAAAGTAACTATAACTCGCTCCCTTGCCATGCACTGCTAGTTACCCCGGTTATTACATCATTCATGACATCCTCTATGACATAATTGATAATTTCAATGTAAAATTTGCAGTAAAATTATTGATGAGAAAACTACGCATGGTGAGGGTGGGAGTTATAGTTATTTGAAATAAATCTAACTATAACATCTGAGTTTTGATGGTTTTGTGCGCATAATATCTGAGCCTAACTATAATACCCCTGTAATCTTTGGATTTTAGTGAATATATATATATATATATATTTTTTTTCACTGAAAGAAACAAAGGTTACAGGGACGTTATAGTGAGGTTCTGAATTGAATTAAACATAACTATAACTGCTGAATTTCTATGGTTTTATGTGAGGAAATTCAGAACCTAACTATAATGTCCCTGTAACCTTCATTTTTTTCAGCGAATTTCTATGTGTTTTTGAGCACGCACAGACAGAAATATAACCAGCACCGCGCACGGCCTTCGGCTGTGTTGGGGGTGGGGGGTTTGGACGCAGGGCCTGCAGCAGCCAACCCCTTAGAATGCACCCAAACTCAAGCTGCGCACGGCCTTCGCCGTGCTCAGCATGAGGTTGCATGCAGTGGATGGTTGTTTTTTTCAATTTTTCTCTGGATCCATGGTTCCACCAGTAGATCCGCAGATCCATGGATCCGTGCATCAGACAAAAAAATGATTGGGCACCTTTTTGCCACAAGGGGACCCCTCTATGTGTCCTATGAGGTCAGGATACTTTTATCGTGACTCCTCATGTGCTTTTGCACTCTTTTTTTTCCACAGCCAAGCCAATGCAGGAAACAAAATGGCGGCTGTAACTTTTCTGTGAGGTTGCAGCCAGCCAATCAGGGCCTTGCTTTTCCCCCCAATCCAAACCCGGATCTGTGGGCCTGGATCCGGGGAGGATCTGCGTCCCAATATATATATATTTTTTCAACTCTAATATCTCAGAAATTACTGAATGGATTCCCCACAATCCAGACCCGGATCTGTGGGCCTGGATCATGGAGGTTCTATGCCCCAATATATATCTTTTTTTTTCAACTCTAATGTCTCAGAAATTACTGAATGGATGTACACCAAGAGCTAGCTTTCTGCCAAATTTGGTGTACTTCCGTTCAGTGGTTCAAGCTGTAGCTGTGTTCAAAAATTAGAAAAATCCCATTGATGTATAAAATAGGGAAAACGTGTTTGGGGACTCCCCTTTTTCTCAATCCCCACTTGATGGATCACCCCAAAACTTACAGGACAGCAGCTGAACTTATATATGTATCTATATATTAGCTTGCTGTTTGTAATGTGTAAGTTTGCAATTGTGTTTGCATTAAAGGAGCCTTTTCTTACATAGGCACAGTGGTCTTGGGTCTTTCATTATCTGTCACAAAAGCTTTTAATGTATCTTGATGACATTTAACTATCACACGCACAATTGGATCCAAGGCAGGACTCAAATAAAAGACACAAACAAGGGAGACCATTCAAGAACTTGAAAAACTTGTAAATAGGGCTCATTCATCCTGATGGGTGGGGCAGGAGCAAAATCCCTCCAACAAAAAATAGGGTTTTCCTGTTTTCAATCAGAAGAGGAAAGACATTTGGAGGCTTCTTATGAGTACCAAGTTAATTCTAAGGCGTTACTTGCCCCAACTGAATTTTAACACGGACACACTGTTTTTTAATGTAGATGTCAATTGCTGAAGATGCCATCTCTGCTATTGGATAAACTGTTGCTCTAAAACACTAGCCTATGTAGACAGTCACAAAATCGGTGGTGTGTGTGAGATACGTGCAACAGTAGAGGCCACCTTACCTGTGCTTCTTCCCTCAATCAGCACGTTCTTTCAAGACACTCAAAAAACACCTTGTCACATACCATTCGTCACAGTCTTTAGCACCTCCTGCGCCCAGTACAACAATCATTATTGGTGCTCCCACTCCCTCCTCCTATGATTCCCTTATTACCACCCAGCAAAAGTGCCCTTCATCTCTCCATAGCCACCCTCCACCCTGCACATACATTTCATTGGTATTATAGCGCAGGTAATGGCTGACTTTACTAATGTACTCAGCTATTTACATAAAATACAGATTTGCTCTTTGCAGTAGGCATATAAACCTTCTGCGCTTCTTTATGGCACTAAAACTGCCACTAGACAAGTCGGACCCTTTTCCCCCCAGGGAAACCACACACAACCACCTGAAACTCAACTAAAGCAAAACCGAAATAATCCTCTTTGGCCCACACAAAAACACCTGGTACCCCTCATGGTGGCCCACCACGCTAGGCCCTGCACCCACCCCCGCCAACCACGCACGCAACCTCGGCATCATCCTAGACTCCTCCCTCTCGATGACCCAACAAATCAACGCTCTCACCTCCTCATGCTTCAACACACTCTGTATACTGAAAAAAACATTCAAATGGATCCCCACAGAGACCAGAAAAACTGTCACTCATGCACTCATCAGCAGCAGACTTGATTACGGAAACGCCCTCTACGCAGGCACCACTCTAAAACTCAAGCACAAACTACACGCATCCAGAACTCAGCAGCACGACTCATCCTCGACCTCCCCCGACACATCTCTCCACACCTCAAATCCCTCCACTGGCTCCCCATTGACGAAAGGATCACCTTCAAGATCCTCATCCTCGCACACAAATCACTCCACAACACAGGCCCTGCCTACCTCAACGAGAGTCACCTTCCACACCCCTAAATGAAACCTCCGCGCAGCTGATCTCTCTCTCGCCTCTGTCCCCCGCATCAAACACACCACCACCGGGGGAAGATCCTTCTCCTACCTTGCACCCAAAATCTGGAACGCCCTCCCAACCCACCTTCGCAAGACCCAAAACCTACTTCTTTTCAGGAAGGGCCTCAAAACCTGGCTTTTCGAACAGTGAACCTCCCAGCCCCTTTCCCTCCCCCCCCCCCCCCCCAAAGCGCCTTGAGACCCTCACGGGTGAGTAACGCGCTTTATAAATCTCTTTGATTGATATATATAGATCTATCTATATATATATATATCTACATAGATATATCTATATATATATCCATGTACATAGATATATCTACATAGATATATCTATATATAAATATATATAGATCTACATATAGTTCTATTTTTTTTTAGTTGTTGTATGGTTCCTTGGGGGCCAAAATGGCCCCCAGGGAAACCCTACAACATCTAAAAAAAAAAAGATTGCCCCCACAGGGGTTCACCCTGCCCAAGGGCGACCCCCTGTCTTTTTATTTTATTATTATTATTTTTTTTTTTAAATACAATTTCCCCGGGGGGGGGGGCGCCCGTTTTCTGAGGGGGCCGACCCCCCCAAGTGAAATCCCTGGCGTCTAGTGGTGTTTCCTGGCCCACGATTGCAGCACAGCTGCGACCGGGGGCCAGGAAACACTTTCAGGAAGGCCTCGTAAGAAACGGGAGAGTCTCCCCTTTCTTACGAGGCCTTCCCGAACGTGGGAAAGGCCGTTTTCCCCATCGAAGCATGAAGCAGCCGCAAGGCTGCTTCCTGTTTTGATGGGGAAAACACCTTTGAAACGTCAGCCCGCCTCGTGGCACGCTGACGTCACAAAGGGGCAGGTGGGGGGGGACACGGAAGCTTCCGTGTCTCCCCGGGAAAGGTAAAAAAAAAAAAAAACATCCTCGGGTGCAACGCACCCGAGGATTTATGAATACCCTTCCTGGTGTCGGCGACTGGTCGTGACCTGCACCAGGGAGGGTGTGTGGGCGTCGGCCAGTGGCCGACGCCCGCACCAAAAAGGTTAACAATTTGCACATACCTAACCCTCATATGATGAACTAAACAAAAATCTCTTGCAAAGTCAATAGTTATCCTACAAATCTGACATGAACCCAACCCCACTAGACATATACTGAACACCTTTGATGTAGTTATTTATTGATTTATTTTTTAATGTTTTGATTTTACTGTGGCCACACGTGTCTTATATAGTGGTGCCTGTAGCTTGGCCTGCTACTCAAAACTACAGAAGGGTCGTCTTAGCATCCCTTTATTTTAGTCCTCATGTTCTATTTGAGATCCTTGTTTTATCAGGAATTCAGGATTACCGTTGATCTTTGTTTTCTCTTCAGGGTATCTATGACTGACAGATGAATAAACTATCTCACATTTCTGTCAACACTTAAGACATCTTACCTTTGGGCAGGAGATGTGAGCAGACTCTACACTTTTTAGGAAGCACTTCAGTCGTAGAACCTAAATAAAAAATGAACAATATCCAATGCTAGGAGGACAAAGTAGCTAACTACTGTTTGCTTCATATAAGGAAATGGAGCAAAACAAGCTATCAACGTAGGTGGATAATCATTGTAGTGTTGTCTTTCCAGAAGACCAAGATGGTAAGACAAGCAATTTTCAAAATTTCACTATTCCGATCAAAGCGATCCATTAGTGTGTCCTTTTTAGTTATCATATTCCAAATGTATCTAGTGTGGATATGGAAACAGGTATGTACTGTCAACCTAGATAAAAATACGACTTGTCAAAACTGACCCAGAGACATACCTTCCAATTCGCTGGTTTCAAAATTAAAAAAATGTAGGTATTTTGATTGCATGCAAGTCAAAGTTGTAGGCATTTTGAATTTAAGTATGGAATAAAAATAAGGGACAGGTTTAATATCTGGCAGGATGAATGTGCTGTCACTACTTGTCAGTGCTACTGGTCCACCAAACAAACAGTTCTCTTGTCTTATTTAGAGTCGGGGGAACCAAACAATCACAACGTTTGCAGTGAGATAAATACCTGTGTGTCCTGGGGCATTGTTTTTTTTGTTTTTCGTAGACAACCTCTCACTTTGCGGGCTTGTTTCAGTAAAGTATGAACATGATTACTGAGCAGGCAAAACAAACGTGACGACCAGTCGACATTCAGCCCCGCTTTTAGTGTACCCACTGAACCACAAATTCAGAGGTGGCATGGAGACCCCCAGGTGATACTTTTCAGGGCTAATGTCAAATTTCCCACATACTCGATGAGCAGGTGGGGCGGCCATCTCACTTTAAATGAGCAAACAAAATCCTCAGAGTTGCATGCATCAATGCAATGATCTAAGGTTGTGGGAATCATTGACTAATCTACATGCACCTAATTCTTATGTGAAAGAATGGAGCATGATGAGTGCAAACTGTGGAGGTCTTGCATAATACGCTATAAATAATCTAAAATATGCTACACTGTACTGCTTGCACTTGTCTTTATTGGATGTGTATTGTCTCTGTGTTTAAGAAGTCCTGTTTTTGTATCTAACTTATCTTTAATATTCTCATGGGAGGCAAAAAAATATTTTTTGCATTCGTCACTCAACACAACAGAACAAAGAATGACATGAGGAAGGAGGGGGGAATGCAATACAAACTGGTAATGCTTAAATTTAGGACTTGGAAACATCGAAAACAAAGAGTAATAAAGACCACAACTCTGTGAACATGTGAAAGTAGTCTACAAACTGTCTCAATGAACAAGAATAGGTCTCTGTCTTCCTCTGGGCATTTAGGAACATTAAGGGGGTGGAGGTAGGGTGAACAGGTGTCCCGGTTTTGCTGACATAGTCACGGTTTTTCACCAGCTGTCCCGGCAGATCTCAGCAAATTTGGCTCATATCCTGGTTTTCAGAGGGTGGACTGAAAACAGTGCAAGGCATGTTTTCACATGTTGCAAAGCAGGTCTAGTTAGCAGCTCATATATATGTGTATATATATATATATATATATATATATATATATATATATATATATATAAATAAATATATACATATATATATATATATATATATATATATATATATATATATATATATATATACACACTTTTTTTGTTCACTTAGAACAAAGGTCACAGAAACATTATAGTTAAGTTCTGAATTTACTTGCACAAAACCTGAGCAATTCAGCAGTTATAGTTAGTTATTTCAAGTAACTATAACTCGCGGCCTAAGGTAACTATAACTTGCGCCCCCGCCATGCATTTTTTTTTCTTCAACAATTTGACTTCTAATGATTCATTTACATTTTTATTGTTATTATAAAAGTTGTCATGAGTGCTGTAATATCTGTGGTAATTAGGAGTGCTTGGCGAGGGCGTATGTTTTGGTTTTCTGTGAGTAAATTCAGAACCTAAGTATAACGTCCCTGTAACCTTTGTTTTTTTTAAGTGAATTTCTATGTTTTTTTCAAATTCTATTTCCTAACTATAACGTCCCTGTAACCTTTGTTTTTTTCAGTGAATTTCTATGTGTTTTTCATTACTGTACGTTAATCCAACTACCGTGCACAGCCAGCCCCTACGGTCAACCCCCCTAACCACCAAACCCCACGCTGCGCACGGCATTTTGCCATGCGCAGCAAGAGTTGGCCACAGGGCCTTTCTCTCTGAATGTGAGAATATGTGTGAGAGGGTGTTTATGGGTGTGAGAGTGGCTGTGAGAGTGTCTGTCTGGGTGTGAGAGTGTCTATGTGGGTGTAAGAGTGGATGTGAGAGTATCAGATTGCACTCCAATGGATGAAAGATGCATTCGCCTCCAAGAAGAATTTCAGATCGTTTTTCAATATGGAACTGCAGAGTAAACAGACTTGCTTTGTCTTTGCCTAGCCCAGGAGTTAGGATCATTTGTCCTTTCCAGAAGTGGAGCTTCATCTGGGGCACCTGCTACATTTATATTTGTAAGTGATTTCTGTTGAGGTTTAATTTCTGTGAAATTAGCATCATGGCTAGAACGGAATCTCACCTGTTTGTTTATCCAACAAGGGTCCACAGTTTGCACAAAATGTTTATCCAACTGAAGCACTTTACTGGTTAGTTAGTAAGTGTTACCTCGTTGGGTTAATGGCCAGGGTGAGGGAAGGGGGCCACCTCCACTGTCCAATTTCGGCCTTAGGGACTCCATCCCACAGAAATGACATTCATGCACATGCACGCATGCAGAGGACAGTGATGAAAGCTTTGGTTTTTGGCAACGGGACCTGCTTTACAGACAGCAATATGTCCACCAATCACAACACCTTAGACCCTATTAATGATCTCAACACCACCTTGAAATCCTCTTTCTTTGCTTCTCAGGCAAACCAAGATAAGTGCTTTTACAGTTATATTGAATTTGTTTATTATTGATACTAGCGCCCATAGGTGTGATGGAGGTGCCTCCTTACCAGTGGTCGAATGATTGCCCATCTTTGCACACAGCCGGGTGAGGCTCGCTCAGCCGTGTGTAATTCCAGTGCATTTTATTTCATGCTGCTTTAGCATTCCGTAGGACGTGGTTCACTTGACTTCGCTCGTTTCGGCTTCTCACCGGAATCCAAGTTGGGAAACTGCGTCCGGCTAAGCGCTCCATCAGGCAGGCTTGAGACTGCATGCGCTACCTTGCAGATATGTAGCACGGTTCTTTGCCACTCTTCTCCCAGTAATTGTGTGGGCTTCTGGAGCAAGCGCCTGCCCGAAGCCTCCCCTCGTCGGGCCGAGGCCGAGGGCGTGCGCATAGGCCAATTGGGCTACATCTAGTAGGCAATTAGGCTACATGCAATCCTCTTTCAGTTTCTTCCTCATCCGACGCATTCCTATAACTCTTGGCATCACACGTATATTTTAAGTTCCTGTCAGTGCATGGTGAGGATGCCCACACTCAGGCAGCAATAATAGAGTGAGCCCTGTTATAAGAGTGGAGTGCAACCTTGTTTAATTGAGTTTTCTTTAAAATTTGTCTCTCTCTGATGCCCTAACAACACCTCAAGGGCTGTCATAATTTCAGTGGACAGCTTATGCTGAGGAACTCAAAAACCTGTTAATTGCACCAGGGGTGGTTACCCCTATTATTCAAGCGGGCGGATTTGGCTGTATATTTGGTGTGGTATACCTACACACAGGTACAGAATTTCTAACAAGATGACGGACTGAGTGCCCTTTGAGGAGGAGGAATATGGGCAATACTATGAGGAGAATTTGCAAGGCCATCTTTTAGGAGATGGTGTGTCTGAGGCAAATGATGCATCAGTTCAGCAATCCATCAGCAGGGCACTGGAGGCTGCTGTCCCTCATACGATCAATCAAGCCTTGCTTGCTGCATTGAAACCTATTACTAACCAACTGGAGATGTTCGCCAAACGGCAAGGGTATAACCAAACGGCTAACTCTGAACCAGTGGAAGGGGGTCCATCCCAACCTCGAAAGGCAAAGGCCTAATCACCCACTTGGCCTCCCTCTGACGCAATGTCTGCCCTAACCCAAGGTTCCATGGGAGACCATCAGTATTGTTTGGCCCCGTTCACTTCTAAAGAGGCCTCGTCAAGAGAAAAGGCATTCTCAGACTCAGACCTCTCCGAGTCAAATACTTCCCATTCATACTAAGAGGTCCTGCCCATTCGCAAAAGAGCAAAGAAGTCCTCCTCTCCCAAGCTCTTGGGTACTTCCCGATTTACCTCCAATCCCTTCCAATTCAACCCTGAGGACATTGTACACCCCAGGTCAGCCGACTGGGCACCTGTGCAAGCTGTGGCAAGCCATCTCCATGATAAGCTGCGCAAAGGTTTAGACAAGGAGGTGCGCAACAGACTCCGGGCCAAGTGCCCCAGGCCAGATATCCCGGACATGGTTGCAGAAACCCCAGAAATTGACTCTAGCATGCTGACCTTTTTTAAATGGTTTGCCAAGGGTCCAAAAAAAGGGATTGACCATGCGTGGTGATCCTGTCAGGACAAGTTGCTAGATTTAATGGACCCATTAGCAGAGATTTTTTAGATGGCCCTTGCGGCCAAGGAAACGGGCACCATTATTGATCCTCACATATTGGTCAAGCAGGCTATATACCTATTGGGAAACGCCAATTGCACGTTGTCATAGGAAAGACGCAAGTCACTTTTGATGAGCATTGATTCCAACCTGATGTAGTTGGCAGCTGCAGATGCAGGCCCCCTGGCAAAGGGATGCCTCTTCAGAGACAAATTTGTGAAAGACACAGCTAAGTATGTCTTTCACAGCACGTCTTTCAAACATTCACTACTTTGGACAAGGCGCAGGCCAACCTAAAGAAAGTTTTTCATTTGGGCCTTTTTGGGCAGGCTGGGCAAGGTAGGGGCCACTTGTCAGGCTAACAATATTTCCAAGGCCCTCAAAGAGGATCCTTTGGTCGCAGAAGGGGAGACTGGCATAACTCCACCAAAGGAGGAACTTTCTTTCCCTCTCGGTCCTGCTTTCCCAGGCGCCAAGTTCAGTGTGGAGGTACCAGGAACAGCTACTGGTCAGCTTTGTACTCAGGTAAGGATCCTTGACCCATCTCAGGTTCAGTTGGGAGGTTGAGTTCAATATTTACTTCACAATTGGGGTCAAGTGACTCAAGATTCTTGGGTGTTGCAAACAGTTCATGTTTCCATTTCGAATTTTATCAGACTCCTCAACAGCGGACTCCCCCCCTCCTCTGCATTTTACCCTATAAGAACCCAACTTTATAGACACAGAAATTCAATATTTGCTCCTGAAACACGCCCTGGCATTCTGCAAGCCTCACCAGTGGGTTTTTGCAGCAACATCTTTCTAGTCCAGAAGGAGGAGAAGGGCACCGTTTGGTTCTAAACCTGAGAGATTTCAATTACTACATGGTATATCGGCACTTCAAGATGGAAGGTCTTCATCTGTCTCCAGATTTGCTTCAGGCAGGATACTGGATGGTCCATCTAGACCTCACTATTTCCATTTTCCTTCTGCACAGGCAGTTCCTCCAGTTCAGGTGGAGGGTCAGATGGCTGGAGTATTTGGTCCTGCCTTTCGGGCTTTCTTCAGCTCTTTGGTGTTTCAACAAGATGCTCACACCCATGGTAGCTCACCTGCAAAAGGGGTTTGCATGAACATATATCTCGACAATGTGTTGATCACGGCACAATCCCAAAAGTTGGTTCTGCTTCACCTCCAGATGACTCTCTCTCTTGTGTTGGACCTATGATTTATTGTCAGCAAGAGCAAATCAAGTCTTTGCTCATCTCGAACCTTAGAGTTCCTGGGGTTTGTAATCAATTCAGAGACGTCCCAGCTGTTGCTTTCCAAGACCAAACTACGAGAAGGAACTGTAAGCAGTCCTGTCTCACAGTTCAGTGTCCCTGAGAATGATTGCTCGTATTGTGGGCCTCTAAGCTTCCTCGATACATGCGATATTTCCAGGTCCCCTACACTACAGAGCCTTACAGAGGGTAAAGATTCAACATTTGAGGAAGGGCCTTGCTTATTCCGATCCGGTCCCTCTGACAGGTGAGGTAAGAACGGAGATCAGATGGTGGCTGAGGTAAGTGGATGCTTGGAATGGCAGGGCCATATTTAGTTCACAGCCAGAGACGATAATAGATTCTGACGCCAGTCGGTGGGGTTGGGGAGCTTGTTGCTGGAATATCTCAATGGGAAGGAGAAGGTCCCTGCAGGAATTGCACCAGATCTCCCCCTTCTTGTAGAGATAGCCAAGAAGTTCTGGCAATATTGCCTGACCTACAATCTTTCGGTTATAGCAGAATACATTCTGGAACAATCCAGTGTGGTGGGGGACTGGAACTCCAGATACCTGGTGGACCACAGCGACTGGAAGATCCTTCTGCAGATATTCCAGCTGATCAAGAATGTGTGAGGACCTTGCAAGATAGAATCATCAGTTGGACGAGTTCTTCAGTTGGAGGCCAGATCCCCTAGCAAAAGCGTTGGATGCTTTCTCTCAGGGTTTGTCACAAGATCTGAATTACACATTTCCCCCATTCTCCATTAAACCCAGGGTGGCAACCCAGATCAAGAGACAAGTAGCGGAAGTGGTGTTTGTCACCCCGGTCTGGAAAACGCAACCTTGGTTCACACTTCTCATGGAACTAGCATTCAACCCTCCCCTTTTCCTTCCGTGGTTGCGGGAGATGCTCTCTGGGCCCCATGGGGAGTTGCACCCTCTGTTAGTATTGGAACAATTGTCTCTGATGGCCTGGAGACTTCCATGCAACAGTGGTGTTTGCCATACATTTTGAAGGCAGCTTCAAGCTTCATTAGTAGGGACTGGGCTCCTTCCACTTGAAAAAGATACTCTTCGGCATGGCGATCTTGGGCACAGTTGGTGCTTGGAAAGGCACGTGGATCCCGTGGCAGTGGAAGTGTTTGAAATAGTAAATTTCCCATCTCAAAAGGCATCAGAAGGTCTTTCTTACAGGTCAGTTAATAACTTTTGATCCGCTATTTCAGTGGGACATGCACAAGTCAATAATAATCCAGTGGGAATGCATCCTGTCATTTGTAAACTTCTTACAGGCATTCAAGTGTCTAATCCTCCCAATCTGAAATATACCTTTTTGTGGGATGTCAACTTGGTTCTCAATTTATTTGAGAGGTGGCCTGATAATGTGCATGTGACTAGGAGGCAGTTGTCTGCCAAGTTAGCCATGCTATTATGTCTCACCACCTGTAAACGGACATCGGATGTGAAAGCTCTGGATCTTACAGGCAGAGTGTTTATGCCTGAGGGTGTTTCTTTTAATATCACAAAAAGAACAAAAACATTGTCAACATGTATTGATTATTAAGCTTTTTCATTCAATTTCAAATTGAGTGTGGTTAATTGTTTGAAAGAATATGAAGAGTGTACTAAAGCATTGAGGGCTGATGTTTCAGGACAGCTGTTGATTTCTCTGCAAAAACCTTTTAGGCCTGTCTCAGTGGCGACCATTGCCAGATGGTTAAGAGTGGTAATGGTCGAAGCGGGCATTGATGTTAAACAGTTTGGGGCTCATTCAGTTCTAGGGGCAATGGCGTCCAAGTCTTTTGAGTTGGGTGTCACAGTTTGGGATATCATGGAATTTGCAGATTGGTATTTGGATTCAACATTTAAACAGTTTTATTATAAACCTGCTGGTGATATTGCCTCTGTTGTGTTCTATCAACTCAAAATCTGAGCCTCTGGGCCAGACATAGAATAAAACGTTTGCTAGCATAAGCGCCAATAATTTTCAATTCTATAAGGACATGGAGGCAACGATTATCCAACCCAGGTATTTCAATGGGTACTGTATGAATATGGCATGTTTGAAATTTTGAATTTTGTATTGCATATTTTTCCCACCCGTTTAATTCAAAAGTGATAAATCTGAGATTACCATAATGCCTTTTTCCATGTTAGGTACAGATCAGAAAGTGGAATGAAGAAGATGTTTTGTCTTGAAGTTGGCGCTTCGCATATATCTCATTGGTTGGATTATGGTTCATGAATGGAACAGCCGTATTGGAATTTTTCAGGATTCAGTTTACTTTGTGGATTACCCATTCGAGGAAGGTCTCAGACGTGCAAAGAAAGAGGATTTCAAGATGGTGTTGTGATCATTAATAGGGTCTAAGGTATTGTGTTAGGTGGACATATTGAACTAATCATGCTGGGATATGTAGTTGATGTTTTCTGTTTTTTGATTGGCTGCTGTATCTTGAGTAGAAAAGAAAGAGAAGCATAATCCTCGCCCCCTTGTCCTTAATAGAATTGAAAATTATTGGTGTGAATGCTAGCACATTTTTTACTCCCTTGTGATCAGCAGCTTACAGTGTTCTAGTGAGCAACTAGAGTGCTAACATTCTGAATTTATGCCCAAAAAGTGGCAGATCTGAATGCAATCTCAATAGAATCAAAGTGGAAAACTGAAAGCATTTTCTACTGAGGATACTGCAGTAAATAAGGAAATTAGAGAACTTCATAACAAATATGTCTCCCAAGATGGCCACCAGAAAAAAAATCCCAAATGTAGCAGACATATCACCCAAATGTAGCCCAAGTATAGACCAATGACAGAAGTGTGCAAAAACCTTTTTTGTTTCACTTTTTTTTACAGTTTTATGTAGCGCAGACTTAACCTGAAGATATTGGAGTGCTTTACCTGAGTATCAGTTACATTACACAAAGACACATTAATTTTGGTTTTAGGCATGGGGTTATTGATATTGATATTTCTCATAAAGCAAATGAATACCAAGCAGCTTTTTGGCACTAAAACTGTAGATACAAGAAACAGGATACAGAGAAAGTGAGCTGACTGCTAGATCCAACAGAAAATTTAAGAATGGGAAAACAATCATGTTTTAAGAAACTTTCTAAAACAAAAATAGTTAGACTGAATTTTTATATGAAGAAGTAGCTTAAGTGATTAAGATTAAATGATTTGCACTGAACCACAGGATGTCGAGCTGACGCCGAAGCTTAAACCTGGTGCTCCAGTTGTAAAGTCTGCAGCTCTGGCTTTACTAGCACATCTTCTCCCCTAAGCATAACAAATAATTAAGTGATCAACTGGATAAAAAAACATAAAGATAGTAAATAATTTGAAAGTGTTTTGTCGCTATTTGAGGACTCAGAAAATATGTCCTCATTTAAATCTTTTAGAGCACTAACTATAGGTGTTATGGGAAAAAGACCCTCTCACTTTTATAATTTCTAAAAGAAATGATTTATGCATCACAGTTTTGATTACTTCAAGATGATGTCAGACATGCCACACGTTTCTAATAAATACTGAATGTTAACAATCTAGTTGTTTATTAGTATACTGGGGGGAGGCAAAGGTCAGGGGCACGGACTCACATAACTGAGGGCAGGGAGGAGGGTGCAGAGACAACAACTTGAGGGTAGGGAGGAGGTGGATGGGGGAGCTGGCAATTGTTCAGAGCAGACGGGAAGGGCAGTAGCAGAACAACAGCTACACAGGACTGTAATGAAGGAGCAGGGACATGGACTTGGACAATGGATGGCAAGGAGGAAGAGGGGCAGGTGCAGCGAACTTGGGTGGGGGCAGCCCAATGCCAGGCCAAGCCCTGCAATCAACCTCCCCGTGCATTGCGATGGGCACATTACTTAACGTTAAAAAGTCCCTAGAAATTCACTGAAAAAAAACAAAGGTTATAGATAGGACGTTATAGGAAACAGAATTTAAAATACCTTAATTATTCACTAAAAATCAAAAATATCCCAAAAAATCCAAACTTACTATAACTCGTGCCCTAAAGTAACTATAACTCGCTCCCTTGCCATGCACTGCTAGTTACCCCGGTTATTACATCATTCATGACATCCTCTATGACATAATTGATAATTTCAATGTAAAATTTGCAGTAAAATTATTGATGAGAAAAATACGCATGGTGAGGGTGGGAGTTATAGTTATTTGAAATAAATCTAACTATAACATCTGAGTTTTGATGGTTTTGTGCGCATAATATCTGAGCCTAACTATAATACCCCTGTAATCTTTGGATTTTAGTGAATATATATATATATTTTTTTTTTCACTGAAAGAAACAAAGGTTACAGGGACGTTATAGTGAGGTTCTGAATTGAAATAAACATAACTATAACTGCTGAATTTCTATGGTTTTATGTGAGGAAATTCAGAACCTAACTATAATGTCCCTGTAACCTTCATTTTTTTCAGTGAATTTCTATGTGTTTTTGAGCACGCACAGACAGAAATATAACCAGCACCGCGCACGGCCTTCGGCTGTGTTGGGGGTGGGGGGTTTGGACGCAGGGCCTGCAGCAGCCAACCCTACAGAATGCACCCAAACTCAAGCTGCGCACGGCCTTCGCCGTGCTCAGCATGAGGTTGCATGCAGTGGATGGTTGTTTTTTTCAATTTTTCTCTGGATCCATGGTTCCACCAGTAGATCCGCAGATCCATGGATCCGTGCATCAGACAAAAAAATGATTGGGCACCTTTTTGCCACAAGGGGACCCCTCTATGTGTCCTATGAGGTCAGGATACTTTTATCGTGACTCCTCATGTGCTTTTGCACTCTTTTTTTTCCACAGCCAAGCCAATGCAGGAAACAAAATGGCGGCTGTAACTTTTCTGTGAGGTTGCAGCCAGCCAATCAGGGCCTTGCTTTTCCCCCCAATCCAGACCCGGATCTGTGGGCCTGGATCCAGGGAGGATCTGCGTCCCAATATATATATATTTTTTCAACTCTAATATCTCAGAAATTACTGAATGGATTCCCCACAATCCAGACCCGGATCTGTGGGCCTGGATCATGGAGGATCTGTGCCCCAATATATATCTTTTTTTTTTCAACTCTAATGTCTCAGAAATTACTGAATGGATGTACACCAAGAGCTAGCTTTCTGCCAAATTTGGTGTACTTCCGTTCAGTGGTTCAAGCTGTAGCTGTGTTCAAAAATTAGAAAAATCCCATTGATGTATAAAATAGGGAAAACGTGTTTGGGGACTCCCCTTTTTCTCAACCCCCACTTGATGGATCACCCCAAAACTTACAGGACAGCAGCTGAACTTATATATGTATCTATATATTAGCTTGCTGTTTGTAATGTGTAAGTTTGCAATTGTGTTTGCATTAAAGGAGCCTTTTCTTACATAGGCACAGTGGTCTTGGGTCTTTCATTATCTGTCACAAAAGCTTTTAATGTATCTTGATGACATTTAACTATCACACGCACAATTGGATCCAAGGCAGGACTCAAATAAAAGACACAAACAAGGAAGACCATTCAAGAACTTGAAAAACTTGTAAATAGGGCTCATTCATCCTGATGGGTGGAGCAGGAGCAAAATCCCTCCAACAAAAAATAGGGTTTTCCTGTTTTCAATCAGAAGAGGAAAGACATTTGGAGGCTTCTTATGAGTACCAAGTTAATTCTAAGGCGTTACTTGCCCCAACTGAATTTTAACACGGACATACTGTTTTTTAATGTAGATGTCAATTGCTGAAAGTGGGTGGAATCTCCACAAGGGAAACTGCAGGAAAATTATGAATTTATACAGCAATCTGGCACTGAATTACTGATTTCCCCACTAATTCCTATTTTTTCAGGGAGACCTCTTGGATCTCTTATATTTCCCCACCCAGGATTTACAGAACCCCAAGCTTTAGGTAACTCTGGGAATGTGGAATTACCATCTGAAAATCCAGGGACCTTGACAAAGGCCCTTTATTCCTATAGTATTATAAAATATGGATGCAACATATCATTATCTGCAAACCACGAGTGCACTGTTGGGACCACAAGCCTTTTGTAACTTGCATACTATATGATAGTTGTGCTTTCACTTTATTAATCTAAGCCCTCTTTTTTTCTTTCTAGGTGTAGATTGCTCAATCAGAAACATATCTGACAAGGCAAGAACCCAGAAAACACATAAATCGCAATTCTGTCTCACAAGGTATCTTGGGACCATGGCAACCTGAAGTCTATTAGAAAACAAGATTTACGTATGGAGTAGCTATTAAACTATAGTGATCCTTGAACTAAAGAAAACACCCAATGCATCAAGGACATTTTATCTGTTGGTCTCGGAACTGGTCCCTATTTTCCTGATTTATTTCTTGAATTTGAGACAGCGGTGCAACCATGCTACCATGGTACCATACACCTTTTCGTCTGTAGCAGTTCCCATTGTGCATGAAAGCACCTCTTCAATGGAAAAATGTCCACAGCACAGGTGGAAGCCCAAAGTTGTGGTGGTTCTACTCCCACCAGTATAGTAGAGGGAGGATCTCTGCCATGCTTTTGTGACTTTGCCCGAATTAAACATGCAAAGACCCCATTGATCATGCCTTCGGTGCATGAATATTCCTATGTTATTCCATTTTGCCCCCATTTTGGATGTGTTGGAGACAATTCACAACAAAACCAGGGTCTGGCTGGTCTATAGGGCAATCTGGGAGTTCCAGAAGGGCTAGTCTGACCGTTCAGTGTGTGGACCATTTCTTGGCTGCTTGTGGGTCAGATTCATGGTCTGGTGGGTAAATTGTTGCTGTTAATTTCCCTGATATTACCACAAACATTGCCTGCAGCAAGCACAAGTGCATGCAATCTCCTATACTTTGCAAAACACATAAACAGCGTATCTTTACAAGTTCAAACTGCCTGATTTGCAAACTGAACCACTTTTTTAGCTATTCGATTCTCTAATGGAGAGCCACTTTTATTTTTGTGCCCAGGCCTATTCCAGTCCGACGATGCAAAGGCATGTAAAAGTACATAAGGGGGCATAGCCATGCCCGCTAAGATGGTGGATGTACACTGTTAGTGCTCCGTCACCCAGCCAACACATTTGCCCAGTGTCCTGACTGAGGGCCTCGAGCAGGGGTGGCTGGGCTGTCCAGTGCCCCTATATTGTCACCTGCTGCCTTCCTGACCCCTGTGAATCCACCGCAGGCCCTCACCCATGCAACATGGTGGAATGCCTGATCTGGGCTCGGCTGAGCAGACCGCAGTGTCAGCCCCGCTGCTTGATATGGGTGCCCAATCTGCTCCCTTGATCACTTAGCAACCATCCGGGTATGCTGGCCCCATCACTTGCTGCACTCCTGCCCCACCGGGTGGACTGATGCTGTGGGCCCCAAGTGACTAAGTGGGTGCCCGCACTCAGCAACAGAAGGTACTCTGAGGAAGCCGGCCCAGGGAGTGACACTTAGGGAAGAGCCCAGCACTGCACTGCTTCAGCCGTTCCCCATGTGCCTTCACTGCCACCTGGGATAGGACATAGCTGTCTGCTGCAAACTTCAAGCGGAGGTGGCCCCAGGAGACTTCCAGCGCATAATAAGGTTAAGGTGAGCAGTACCGATTTGCAGTGCTCCAAAGGGGCTCTCCTACACTGATGCCCACACTGGAGCACCTCTAGACTGTTCTCCGGGTGACCACTGTTGGGAACTACTTCGCTGAAACTGCAGTGGGAGGCGAGCGGCCCACTCACTACCTGCCCAGTGCCCAGATCCTGGCTCATATCACTCCCCGGGGGCCCCACTGAGAACAATTATGAACTCAGGTGCATGGGATCCGTCCTACCACAGTGCCCACCTCTCTAAGGATTGATGGTAGGCCCTTCCAGTGGGAGGCAACTGTAAGCGAGACCCCAGCCTGCTCACTCTCTCTCTCTGTGCATGGCAACCCCACATGAGGCGAGATGGAATCAGCCACAATTCCACGCTTCTGGCTCTTGGTGGTCTGTAGCTGATCTAATCAATTGGACTAGCCCTACTTCACCCCCTGCCTTGGCACTCGGATGGGGTTGCATAGGGGTTGGTCACTCCTATCGAGCTTGCGCACAGACCCCTCAGATGCCTAGGAGACAGTACTGAGGCCATTCTGATATTAGGCCCAGACCAGACCAACCAGACCCCTACAATCCCTTGGATTTCACTACCTCTGCCGCTGTACCAGGCGAAACCCTACCCTGAACGACTCTCCTGCTGGGACCCTTTTAGAGGGATGTAAGGGACTCCCACAGTGATCCGGGGAACCTTGAGAGGCACCGCACACCACCAAAACAGACTTCTCAGAGTTCCCAGATCTCTTCCCCCCCCCTTACCACACTGCCAGCCTCAACAGTCCTGGGGCCATGCCGCATAGTTACTTTTGCTTTGAGGCCCACGCGATCTATTATCCAACATTGCCATCATGCCCTACTACTCCATGTGCCATGGGGCAGCTGTGCTCTGTCACACCTGCACAACCTCAGACAACAGTGATCCCCCCCTCGACCATTCCAGATCCACCCATGCTGGATGCTGCCTCCCAACTTTCCATGTGAGACAAACTGGACAAATTCATGGCTGCTATTGAACATTCTAGAGTCTCCAAGGAAACCAGGCTTGGAACCCTAAGTGCCAAATTTGGTTTCCTCCACGATCACCACTGGAAGCTTGCAAACAAAGTGGCAGACGGTGAAAAGGTATTTGCTGTTCTTCAGCCCCTGGTTGATGACAATCAGTGGCAATCCACAACTTACAGGAATGTCTGGGATTTCTTGAGGATAGGGCGGAGGATGTGGAGGGTCTGCCAAAGAGGAACAATGTACCAGTCATAGGGCTGCCAGAGGGAACTGAGGGCTAGGACTCCATCACCTATTTGGAAACGAGGTTCAAGACATTCATCACTCCATCTGATCTTACACCTTCCTTCTCCCTGGACAGGGTGCATTGTATCGGCAACCCACCTCCTGCGCCCCACCCCGACCTATGTTGGCGAAGCTCCTCCACTACAAAGATCACAATGCTCTAATGCCGGCTGCTTGTAAGACCACCCCCCTCCAAGTGGAAGACAAGATAGATATACTATTTCCAGACTACACCCGGACAGTCCAATGCCAGTGCTACCCATTCCTGGAAGTTAAGTGTTGCCACCCCTAACAGGGGATTCAATACTCCCTGTTGTTCCCGGCCCATCTTAAGATCATGATGAATGAACCTTCCAGGTTCTTTACAGACCCCAAGAACCCTTGCGATGGAGTGGAAAAGCACAGGGGTGGACTGTTGTCAGGACAACCCATGACCTCCAGGGCTCTGTCTGGGCAATGGTGGCGCAGCCAGGCCAAAGCATGTAAGAAAGCAGCCCCCCATTCCTCCACAGTGAAACCTCCGAACCTTGAGCAGATCATCAAGGAGCGTAGGTGGGCTCTACAGGCTTCAGGCTCATCTCAGTGCTGCTCCTGAGAGCCACAGATGATGAAAACGGCCCATATATCTTCTCTTCAGAAGACAAGTCCATCTCCACCAAAGAGTTCCACAGAGACTCACTGTTTCCTCCACTGGTGACAACTCAAACGGCAGACACTCACCTGAAATATTTCTCCCCTCGCTTATCCCTCCCACTTCAGGAGGAGTTTCATGACTGTACATTCACTGATTGCTTTATATTTTGTTTACTGTTATTTTATTATGTGGGAGGGCCGCACCCTCCTAACGGCCATTGTGATGCACTGCCCCAGGAGGGCCCCCTTCTCATCATCTACATCCCCTTCTCACACACTCTATGGGACGTGGCTCTGGACTCCCAGCTATTTATGCCAGACCCACCATTCCTCTACCATAACATCACAGGGCATGTTAACCCTACTCTCTAACTCTGATTCTGGCTGTACCCCCTCGTTACACTGAAGTCCTTCGAATAGCATACAGTTGGGGTGTATAACTTATAGTGGGCTTCATAATTAGTTTTTCCAGTTTTCCCATAAGTTTTAACCACCCTGCACTGCCACCTCCTTCTCTTTCCCTACATGCCTTTCCCCGACAGGCGGGACCTCTACAGTCTACACCACTCAATCTGGGTGATATGGTGGAGTGATATCATTCTAGGGAGCCCGCACCCCTCCTTCACTATCTATTTAATCCCCACAGCACCATGGCCCCCCTGACTGATATTTTCTTTCTCACGCTAAATGTCTGGGGTATGCACACTACCAGAAAGCGCTATGAGGTCTATTTATATATCAAAAGACAGAAAGCGCAGATTGTCTTATTGCAGGAAACACACATTGTAGTTGGGGAACTTGATCCCCTGTGCAAGTGTTGGAGGGACCTCCTCTACACCATCACTTACTCTGCATTTATGCAAGGCACTTTGGTGTGGGTCTGCCCTGGAGTCCCATTCCAAGCAACAAATTCAACTGTAGATAAGGTTGCTTTGTGCTACTTGAGGGCTCCCTTGGTGGCCGACCACTGCTTGTTGGGAGTATATGTGGCCCAACAGGGAGCAAGGAACTTTCTGGGACACCCTTTCTACTGCCCTTGCCAAATGAACCACATTTCCCTGGCTACTGGGAGGAGACTACAACCCTGTACTCAATCTAACAGATTCTAACCCTCACTGCCTCGCTTTCCTTATCACACACAGACTGACTGATGCCAAAATCGGATGCGCCACTGGTCACTCATAGATGTATGGTGATCCCAAAACCCTGGGCCTCGGCTTTACTCCACCCATTCCATACCCCATAACCTGCATGTATGATTCAACCGTTTCCTCTGTCCCCCCTCCTGGTGCCTCTCCTCCAACACTCGGATTAGCTGGGTCTCGTGATCTCAGATCACGACTCCCATGTCATGGTCCTTAGATGGGTACCCCCACATCCTCCAACTCCCACGTGGAAGCTGAAGCTTGATGTCCTGGAGGGCCTGGTTTTCTGTGCAGAACAGGGAGACCATACTCTCTGTTACATCTCCAAAAATACTAACAGGTAGTGGGGGTCCATAAGACCCTGGGCAGAGACATTGCAGTCTCTGAAGAAACCTGAGTAAAGTGGAGGACAATGGCCCTGCCTAACAACCTAATTTAGCAGAAGCAAAAACATCTTTGTAGCCCTTCTATATCACCTTCACCACAATAACGTTACAGCCCATGGGGCCAAAATTCATAGGGAGGGTGGTAAATATGGCAGACCCTTGGCCTGGCTGGCCAGGCAGGAATCCTCTCCCCATCCCATCATCGAAGTGCCTACTATTACTGACGCTACCGTCGGCACACAAAACAACATCTTGCAGGTTTTTTATGATTATTGCTCTTCCATTTGTCAGACCCCATTACACACTTCGGTGGACCATTCCATAGCCTTTCTGGCAGATGTCTCCCTCCTGAACATCTCGGCCACCACTAGACACTCCCTGGACATTGCGATAAAATCTACTAACATGACGCAGGTGATCTGTGACCTGGCATAGTATAACACACTGGGACTGGAGGGTTGCCACTTGAGTATTACATTACCTTCTCATCTGCCCTGGCACCTTGCCTTGCAGAGATGTAAGAAGCTGCATTAACCACAGACTAGCTTCCTTGCTCACTCTGAGAGTCTCTCGTAGTCTCCCTCCCTAAGCCAGACAGGGACTCCACACAGCTAACATCCTACAGATCTCCAGTTATCCTTGGGGCTGACTACAAGATCTTGGGCAACATACTCACCAATAGATATGCTTAAATTCTCCCCAAGCTCATACACGTAGAACAAAATGGCTTTGTGCTGGGCCGTAGCACTATCCAGAACATCTACAGCTATTGTCTTTTTCATGTTCAGGACTGGGTGAGAGGCCAGTTCTACCGAGCTGCCTGCTTTATCCTGGATCTAGAGAAGGCATTTGACACACTCATGTTGCAATATCTTTTCACAGTGCTCACAGGAATGGGGCTTGGGCCTAGGCTCCTAGCCTATACTCGACTACTGTACGCTGAACTAACCTCTTGTGTCCTCCTGGGTAAGCTTATCTCAGCACCGTTTCCCCAATGCTCTTTACACTTGCAATGGAACCTCTTGCTATATCCCTATGCAGAGAGGGCTGAGAGTGGGACATACCACTCGCAGACAGGATGCATGTGGTGTCCTTATACGCAGATGACCTGTTACTCTACCTGCACAATGTAGCAGCTGACCTCACAGCAATCCGCCCTAATCAACTTCACCTTAGCCACCAACCTTTGTATTAACTGAACAAAATCAGCCATCTACCCACTCTCCCTGACCAACCCCTTCGGAACATTTCTCTCTGCAATGTTTTCCCTAATTGGGACGCTCAGGCCACCAGCTACCTAGGAGCATACCTATACCATGATCTCCTGGACCTGTTTGAGGGGAACCTCCAAAAGGCCATGGTGGGGATTAAAACCCAGGTGCACTTATGGCAGTCTCTTCCCCTGGCTCAGATAGGCAAAATTGCCCTAGTGAAGATGTATTACTTCACAAATCTCCCAATCATCCTCCCACGCTCCTTCTTCAAGGAACTTAACACTGTCATCTGCACGTTTATATGGAGCTCCAAACACTGAAGTCGCCCTTGCGAAACTACAGCTACTAGTGGACCTAGGAGGCCTAGACATCCCCTCTTTTGAGGCATACTTTCTGGCAGCACAGCTCCAATGGCTGTCCTGCTGGACAGACAGGGGCTGCATAGGTGAAGCTTGCACTGAACGGGGACCCCTGTCAGTGTCCCAAATCCGGGTTTTAATTCTTTCAAAGTTTCTGCCCCCCTCTCCTAGGCTTTTACAGTTGGTGATGGATCGGACCTCTATGGCCCAGATACATCATCTCTCCTGTGTGGTTCCGCTGTAAACCCCACTGATGCCATTGATCAGCCTCCCACACACCTCGTGTTTCTACTCTACAGGTGACCTGAGGGCCTGGACGGACCGCTTGGTGCTAATACTAGGCAACCTCCTCTCCGATGGCCATTTCCTTTCCTTTAACCAATTGGTGGAGGAGCGCAGCCTTCCCCAGGACAATTCCTTCTACAGAGTCAACTTAGTCTCACTTTCCAATCTCTCAAGGGTGTCTTGAAAAGAGAACACGCCATGCCCCCTGTCCTGCAGTCCATCCTGGAGATGGAAGATGGCCTCCATCTTATCACATGGCTATATAACTCCATCCGCGACCTGTCAATCAACCCACATACTGCATTACACCACATATGGGAGGATGACTTTGGAAGGGTATTACATGAGAAGGAACGGGATCAAGCAATTTAATTACCCTGGCAGGTTTCCCAAAACTCCTGATTTTGAAACATACAATTCTTCATTCTACACAGGGCTTACCTAACCCCGCTCAACTAAATTGCTACTTTCCAAAGGTGCACATATGCTGCCCTCGCTGACATATCCCAGACACCGATTTGATCCAAATGCTGTGGACCTATCACACTCTACAAGGCTACTGGCACTCAGTACACACACCACTCTCCACAAGACCACCGAGCTGCCCGATATCAACACATGGGAGGCATGTTCCCTAGGTATCTTCAAGCGCAAGAAGCACCAAAATGTATGCATCCACTTTGCAACTCTGGCACTCCTGCTTGTTAAATGCATACTCACACTTCATTGGCACTCCCCAACCCCCTTCTCTGGTGGCTGCATGGCATGGAACAGTACGCAAATGGGGCATGGTGGTGGAGGATTCCCTCCAGTGCAAAGACCTGAACCACATGTGCAGATGACCCATCTCCTCTCACTAGGCTGCGCTGCTCATGCACTTCCAACAGGAGGTAACATCCAACGATCTTCCCTCATGACCCTTTCACACCACCTCCAGGTATATCTCGATTCTTCCCACAGCAGTGGGATTCACCACTGTTATCCTCCCACCCAACTCTATTGCTCGCACCCACACAGTTATCATGACAATCCTTGGCCTGCCCGCCTTCACTCTCCCACCTATCCTACACTTCTCATCTTGTAGGTACCACTTGGTCTTCCCAGTCTGCCCACCCCTTGCCCCACATCATTCCCTCACCCCAGTTGTACATAAGCGACGCATTGCTTTCATTTTTGGTGAGGAGCACGATTTGGACGCTGCTAATGGTTGGCACTCTTACGAACCCAGTACCCCCGCTCAAATACTTAACCCAAGTGTATAATCATATTTTCTTTATATCCTGTTTGGTGTTGTACTCGTCTGCCTCTTTTTGTCACCAGTTATGGATATTTAATTGTGAAATCCCAATAAAAATATTGTTTTTAAAATGTGAGAGTATGTAAAAGAGTACTCCTCTAGTACTTCCTCCCGTATAGATAAATAGTGTTGTGACTGAGCCCCCATATATGCTCACTTGGATTTCGTGCTATCACTTTTTCTGGAAATCACAAAAACTGCAGAACTAACATCTGCAGTCACAAATACTAATACCCGTTTTCATGCGACAACGCTAGCAAGACAGATATCTGCTGTGATGGATTAGGTGTGACAGTACTACATTCGTCCAGCATAAAATCGAGTGATTTAACACAACGGGAAATATGACAAATTAATTTTTTTTTAAACTTTAAAAAAAATTAAAATGTCAATTTGTAGATGGCAAACAAAGGTAACGCAATTGCATATTTAATAGATTTAAAAAGTCACTTGCTCTTGCAGAGTATATGAGTAAAAACAATTCACAAGTGAAGGAAGCGATCGAAAACAGTCTCGGTGATATAGAGAATTCAGTTACAGCCTACAATATGGCACAAGAATGCCAAGCTTGCATTACAAAACTTTTTTGCACTTTGCTCCACCCTTGACAAGACATTCCTTAACTGGACAGACTTCATTCTTTCCCACCCATGCTTCTGAAACAAAACACAAAGGTAGCCAAGCAACTCTGATGCCTTCTCGGGACGCAATGAGCTCTCTGGGGGCAGCCTTCACAGCACTAACACCGAGGTTCGAATCATTAAAATATATATACTGTAAATAACCTGTCTGCGCTGCGCAGCGAGTTTGTTGTTCATCCTCATAGTTTTTTTAAAGATTTTTATTTATTGATTTCGCACAATATCACATTGATACATAGTGATGAATTTGGGGGGGGTGCAAAGGAGTGTGATTTATGGGACAATTTTCATCATGTTTCTTCATCATGGGGTTGCGTTCAGTTCATCAAAATAACACTTGACTTTATCTGTCTTCCTACCCTCAGCCTTCTCTCTTCCCCTTGCTGTTTGCTTCACCACACTGTATATTTGACCTCTATTACTATACCTCTTTTTTATTTTGCAACATTCTCTACCTGGCAACCTCTCATTGGTATATCTGTGACCGTATAATCCTAAAAATCTCAACCCTCACTATAGACTCCAAAATACGCTGCCTAATAATCACAAAAAAAGGCTAAATAAAATCAGTATCCCATGCTTTGCCACTTCAATTCTTGAGCAAAGGTCACTATATCTTAATAAGCATTTGCAAAGCCAGTAGTCCTGCTTATGTGAGACGTGATCTATTGGTTTTTCTCTAAGCTTTTTGACCATGTTGCACAGCACTGCGGCTGCTGTGCAGCACGGCTAAAAGTAAAAATAAAAATACTCTATGGCGTGGTGAACTCTGGCCACATCATAGCACTTTTTTGTACCTTCAACCATGCTGCAAAGCAGCCACACTGCTCTAGAAGATACACATATGCATGAGCTATTTGGCTTTAGCAGTTTTCTTATGGAGGGACGGGAGGGGCATGCAAAGCGGGATGGGGTGGGAGGGATAGGGAAAAAAGCAGCAATGCGGGACAGGGTGGAAGACAAACAACAATGTGGCAGTGCGCTTATGCTTATGTAAAAAAATAAATACAGTTTTTTTTTAAGTGCTATGACACAGCCATCACTAGCTGCGTCAAAGTATTTATTTTTGTTAAACGGCGCATGTTGGTGGGCCAACATGGACAGTGGGAGATGGAGAGGAGGGGGCAGGCTACATGATGGACATCAGGAGGAAGGTGTGATGGGGAAAGCAACATATTAAACAACAGGAGCAAACACATGCACTTTTATTTATTTGTGCACTTTACATAGCACAGACATAACCCAAAGGTCAACCACAAAAGGGGGGAGGCAGCACACTGCCTGGGATAGCAGTACACAATTTCCCTAGATACTTTGTGGTAAATGCAGTGCATGGTAACACTTTAGTTGAAAGTCTTTAGTATTCATCATTGTTAGTGCAGCCATTGCTGGTTATCTTTCTAGAGATTTGTTTTAGGATATCTGTTCTCCATTCGTAGCTAATAACTCCTTAGCTTTGGGGGTGCTGGTAGAGCTGCTTACAGTCTTCTCAGGTATCTTTCCAACTCCCAGAGCGCAGGTGCACTCCATTGCGCTTGTCAGCCACCAACTCAAAGGAACCAGTCACTAAAGGGAAGAGTGAGCACCATCAGTGGATGGTAGCAAGAGACTTTAACAAGACTTGTTCTATAAAAGAGAGCCAATGCTACAGCTTTTGAGTCTTGCTGCTACAATCTGAACCAATAGCAGCCTTCTTATCAGTTTGTCTGAGAGATATAAGCAGACAGAATTACTATAATCCAGCGACACAAACTGGGCCATAAATATGTCCCTTAGTGATTTTACCTCTGTTGCTAAGGTATTAATGAAGTCATCTGTCAACATTTTAAACAACCTTTATTGATATTGGCATCCTGATGCTGGTGCAAGTAGTTTAATTCTATTTTTTCAGGGTTAAGTTTTAAAATATTAGGGCACCTCTGGTGGTGTAGTTTCATTGGGCAAATGTTCAGGGTGAAGGTGTTCTGAGTTGTGGATCTTTGTTAGAAGAACTTGTTTACATTAACATAAGTCTATACTGATACCCCTACATTTTCCATCAACATTCTCAAACGTTTCACATGGAGATGGGATAGCAATGAAGCTAAGATGGAACTTTCACATGCAATCTATGTGATTAGGGTGGGGTCTGCAGATGTGATTCCCAACCTCATAACTGGTTTTAGCGGGTGAGTATATAACTGAAATAACTGACGACAACTGCCTAAAATCTTAAACAGTATTTGAGATTGTAGTTGAGCCTTTGGTAATCGATTGTGTCAAAGACCACTAACATATGCAAAAGCATGTGGAGACAGACATTTCCTCTCGCCAGCCTGGAGTGGTTTTCATCCAATATTATTGTCACTGATGTTTTAGTTCTATTGCCTTTGCAGTCAACAACCTTTGCAATCCCCTGATTGGTTGGACCGAGGATGACGGTGTTAAGTTGGTCAGCAGCACATTTCTCTATTTCTTTTTCCAACCATGGAACTTTTCAATTGATTGAGATCTTCTTGCGTTTCTTTAAAAGTGGAGTATTTTTGCCACTATTAGTGGGTCGGGTAAAATGCATTTTGTGGTGAAGGATTGATAAAACTGTGGTGCTGCAAAGAAGTCAGAAGCTATTTTTTTATATCTATCTTTACGATCACATGGTTGTATAATTATGTATTTGTATATTTATATGTCCATATATTCACACATATTTATTTATTTATCTATACATGTGACAACTGTGTGTACTGGTACAGACTTGATTAGTTATTGTAACCCAGATGTAATTTGCTATGAGGTTGTGATTCTAAGGTTTTCTTTCTTTCTTTTATCTGGCATCTGCTGTTTGTCTCATTTTTATATCTATGATTGGTTAGTATTTAGCAATGGTGGATGGGTGGTGAATATCATGTGACCAAGGCTGCTGTGTCAGCCGAAACGCGTTGTGTTTTGATTAAACTTGTTTTTCACTTTCCCTGAATCCTGAGCGTGCTTACATAATTTTTGTTTTTTTGGATATATATATATATATACATATATATATATATTATTTTACTTATTAAATACTTTAATCGCTTTTTTTAAATTTAAAAATAAATGTGAGGTTATTTTTTTAAATCACTAAATTAATTAAAATAAATTCTATACATAACTTTAAGTAACTTTTAATACATAATACATAAATATAAAAATATACTTTAGTTTCATATTTTTTAACAATTCTTTAAAAAATAATTGTATTTAATTTAATATACTGCCATTAATTCAATATTTAAATAGAAATTAAGTTACTGGTGTTGGGGCATTTTGTTAATTTGTACTAATTTCAAAATGAATATCTAAAATTAATTGGCATGTGCACTAAACATACAAAATAGTTTTTTTTTTTTAAACTTTAATAACATTGAAAATGTTTCCTTATACTTTACCATACAGAGAACCCAATTGCAGAGATCTCAGCCAAATATGCAGAACTTCAAATATGGTCATAAAATCACTACAAGTAGTAACCTTACTGTTGTTATGATGTTTTTACTCACTCTGCCTCGTCTCAGGTGGTGGGGATATGTAAGCCTACATTTTTCACTAACTTTACAATCATAAATGGTGAAAAGCCAAAAGTAGTAGAGCTACTCAAAATTGTAAGATACAACATAAACTGCTCTCTGGCTGTGTTGAGAAGTGCTCTCCAAGGGCTTGGATAGAGCTTGCCTCCTGTTCCCTGAAGTCTCAGGACCAAAAAGACTTCATTCCTGCAAGAAGAACTCCCTGTGCGGCGGAAATCGATGCACAGCTGGCAGAAAACGATGCACAGACTGCGTTGTGGTGAAAAATTCACCGTACGCCAAACCGGAACAACGCAGCCCGACTTCGCAAAGAGACGATCGATGCAGAGCCAGCGTAGCAACCCGAAATTCGACGCACGGCCCACTGGATCGACGCACAGCCAAGCCGGAATGACGCAGCCCATCTTTCTGAGAGGAATCGACGCAGCTCCTACCATGCAGTGGAATTTTCCATTCAACGCCCACCGGATCGACGCAGTCCCTGTGACTTCATCCTGCCAGCGCCGAATTTCAACGCATCGTCCCTGGGGCGTCCAAAAACCCTGCAACCTGAAGAGGATCCAAGACCGAGCGCCGGAAATTGACGCAAGGCCTTCCCTGCGTGAAAAATAAACGACGCATCGCCGTGTGCGGCCCGAGAAATAGACGCACACCTCCCTGTTTTCCACGCATCTCCTCCTCTGCGGTTCTTTGCGGAGATTTTGAACGCAAACCAGGTACTTTGTGCTTGAAAGAGACATTTGTTACTTTTAAGAGACTAAAGAAACTTTATATCATTTTTACAGTGATATTCCAAAATATACTTATTGCATTTTAATCATTTTGACCTGCATTTTACCAGATAAATATTATATATTTTTCTAAACACTGTGTGGTGTATTTTTGTGGTGTTCTACTGTGTTATTGCATGATTTATTGCACAAATACTTTACACATTGCCTTCTAAGTTAAGCCTGACTGCTCAGTGCCAAGCTACCAGAGGGTGGGCACAGGATAATTTTGATTGTGTGTGACTTACCCTGGCTAGAGTGAGGGTCCTTGCTTGGACAGGGGGTAACCTGACTGCCAACCCAAGGCCCCATTTCTAACAGGTTTCATAAAGTTACTACGATTCTCCAAAACTACTGTGGCATTGTAATGAAATGTACATTCTTGTTAAGTTGGATTATTTTCAGGTGTGCATGTATTATGGAATTGTTTGTTTTAAAAGTTCTACATGATACCTTTTTGTATGTATACATTTGAACACAGGCTTGCTTGTGGCTGTCAATGACCTGTTATTCGGAAGGCACAGGACAAGGACACTACGCTGTGGGTTCCTTCTACAGAATAAATAAATCTTATAGTAAAGGTCATCCTTCTCGCCTTTGAGTGTTGTTTTTACCACTCTTTCCATCTGGCGACAAGCTGAGTGATGTATTTACCTTGATCCAGGAGCCCACCAGCTCTTCTTTTTGATTTCTTCTGCATTTCTCCCTGCTACAGCCTGTTTCCTTCCTGATCGTGACCAGCCATCAGATTCCTGGAGGCTGGTTAGCTCTATAATTGCTGCGGCCTGAGTGTGGTAAATTTCTAGATATTTTACTAGTTTGGCAACGCTTCTCTGTATTTCTGCCTTGCGCTACTGCACGCTCATTGATTTTGACGTAAGCTACGTCTGATGTCAAGTGTGGCAACCATATTGGATTGGGGACAATTTTCTTTTGAAGCAATTAAGACGGATCCTTCACGTGATGAAATCGTCATAAGTTTTGTTCGTGATTCTGATAATATGAAGCGACTGACGTCTCAACGATTGGTGTGCCGGCCACCTTACATTGGGATCAGAAATTTTTGTGACAGAATTTAATGCAATATTTGATTGACAGTTGCTTAACGTTCCACATATTTTCTTGTGCTTACCTACCACACTCTACAAAACCTGACAGATCTTCTCTTTCAAGAAGCACTACATTCCTAGTAGGTGGCAATTCAGTTGTTAAAAATATTTCTATACAATTCTATTCATGGCTTCAGTACAACAAGGTGTGCAACTTCCTTCAATTCTACCACTACTTGGGAAACCTAAAATACCTTGGAGAATTTGGTATTGTTCGTTTGATAATTATTTAATCGCTAATGATGCTGAAAACTATACTCCTAAGAGAAAACTAGCAGTACTTTTTGGTTAGCTTGGCACTGAAGGTCAACCAGTTTTTGATAACTTACCCATTGTGGCACCCATATCTGGTGATGGAGATCATTGGACTGTCTACACAGATGCAATAGAAAGGCTAAATAATTTTTGGGGGAAAAGCCCAATGTAATGTTGGAGCGTTTTAATTTCATGAAAAAACCAAGAAGTGGACAAGACTGTGGAGGAATACATTTCTGCTCTTAGAAATTGGGCTGCAAATTGCAATTTTGGTCCAGCGCTGGATACTCACATCCAAGATCAGTTTGTGTACAGTTGCTTCTCTAAAAAAATACAAGACAGGATCTTAAGCTGCAGGGATCATTCTCTTTCTGAAGTAATTGATATGGCAAAGGAATTGAAAGAGCAATGGTGTCATCTAAATGTATTTCAAATGTTTCACCTAGTAACTGTGTGGTTAATTCCCTTCAAAGTTCTGGTTCAATGAATGTGCTTGCATTAAAGTTATCAAACCTGTATATAAAAAGCCCACTTTAGTATGCTTCAGATGTGGTTCTACTTCGCATGTAGGCAACAGTCCTAAATGTCCAGCTTTAGGCATTAATGCATTAAATGTCACAAAATAGGTAATTTCCAATCTGTTTGTAAAGGTAAGAGTGTACTTCAAATTAGTAGTGTTCAAATGCATGATGATATTGTCCCTCTCCAGAATGATTTTGATAAAATGGTCCTAACTGTGGAGTCTGCAGATCCTATTCAAGCAGGTTTCAAATATAAAGGCCCCTTTTGTCAAGTGATCATTGCTAACTGCTACACATTGAATATGATGGCTGATTCTGGTGAACCAGTTTCTTTTACCTCAGATCAACTTTAATACGCTCAATGGTCTAAAAAGTTTCACTTCTACAAAACTGACAGTTCTCCCAAGGCATATGGGGACACTAATATTGTTAGGTTAGGATTTTTTATTGAGACCTTGTCATGTTTGGGTAGACAAATCACTTCAAAATGTATGTTGCTGTCAAAGGCAAAAATATTTTGGGCTGGCAAGACCTAGCAAAAATGGGTTTGAAAGTCGTTCCTGGTTCTGGAAAACCTGTACTAGTCAATGATACTCAGTTTTCTTACATATATGACATTATTGATGATTTTGATTTAAAAACACTGCTACATGACTTCCAAGATGTTTTTAATTTTAAAATTGGAAAATAGACAAGTTTGAGCACGTGATGAAATTGAAACAGAATGAAATTCCTATAGCACATAAAACCAGAGCTATTCCATTAATTGTGAGTGATGAGTTTAAAAATGTTTTGTATAATTTGATCCTTGAAGGTGTAGTTACTACCACTGATGCATCTGAATAGGTCAGTCCCATTGTTGTAGTGCGCAAAAGAAGTGGTGAAATTCGTTTATGTGCTGACCTAAGATCTCTTAACAAGAATATCATGGTTGATTGCCACACTCTACCAAAGATTCAGGATCTTCCTGCAAATATTGGCACTGCATTTTTTTTTAGCTTATTGGACTTAAAATCTGCATATCACCAAATTCCTTTAGCACTAGAGTCAACCGATGTCACTATGTTTGCGACTCCATTTGGAGCATACAAGTTTTTAGGGTTACCTCTCGGTCTGGCTTCTGCTGCCAGCGTCTTTCAAAAACTTATGGATCAAATTTTTAAAGGAATTGATGTTGTGCAAGCTTACAAAGATTATGAACTTATTTTTTCACAGTCTCTGAACATCTAGATAGCTTAAGAAAGGTTTTGAATGTGTTATATAAAGTTGGCATCACTTTAAGTCTTAAAAAATGTAAATTTCTAATAAATAAGCTTGATTATCTAGGTCATTCTATTTGTTCTAAAGGCATTAAACCTACGTTTTCACTTACTCAAGCCATCACTGATGTTTCCCCCCCAAAAGACAAAGATACACTTAGGTAATTTCTGGGCATGACAGAATATTATTCTCGTTTTGTTCCAGGTTATGCTCAAATAATACAACCTCTACGGTCATAGCTCAAAAAGTGCACATCTTTTGTGTGGGACAATTCAATGATGTCAAACAGTTGATTATAAAGGCACCAGTTTTACCATCATATATTTCAGGACATAAATGCATTATCATGGTTGATGCTAGCCAACAAGGATTGGGTGCCATCCTTTGTCAGTGGGTCTCAGGGAAGGAACGTACTCAGTGCTTAATTTGTGCTTGTTGTTTCCAGTGCTGAGCACCAGCACTTATTTTTGAGGGCTGATGATTATTTTTCTGCCTCAAGCATTTATTGAGTGCAAAAGACACATATGGGAAAAACGGAGGAAGAGAAAAATGAAAAAGCGCCACAATGGGAGAACGCAGAAAGCTGCAAGAATGAGCTGAAGGGACAGGAAGTGGCTTTAAATGGATTGAAGAGGCCCAAGATGGCTTTAGGATTACTCTGCCTCAGTATTCTGTGTTTGCACATTTAATTGCAGCAGCCGTATGTTTAAGAGGAGGGCTTTGAGCACCGCCACGTTTTTATTTACAAATTAAGCACTGACATACTATCGAATTTGCTTCCAGGAGTTTCAAGCAGGCAGAGTCTCACTATAGTACAATCGAGAAAGAAGCTCTTGCGTGTTCTTGGGCTATTGAAAAGTTCAAAACATTCACATGGGGTACTCAATTTGAAATGTTTATAGATCATAAACTGTTATAACATTTGTTTAATTGTAACGGAACAGGCAAAGCTTCTTCAAGATTGGTTAGGTTGCTTTCTCGCCTGCAAGAGTTCAATTTTGTAATTACATATATTTCTGGAGGTCAAAATGTTAGGGCAGACTGTCTTTCCAGAATGCTACTACAAAATGTCAGTCAAGATGATAAAAATGAAGAAATATAATGTGTAGTGGCAACCATAGAGGATGTTTTGGACTCTGCAGGAGATATTCAATATAAAGATTGGGTGGATGCATCTCATACAGATGTATTTTTGCAGAAAGCAATGGGTTTTGTAAGAGATGGGTGGCCAAAAGAACACTCTTTACCTGATTCTTTAAAATCTTTCTCTCAAGTTTCAGCAGAACTTTCTTTAGTTGAAGGATGTGTGCAGATCTTTGTATTGCACCTGTATCTTTACACAGTAGATTAATTGAGTTTGCACATCAAGGACATTCAGGTATTGAAGGTACTTCTAGAATCTTAAAAGAATATTTTTGGTGGCCATCAATGGATAAAAATGCATCTCAGTGGATTGACAAATGTGAAACATGCTTATTATGAGAAACATTGGAAAACTTCACATACACCTTTACACTGTTTTCCTATTCCTGTTGAGACTTGGAACAAGATTGCATTGGATTTTGCAGGTCCTTTTGATATGTTACCCCCTGAACAAATATTTCTGTTAGTAATGGTTGACTACTATTCAAAATATGTTTACTTTGAATTCACTAATACACCCAACACAGCATCTGTTGTGAAGTTTTTACACAGGATTTTTTAATATTGAAGGCGCACCGAAAGAATTGGTAACTGATAATGGCTCACATTTCACCTCAACTCAAAGAAAAACTGTTTAGATTCTCATCACATAAAACATCTCAAGGTTGCACTGTATTCCCCTTCTTCAAATGGTCTTGTAGAAAGAATGAACAGATTTTTGAAGGAGGGGATACAAACTGCGCTGGCTGTTAATACTTCAGTGGAATTTTTTTTAAATAAAAATGTTTGGTCTTATCTGATCACCCGCACTCCACTACAGGGATTTCTCTGCTTTGTCTTTTACGTAAAAGAAACCCTAGGACTGTAATTTGCCCTGATTGGATTAAAGACTTAGCAGGACAACCAAAATGTTATGCATGTTTAGACTCAAATAAAATGAGAATTAACTCAACAATTAACCAAAATTTGCAGAAAACTCATATTGATACTACGCATAAAGTAAAAGAACAGAATTTCTCAATAGGTGATTGGGTTTCAATCAAAAGTCCTGTCAGAGTTAAAAAAGGATCATCTATTTATTCTTCACCAGTTTGCGTATTAAAAAGGGTTGTGGAGTAGAAGATGTGTAGTTAAACTTTCTCATGAACAGGCAAAAAAGATTTTGGATAACAAAAATATCCAAGAAGACGGTTTACAAGAAACATCTCATTTGTTTTTTAATCATAAACAAAATATTGATAAAGTCAATGGTTCAGAAGTTATTCATTCATCATCACATACTGCTTCTCAAAATGAAGGCATTTCTGAGCATGGCAATGAAATATTAGATTCATGCTTGAGTGCTTCAAGAAGCTATCCATCTGTTGCAGGCACATCACAGGTTGCTAATGAAAGTCTTCACTCTCACGATAAAGATTGCAGGTCATCATGCAATGTTTCTGTTCCTTCCAAGTATAAAGATTTATTTCTTTATTAATGTATGCCAAAGTAGAATGCTTTTGTTTGCAAAAGGGAAAGAATACGGGATGAAATGCACATTCTTGTTAAGTTAGATGATTTGCAGGCGTGCACAAGTTATGGAATTCCGTGGTTTAAAAGTTCTACATGATACCTTCTGTGTATGTATACATTTGAACACAGGCTTGCTCGTGGCTGTCAACGGCATGTTCATTCTGAACGACACTCAGGATGTCGCGGTTGGAAGGCACAGGACGAGGACGCTACGCTGTGGGCTCCTTCTACATAAGAAATACATCTTATAGTGAAGGTCAACCTTCTCGCTTTAGAGTGTTGATTTAACCACTCTTTCCTGGCATCCCTGCAGGTTTCCAGGTTGGTATAAAGGTAAATGTAGCATAATGGTGAAATCAGCGTTCTTGCACCAAATAGTTGTTTACAAATCAGTCACAAAATTACTGCTCTCGCAGGAAGTTGATTCACAGGGCCCGACAGGTAGGTAGGGTAGGTCACTACCCCCGCCGCTGCAGCTCCTCCTGCCCAGGCACCTGCCACCTCCAGCAGACCGTAAGTGCTCCTTCGCGCTCCCCCCCTGTCCAGCCCCTCGTTTTCTCTTCTGTCTTCTGTGCTCTCTTCCTTGTCCAATTTCCTTCGTTTTTCTGCTGTTCTCTCCCTTATCCAATCTCCTTCGTTTTTCTGCTGTTCTCTGTCCTTGTCCAATCATCTTCGTTTTTCTGCTGTCCTCTGTCCTTGTCCAATTTCCTTCGTTTTTCTGCTGTTCTCTGTCCTTGTCCAATTTCCTTTGTTTTTCTGATGTTCTCTTCCTTGTCCAATCTCCTTCGTTTTTCTGCTGTTCTCTGTCTTTGTCCAATTTCCTTTGTTTTTCTGCTGTACTCCCCTTCCAATCTCCTTCGTTTTTCTGCTGTTCTCTCCTTCCAATCACCTTCGTTTTTCTGCTGTTCTCTGTCCTTGTCCAATTTCCCTCGTTTTTCCGCTGTTCTCTCCCTTGTCCAATCACCTTCGTTTTTCTGATGTTCTCTGTCTTTGTCCATTTTCCTTAGTTTTTCTGCTGTCCTCTGTCTTTGTCCAATTTCCTTTGTTTTTCTGCTGTCCCCTCCTTCCAATCTCCTTCGTTTTTCTGCTGTCCCCTCCTTCCAATCTCCTTCGTTTTTCTGCTGTTCTCTGTCCTTGTCCAATCACCTTCGTTTTCCTGCTGTTCTCTGTCCTTGTCCAATTTCCTTCGTTGTTCTCTGTCTTTGTCCATTTTCCTTTGTTTTTCTGCTGCCCTCTGTCTTTGTCCAATTTCCTTTGTTTTTCTGCTGTCCCCTCCCTCCAATCTCCTTCATTTTTCTGCTGTTCTCTCCTTCCAATCTCCTTCGTTTTTCTGCTGTTCTCTCCCTGTCCTTGCTCCTTCGTTGCACCCCCATCTCCTGTGAATTTTTCCCTTTTTTTCACACTTTCCCTTCTTTCTGGGCCCGCCGCCCCCTGCCCTCTGCTTTCCCACCACTGCCCCCGTGCGGCCCTGCCCCCGCTCCCATTCGTCGCCCTCCCTCCCGCCTCCTGCCCCCAGCTGACCTCTCCTCCCCCCCACCTCCCTCTTATGGCGGTCCAATTTCCTTCATTTTTCTGCTGTTCTCTCCCTTGTCCAATCTCCTTCGTTTTTCTGCTGTTCTCTTTCCTTGTCCAATCACCTTCGTTTTCCTGCTGTCCTCTGTCCTTGTCCAATTTCCTTCGTTTTTCTGCTGTTCTCTGTCCTTGTCCAATTTCCTTTGTTTTTCTGCTGTTCTCTCCCTTGTCCAATCTCCTTTGTTTTTCTGCTGTTCTCTGTCTTTGTCCAATTTCCTTTGATTTTCTGCTGATCTCTCCCTCCAATCTCCTTCATTTTTCTGCTGTTCTCTCCTTCCAATCTCCTTCGTTTTTCTGCTGTTCTCTGTCCTTGTCCAATCACCTTCGTTTTCCTGCTGTTCTCTGTCCTTGTCCAATTTCCTTCGTTTTTCTGCTGTACTCTCCCTCCAATCTCCTTCGTTTTTCTGCTGTTCTCTCCTTCCAATCACCTTAGTTTTTCTGCTTTCTCTGTCCTTGTCCAACCACCTTCGTTTTTCTGCTGTCCTCTGTCCTTGTCCAATTTCCTTCGTTTTTCTGCTGTTCTCTGTCCTTGTCCAATTCCTTCGTTTTTCTGCAGTTCTCTCCCTTGTCCAATCTTCTTTGTTTTTCTGCTGTTCTCTGTCTTTGTCCAATTTCCTTCGTTTTTCTGCTGTTCTCTCCCTCCAATCTCCTTCGTTTTTCTGCTGTTCTCTCTTTCCAATCTCCTTCGTTTTTCTGCTGTTCTCTCCCTGTCCTTGCTCCTTCGTTTCACCCCCATCTCCTGTGAATTTTTCCCTTTTTTTCACACTTTCCCTTCTTTCTGGCCCGCGCCCTCTGCATTCCCGTCGCTGCCGCCGTGCGGCCCGCCCCCCCATGCTCCCATTCGTCGCCCTCCCTCCCGCCTTCTGCCCCCAGCTGACCCCTCCTCTCTCTTATGGTGGCTGCTGGCGCGCCAAAGGCAAGCCCGTCTGCGCCTGGACCGCGCCCAGCGCCAGTACCCCTGGCCCCCAGCGCTCCCAAACCCCGCAGCACTGCTACGATGCCGCCTCCCTCCACGCACTCAACCCGGGACGTACTACAACCTGCTACCAAGCCAGCCCGAAACGCACTCATGGAACCTTCGCATGTCAAACCTGCAAGCATACCTTCCACCGCGACTGCACCCCGCCCACCAGCCCACACGCCAATAACCACCTCAAGTGCATCCTCATCAACGCACGCTCCGTCCACAAGCACGCCATTGAACTATGGGACCTCCTGGACTCTACCGCACCGGACTTCGCCTTCATCACTGAGACCTGGATGAACGCCTCATCGGCCCCCGACATCGCCATAGCCATCCCCGACGGATACAAGATCGCCAGGAAAGACTGCACCAACCAAGTTGGAGGAGTAATCGCCATCATATTCAAGAACTCCATCAACGTCACTACCTCCACCGAAGACACCCCCCTCGCCGCCGAACACATGCACTTCCAGATCCACACCGACCCGAGGACCACCCTCAGAGGAACTCTCATCTACAGGCCCCCCGGACCACGCGCCCTTTTCAGCCAATCCATCACAAACTTCATCTCCCCGCACGCCCTAGCCTCGACAGACTACATCCTCCTCAGAGACCTGAACTTCCACCTGGAGCAGAACGACACCAACACCACCACCCTGCTCGACAACCTCGCCAACCTCGGTCTCAAGGAACTGGTGAACACCCCCACCCACATCGCCAGACACACGCTCGACCCCATCTTCTCCGCCAGCAACCACGTATCCTTCAGCCACTCCTCCGAAATACACTGGACCGACCACAGATGTGTCCACTTCACCTTCAGACGCAAGACTCTCCACCTTCGCACACAACCTATCTCACGCAGACCTTGGAACAAAATCTCCATAGAACAGCTACTCTCAACCACAACCAACCTACCATCACCTCCGACGCCAACAACGCAGCCCTCAGCCTCACACAGTGGATCACCACCTGCGCTGACAACCTCGCCCTCCTCAGACGTCTCCCAAGACAGACCAACACCAGGAAACCTCAATGGTTCACAGACGCCCTCAAAGAATCCAAGAAAACCTGCCGTACCCTCGAGAAAACCTAGCGCAAAGATCACACCGCAGAAAACATGTCAGCCCTCAAAATCGCCACCCGCGAACACCACCAGCTGATCCGCGCCACCAAAAGAGCATCCTTCAAAGAAAGACTGGACAAGAACACCCACAACAGCAAAGAACTCTTCAACATCGTCAAAGAGCTCTCCAATCCCAACGCCAGCTCCAACTCCATCACGCCCTCACAAGAACTCTGCAACTCCCTCGCTACCTTCTTCCATCGAAAGATCACCGACCTACACAACAGCTTCGGTCCACAGACCCCGCCGACCACCACGGAACCCACAGCCCCAGCCGTCACCCTCAACGCCTGGACACCCATCAGCGCCGAAGAGACCAAAACTACCATGAACATCATCCACTCCGGTGCCCCCTCGGACCCTTGCCCACATTACATCTTCAACAAAGCCGACGACATCATTGCCCCCTATCTCCAGACCATCATCAACAGCTCGTTTGCATCTGCCACCTTCCCCGAGAGCTGGAAACACGCGGAAGTCAACGCTCTCCTGAAGAAACCCACAGCGGACCCTAGCGACCTGAAGAACTTCCGCCCCATCCCGCTCCTCCCCTTCCCAGCCAAAGTCATCGAGAAGGCCGTCAACAAACAACTGACAAACTTCCTCGAAGACAACAACCTGCTCGACCCCTCCCAATCCGGATTCCAGGCCAACCACAGCACAGAAACCGCCCTCATCGCAGTCACCGATGACATCCGAACTCTGCTGGACAACGGAGAAACAGCCACCCTCATCCTCCTTGACCTCTTGACTGCCTTCGACACCATCTGCCACCGCACCCTAATAACCCGCCTCCGCTCCACCGGTATCCAAGGACAGGCCCTGGACTGGATCGCCTCTTTTCTCTCTGACCGCTCCCAAAGAGTCTCCCTCCCGCCGTTCCGCTTGGATCCCACCGAGATCAACTGCGGCGTCCCACAGGGCTCCTCACTCAGCGCTACTCTCTTCAATGTCTACATGAGCCCCCTCGCCGACATCGCACGCAAACACAACATCAACATCATCTCCTACACTGACGACACCCAGCTGATACTTTCCCTCACCAAAGACCCAGTCACCGCCAAAACCAACCTGCAGGATGGAATGAAAGACGTTGCAAAATGGATGAAACTCAGCCGCCTGAAGCTGAACTCAGACAAAACGGAAGTCCTCATCCTCGGAAACTCCCCGTCCGCCTGGGACGATTCCTGGTGGCCCAAGGCCCTGGGCACCGCACCAACCCCCTCAGACCACGCACGCAACCTCAGATTCATCCTGGACCCCCTTCTCTCCATGACCAAGCAAGTCAACGGCGTCTCGTCTTCTTGCTTCCTCACACTCCGCATGCTCCGAAAGATCTTCCGCTGGATCCCCGCCGACACCAGAAAAACTGTGACCCACGCCCTCGTAACGAGCCGCCTAGACTACGGAAACACCCTATATGCAGGAATCACCACAAAACTTCAGAAACGTCTTCAGCGAATACAAAACGCCTCCGCACACCTCATCCTCGACATACCCCGCCACAGCCACATCTCCGCCCACCTGAGACACCTGCACTGGCTACCCATCAACAAAAGGATCACCTTCAGGCTCCTCACCCACGCACACAAAGCCCTCCACAACAAGGGCCCCGAATACCTCAACCGTCGCCTCACCTTCTACACGCCCACCCGTCAACTTCATTCCACCAGCCTCGCCCTCGCCGCCGTCTCTCGCATCCGCCAAACCACAGCAGGTGGGAAATCCTTCTCCTACCTGGCAGCCAAGACGTGGAATTCCCTCCCCGCCCACCTCAGGACCACCCAGGACCACCTCGCCTTCCGGAGGCAGCTCAAGACCTGGCTCTTCGAGCAGCAGTGACCCCTAGCGCCTTGAGACCCTCACGGGTGAGTAGAGCACTGTATAATTATGTTTGATTGATTGACATGCGGACTGATTAATTTTAGTAACAGTGTTTTTTGTTGTTTCACGTACCACACCATGATTTTGGTCAATCAAACGGCTTTTTGGTTTGATAGTTCAAATTCACCCAATTATCTTATGGACAAGTATACCCACCCACATTGACTTCAGTGATTTTGAGTGTTTTGCACATCAAGGAAACCCTAAACAGAAACGGTCTATAAGTACTCTGTTGAAATGTTTTCTCAGATGAATTTCACGTAGAGGGCTGAATCCGTCATCACTTCATTTGCATAGAAGTTTGGCCATTTGGAAATGGATATTTTTTATTCTAATCAATGTGCAGCCATGGAATTCAGATTGCATTTAGGGTTTCGCAAGTGTATGAATTAAATGTGTGCATTTGTTCAGAATGGCAATGTGTTCTGCTTCAAACATGAAAGATAGATAAAAAGCCAACCAAAAAGAGTCATTCCAGTTTGTGAAAGTGAAAACTGTAATCGCCTTTGCTACATGCCTAGCCACAAACTAGAAAATACAAATGTCCAAATTAACTAAGGCCTGGATTTAAGGGGATTTGGCAGAGAGCAGCGCAGGAAATCACCTTACTGTGCTGCCCTCCATCATAGTGAAAGGGCAGGAATATCCCTTATCTGTGGCATAAAGTGCATTTCTGTCCTTTCCCCCTGTGCTGCACCATTTCGGCAGCCTCGTTCCTTCCCAGGATGCAAGGGTGCCTGCGTTGCATGCAGGATTGTTTTTGTGCAAGAAGGGGCTCCTTCCTGCACAAAAATTATCCTGGGAGGCGTTTTCCTCTTTCTATGTGTTCTGCAGAAAGCAGCACATATAGAAAGAGTTAAAATGAGGAGAAATAAAGATATTTCTTCTCATTGTGCCTACCCTAGGAAGGTATAAGCTTTTGACACAACCCGAGGTTTACATGGCCTTGTAAATCTGGGGATGCATCAAGATCCATGTGTGGTGCATGGGAACAGCCATTGTAATGCCCATGAAACGCCTCCCTAAGGCAGAGTAAGGCAATGCAGCAATTTACATTGCCTTGCCTTACTCCATATCTGTGAGGCCATTCATAGCCACACAAAGTGGCTTTGCATGACCTCATAGATATGGTTGAGAGGTTTGCGTCCCCATCGCGTCACCAAAAATGATGCAACAGCAGCACAAGCCTCTCATATATATGCCCCTAAGTCTTTATGTTGGCGCTAGCACAATGCAAAGCAAGACAAAACAGCTCCTGCTCCTTAGTATCTAGCTTAAAAGGTGTTTTGCACTGGAAAGGGGCGCATTTCATGGGGAAGAAACTGGGAAAATCAACACAGACGCCTGTAGGTTTTCATGCAAAGCCCAATCTAAATCAGACTGTTTTGCAACAAAAACTAACACCTACTTGGAGAAGCTGTAAAAAAGGGGATAGTGTTCCTCTCTCAAAAAAACAATGCATTGCCTATATGCTGTAATGCACAGCACATATTCAAATCGTGGGAACTTTCAGAGTTTGTTTGTATATACAAATATTTATCGGAAGAGGATGCCTCCAATAGAATTCCAGTGCTAGACAGTGCACGCCCATCTCTAGTTTGGGGCTGTGCTTCACATAAGGCAGCCTATTTGTGCACCTGAATAAGTAACGGCACCAGTAGCATGCCAGTCTCTTTAGAAATGGTGTTGCACTTTGTTTTGTCCCTTGCACAACTCAGGTCAGCAACTTTGATGTCTTGCATGAGAAATTAGAAGAAGTTGACGTCAAGGGTGCCATAAACCACAGATAATGTATTTGCCTTCTACAATGTCTGCCAACTCACAGTGCTCAAATTGAACAAAAATGAGGCCAGGGACCAAAAGGTTTTCTTAAGAGCCACTGCTGAATGCCAGAGCTGCCTGGTCTCCATTCCACTTCATGCCTCTTTCTTGTACCACCCTACACCTAACCTACCACACTCAACTCTTGTAGATTCCTTGTCATCCCCCGGCTTCTTCTATGGCCATTGTTTTCCCACCTTTCTCTTCCTCCTTCTTTCTCCCCTTTTTGCACCTCTGCCTCTTACTTGGGCCTAAGTCTGTTGAAAAAATAAGTACTGGTTCCCTAAAATTAATGCTGGTGCACACTAGTTGCAACCACCAGTACACAGTGGCCTAACAAAACTGGAGGGGGCCTCTTTGCAAAGAACATGGAGCACCCCACCACCCACGCACTCACTCATGTCATGTGCTGTGGCCCTCTCCCCGGGTGCTGCGGGGGCCTTTGTTACGCCCCTACCAGCACAAATTAAGCACTGCCAGTCCTGCCCACGCTGCCACGCCTTCATTGCCCAAATTCTAAATCCATGCCTCATCACGGCATAGTGAGGAAGAACAAATAATACCATCACACACTTAAGTTGGTGGTGGTTCTGAAGTGTCGGCTACCACAGACCTGCCCTCACTTCCTCTCTTTGGTCTAGGGGAATACCGGGCAATCGCTGCCAAAAGTACTTCGCTACTGCTAATAAGTAGATAGGCAGAGACAACATTATTTGCCACGATTGTGCGTCACAACATCGCAAAACAAGCTTCATTATCCACCGCCTCCCTGCGGGCAGGAAGGCAAGCCCATACAATAAATTATGTTTTGTTGGGAGGAAATAGTTGCATTAAATAATGGAAGATGTGCGAGCTCACGTTTAAAGCGCACATAGCAGAAATGACAGTCCAGCTCAGCGCAAGGGAGTGGCAGCACAGCAAGAATCTGAACAATAAACTCCTGTGAAATTCCTCGGGCAGTAAAAGGGTGTGTGACTGTACAAGAAAAAGCCAACCAACTGCCTGCCTTGCAAGTTTAGCTAGCGTGATTATCAGGTGTCTTCATTCTGTGCAAGGGTCAGCTCTCTTTGGTAAAAGGCATTGACAAGTTTTGTTTTTTTATGTCGCCTTTTGTTCAAAGAAGCTATATTTTGCTGTGCACCAGGCACCTCCACATGTTAATCACCTTGTCCAAGCATCACGCTCCGTATAGTATTGTTTTGCTGTTAACTACAGTATTTCTTACAAAAAAAGGTAATTTAAACCGTTTCCATTCAGCTATGTGCTCTGCTTCTGAATAACACAAATTTACGGGATTATGTTCGTACTGTCCCTGTGGACTTTGACATTACATTAAAATATGACGTATTTGAATCAGTCCCACTTTGGAACGTAAGGAATCTCACCAACCACATTACAGAAACAAAGATGACAGATGAAGGGGGCATACCTGAGTAAGCATCCATTTTTGAGATAGTAATGTGACAGCAATTAAAAGAAGACATTAGCAACACAAAAGGATGAAGGGCGAAGTGCTGAAACTCTTCAGTTTTTCACCCCAGTCACAGATCTGGGTTTAATCCATCGTTCTTTTGCTCACCATGCCACCCCAGTTTGGACCCTGCCATATGCAAATAAGTATTGCCCCTGTTCCCCATGGGAACAGCCCAGCCTGAACTGCTAGGCCAGGTCCTCCCAACACTGGAAACAAGCATTCTGGGACCGGTTTCATGGTATCTCAGCCAGGCTAGCTTGATTCCAGTTGCACAGTGAGCACAAGACACACATATGGGCATTCCCTTCCCACATAGGGCAACTTTAGCAACACAAAAGGATGATTGAGGGAGTGCTGAAACTTTTCAAACATTTACCCTTAGTCAGGGAGCAGGATCAAGACTGATTTGTGTATGACTGGGTCCAAACTGGGGTGACGTAGCAAGCAAAATAATGATGGACTAAACCCAGATCTGTGACTGGGGGTTTGTTTTCAAAAACTTTCAACTCTCCGTCCATCATTTTATTTTGTGATGTTGCTATGTGTGCCCTAAGTGGCTAGGGTATGCCCAGGCATGGATCCCTTGCTTGCTGCACCACTGGATTCAAGCTAGCCTGCTGAAGGGTGATACCCTGAAACCGGTCCCAGGATGCTTGAATCCTGTCCAGGGAGGACCCAGCCTTGCAGTTCAGGCTGGACTGCCCCCAAACGGACAAGGATCAAGACTGATTTGCAAATGGCTGGGTCCAAACTGGGGTGACGTGGCAAGCAAAATAACGATGGATTAAGCCCAGATCTGTAACTGGGGGTTAGTGTTTGAAAAGTTTCAACACTCCATCCATCATTTTGTTTTGTGATTTTATTAAAAGAAGACATTTATAATTATAAATGTTGCCTTTTAATTTGAGCTAGGTACCTTAAAGTCCTGGGATGAGAGCTTGCCATGCAAGGGGATGGCACTTCGGAGGCAGTTGGCCACCAAGGCTCCCTGCAAGCTCATCCTACCCAAAAGTGGTGTCAAGAAACCTCCCTGTTACAATCAAGGCTCTATGGCTGCCAGACAGACCTGCTACTACCAGAAATCCACCATGCTTGGAATCCAAAAACTGTCTTTCCAGTGTCTATGGTGGCAGAGTTCAGCCACAATGGGCCTGCAGCAAACCAGCGAAGCATACCCGGTGTTGTGCTTTGGGCACACTAAACACTGTGCCTTCCACTGCCAAGTAGGTCACTATCATGCCCAACACATTTAGCTTGTCAACCATATCGAATTGGTGAGAGCATGGACAGCCTTTAAAAGTGTCTGAGAGTAGCAGTTGCCACCCCTGCCATCGCCGTCTGGTTCAAAGCATACAGGGGTAGGGACCAGCACAAAAGCAGAAACGGCACATCCACTGTTACACAGGGTTTCCAGTTCCTCCCCACCACACTGCAAAGCACCAGTATCATGCTGTGATTCAGAGATCTGAGTAGCACAACAGAGACCGGGGGAAACAAGAGGAGGGTGTATCAGTCCAGGGTCCCTGAATTAACTTAACAATATCATTGTTCATTTATTAGCTCTTGAGAGCTTTGTCTTTCACCGCAGTCTCAAGGTTTTACAACAGTCCTTGTGGCCTTGAATTAGACAACCTCCGAGGTCAGTGAGATAAATGGTCTTTGAGGGGACAGTCAAACCAGAGGTACCAAGAGAAAGCGTGAGAGAAGAGCAGCAAGCCATTTTGTAGGTCCAACAGAAAACCTTAAACCTCTCAAGTAATTAGGATGCATTATTTTCTTCCGACATGCCTATGGTTTGATAATTTTAATATTATGTCGAAAACCTTTACAACGTACTATAATTTGAAAGGATATTCAAAATAGTCAGCACTCACATGGATGATGTGCATGTGCAATGTGCCTCGCAGCTGCTGAATTTTGAAATAAATCATGCCAGCAGAGGAGGCAAGCAGGACAACTCACCCCAGGATTGTTTGTTGCCTATCTAAGCAGAAAGTGCAGCTTTCATTCATAATTGTAACCACAGGGTTTACTGCTGCCAGGAAGCCTGAAAATTATATTCAGCAACAGAATGAACGTTTTTCTACCCATTTCTTGTATGCCCCCTTCCCCATGGACATTGATTCGCCAGGGGTAGTGGAAGTGACATCCTGTGCATTCTGACTCTCTGTGATATCACAGGAAGTGACATCACGTAATCCTAATGACATTTCAGGAAGTGGCATCACGTGACCTTGGACCCTGAGAATACAAGAAGTGACATGCAGCTGCATTGAAACACAGGGCATTACACATATCAAATACTATTATGCTAGATGAATTCAAACACTTTGACATTTCATTGAAGCACCTGCGAACATCCGAAAAAAAACTGAATTGAATATAATTAAGCCAACTCATTTGGAATTGTTACCAAACAATTGGAGGACAAAAAAGATAAAAGTGCACATGAAAAACAAAATTAATATGCAAAGATGTCGATAACTACTGCTTTAATTTATAAAATATGCATGCATGGTAGACAGTGTGTTGTATTTGCATGCGTACCCTCGCGCACGGCCTCGCGACTAGAACCCCGATGGTGAAGGGGTTGCTAGGCGTTTTGACGGCAGCGCGAGGGAAACGCCGGGGGAGTGCTGAAGGAGATGACGGTTGGACGGAGCGGCGGTATTGGGGGTGCTTGGAGACTGTCGAGCTGATTGTATTTTACCCATGTAAAATAAAGGTGATTTGCGTTCACCATCCTCCTCGCATTCTTCATTGTGGCGACGAGGTGGTCCGGTCTCCAAGCACAGCGGGCCCATGCATCAGCTGTTTAACAGCTATTCACGACTTTGCCCCCAGCGCCTTATTCGTGTGCCAGCACCATCGTTGAGGATCTACACGAAGACAGCAGGCTTATTTTTAGGAACTGGCTTACTCCACCCCGTGGGAGGAGTTTCTTCCTCCTGTATTACGCCAACCAGCTATAGAAATTGCCTTTTTGTGTCTTGATGTGGAGAGGTTACATAATTGAAGATGAACCATTGATGAAGAAGGGTTTGGTTCTCCAGCGCCTCCACTGTACATTCAGAAACAACTTTGCTAAAAATTTAAAAAGGAAAGGAACACCTATACTCTCTGTAAACGCATAATGGTCATTTACAATGCATTTGAGGAGTTATTTATTCATGATTCAACTATCTAGAAGGCAATAAGGGCTGGTTGGATTATTTATTTATATTCAACATACAAAAACTTTTACAAGAAAGGGCGTTACAATTTCTGTTCCTGTTTCTAGGAATATTTGTTTTTATTTTATTTTTGGGTCCACCATGCAATCTGTTCTCCCTCCACCACCATTTCTAGAGAGCCCTGGCAAACCACATATAGAGGGTCATTCTGACCCCCGCGGGCGGCGGAAGCCGCCCGCCTGGCGGGAACCGCCAGAAGACCGTACCGCGGTCAAAAGACTGCGGCGGTCATTCTGACTTTCCCGCTGGGCTGGCGGGCGACCGCCAAAAGGCCGCCCGCCCGCCCAGCGGGAAAGCCCCAGCAACGAGGATGCCGGCTCCGAATGGAGCCGGCGGAGTTGCTGGTGTGCGACGGGTGCAGTTGCACCCGTCGCGATTTTCAGTGTCTGCCAAGCAGACACTGAAAATCTTAATGGGGCCCTGTTAGGGGGCCCCTGCAGTGCCCATGCCAGTGGCATGGGCACTGCAGGGGCCCCCAGGTGCCCCACGACACCCGTTCCCGCCATCCTGGATGGCGGGAAAGGGGTCGGAATCCCCATGGCGGCGCTGCTTGCAGATTCCCTGGGGCAGCGGGAAGCCGGCGGTTTCCCGCCGGCTTCCCTTTTCTGACCGCAGCTTTACCGCCGCGGTCAGAATGCCCCCGGAAGCACCGCCAGCCTGTTGGCGGTGCTTCCGCGGTCGTTGGCCCTGGCGGTCCATGACTGCCAGGGTCAGAATGACCCCCATAGTATGGAAGCAGTGGTACGATGCCTTCGAGACGTACTTAGGGGCGATAGGGGCATCACGGTATAGACCTGAACGCAAAAAGTGTCTTTTCCTGCATTCCATTGGTTTCGAAGGGAGGGCTATTTTTAAGCACCTACCGGACTTACAATTGGACGATGGTGAAATGGATGAGTACCAAATAGCTGTGAAGAAAATGAGCGTGAGGTTTGATGCTCCTCCCAGCTTAGTGGTGGCCAGGCATAAGTTTTTTAAGAGAGAACAACGTTCTGGCGAAGATGTTGACACTTACATTTCGGCGTTGCGTCTTCTGGCTGCGGAATGTCAGTTTGAAGCGCTGGGTGATCAACTCATTAGAGACCAATTTATTTGCCAAGGGACAGACAAGTCTATCAGACAGAAATTGTTATCGTTGGACAATCCAACATTGACTGAAACCATAAAAATTGCAAAGAGTATTGAATCTTCGATCAAGTCGTCCAGAGAAATTGAACAGACAGCAGCTACCAGGGGCAATGCCGTCATCAACAGAGAAGATAAAAAACCAGTAGTTAAAACAAGCGGACAGAAGAACATTAAGTTTGCTAATTCTAATGGTTTTTTAAACAAAAAAATGTTTGCTTTAGATGTGGAAATATGCCTCATCAAAAAGGGTTTAAGAGTTGTCCTGCATGGAATATCCAATGCAGGAATTGTGGCAAAGTTGGGCATTTTGCTAAAGTGTGTCAAGGTGGCAAACGTGAATCTGTCGTGACAGTGATGGATGAGAATGAAGAAGCAGTTGAGCACCTCATGGGAGAGGTTCAGGATATGGTTTTAGTTGTTGATAGTGGAGTGGTTAAGTCTGGTGATCCCGATAACTGTGTGGATCCGTATGTGTGTGTTAGAGTTGGAAACAAGTCCTTGCGTTTGCTGGTGGACTCAGGGGCTAGGATCACCATGATTACTCTCGACTTGTTCAAGCAGAATTGGAAAGAGCGTGCTCTTGAGCCACCAGACAGGGCTCCAGTGTCTTATGAAGGGAGGAAGATTGAGCTTCAAGGTTTTTTTGAGGATATACTTGAGTTTAGGGGGAGACGTATACATGGGAAAGTTTATGTAGCGGCTAAAGGTTTGAACATTTTAGGTTGGTTCCATCAGGGTTTGTTTGGTATGGTGTTGCGACCAGGTACATTAGAACAGGTTGCAGTGATTAGAGAAACGGAAGTGATTGAAGGTCTACTCAACGAGTTTTCCAAAGTTTTTTCAGGTGAGTTGGGAAAGCTGAAAGGTTTTAAAAGTAAAATTGCATGCTGCCCCTGTCAAGCATAAGATTAGGTCTGTGCCTTTCAGTGTGAGAGAAGATCTGGAAAGAGAATTAGAAAGTTTACAGAACAAGGGGATTATAGAACCCATTGACTCCTCTTTGTGGCTTTCTCCACTGGTGGTAGCGAAGAAAAAGAATGGAGAGTTGAGAATTTGTGTGGACCTGAGAGCGCTCAACAGAGAGATATGGGTGGACTCACATCCCTTACCTAATATAACTGAAATGTTGTCTACCATTAAAGGTGCAAAGGTGTTTACGAAGTTAGATTTGGCCAGTGCATATCATCAGGTGGAGCTGGATCCTGATTCCAGGTATTTGACAGCATTTGTATCGCCTTTTGGTGTTTTCCAGTTTTGCCGCATGCCTTTCGGGTTGGCGTCTGCAGCGTCAGTGTTTCAAAGGATTATGTGCACATTGTTGAAAGGTATTTCCAATGTACTAGTGTTTCAGGACGATGTTTTAATTCACGCCCCTGATCTACAGGCGCATAACAAGATCCTCAGACAGTTGTTGCAGAAATTCAAGGATCATGGCATTGTTCTTAGAAGGGAAAAGTGCCAATTCATGAAATCCTCTGTGGAATATTTGGGTCATGTGATTAGTCAGGAGGGTGTTAGCCCGAAACGTGATTTGATTGATGCTATTAAGGCAGCACCTCCGCCTTCTGACAAAGCTGGGGTGAAAGCGTTTTTAGGCATGTGTGAGTTTTACTCCCGGTTCATACCGGAGTATGCTAGTCGGGTTAGAGTCTTGTCAAATTTATTGAAGGATAAGACCAGTTTTGAGTGGAGTGCTGAGTGTGAACGAGCAAAGATATCAAAGTCCACTTAACTCAAGCAAAAAGTGTTAAAACCGTATGACCAAAGGTTCCAATGTTGCCTAACAGTTGATGCCAGCAATATTGGATTAGGGGCTGTGTTGACTCAAACTGTTGGGAGTGATGAAAACACCATTGGCTTCTCGTCCAGAGTTTTAAGGGCACCAGAGGTGCATTACTCCGTCATCGAAAAGGAGTTGCTGGCCTGTGTCTGGGCCATTGAAAAATTCAGAAGCTATGTGTGGGGGAGGCATTTTGTATTAAAGACAGATCACAAGCCTTTGGTTTCAATCTTAAAAGGAACAAATGATAAGACAGGCACACCTAGAATTGCTAGATTAGTAGCTAGGCTCATGCGATACGATTTTGAGGTCATGCATATTCCTGGCGGAAGGAATATAAGAGCAGACTATTTGTCGAGATTTCCCAGTCAGTTGAGCTCGACGACTGATTAGATGGTGGACGATGAATGTTGTATGATTGCAACGGTTGAGGTTGACCATGTCTGTGTTTGCTCTGAGACAGAGTGGAAGGAAAAGTTGGCTGGAGACAATGAGTTGTGTGCTGTAATGAGGTTCATTGCTGAAGGATGGCCTTATGAGAAAGACTTGACGTTGGCGATTCAGCCATTTTGGAAAATTTCAGATGAACTTACAATTGATGAGGGCATTCTCTTGAGAAATGATAAACTCATTCCTCCGGAGGAATTGAGGAGTTTAATAGTGAAGAAGGCGCATGAAGGTCATTTGGGCACCACTATGACCAAAAGACGAATACGTGACAACTTTTGGTGGCCACGTATGGACAGTGAAATTGAGCATTTGGTAAAGAATTGTGCTATATGTTCTAATTCTGACAAGAGTCTGAAAACTGCGACACCACCCCTTATGCCTATTGCGTGTCCTGGAGGTCCGTGGTGGAAATTGGGGGTGGATATGGTGGGACCCTTTCACTTACTTAATTCCAGACTACGGTATGCATATGTAGTAGTGGATTATTTCTCGAAGTGGCCTTATGTCAAATTTGTACAGGAGCCTAATGCTAGATCTTTAGTGACCTTCTCAAGAGAAGTGTTTATGAATGAGGGCTTTCCGGAAGAAATTATTTCAGACAATGGTGTTCAGTTCGTGTCTGATTAGTTTAAAGCATTTCTGAACCAAGGTTCAGTCAAACGCCTGAGATGTTCCCTCTATCAACCTCAAACAAACAGTTTGGTGGAGAGATTCAAACGTGTGGTGGGGGACTGTATCAGGTGGGCTCTGAAGAATGGGTGTGATGTGTTGGCATCTGTACAGGCTATGCTTTGGTTTTATAGAACAACTCCTCATTCTACCACGGGGGTATCTCCTTTGGAAGCTCTGAAAGGGAGAAAGCCCAATACCCAAATCAAACCTGGGTGGATGTCTAAGTTTTTTGAACAAATGCTAGTTGGAGAGCGTGCTGATGTTATCAAGGCCAATGTGGAAAACAAGCAGTTTACACAAAAGAGATACATTGACAATAAGAAAATGGCTAAAGAGTCATTTTTGGTGGAAGGTGATTGGGTAGTGATAAAACTGCCAACGTTTGTTAAGAAAGGTAAAGCAAAATTTTCCGAACCTGTTTGTGTTGAACGTGTTTTGGGCAATGCGGTGAGGGTGCAAGGCAACAAGTGGTGGAACAAATCCAAGGTGGTTAAACTGAAGGGGAACTGGGATCCTCAGGGTGTCACCAGGCGAGAGTTAGTGTTAAGATCGGACATGAATAAGTGCGGAGATGAGGGTCTTGTGTTACGCAGGAGTGATAGAGTACGAAAGTTACCTTGGAAACTGTGTCAAAGAAGGAACGGGTTATTACTCTGCAAACTGCATGACTTTTCTGCAAACTGCATCAATGTTAATGTTTTTTTTTTAATGTCTCAGTTCTTTTGTTTTTGTTTTAGGGGGAGGTTTGTTAATATTTGTTAAAAAAAAAAAAAAAACTCAATGTTGTATTTGCGTGCGTACCCTCGCGCACGGCCTCGCGACTAGAACCCCGATGGTGAAGGGGTTGCTAGGCGTTTTGACGGCGGCACGAGGGAAACGCCAGGGGAGTGCTGAAGGAGATGGCGGTTGGACGGAGCGGCGGTATTGGGGGCGCTTGGAGACTGTTGAGCTGATTGTATTTTACCCATGTAAAATAAAGGTGATTTGCGCTCACCGTCCTCCTCGCATTCTTCACAGTGACAACGTGCTCCTTCAGCCCTTGGTTAAATTACAGCAGTAGTAGGATAAAAACATTCTTTGTCACTGCTGGCAATGATCGCTTAAAGTAGGGCAATGGTACTTTGTAGTACACATGCAGTAATCAGCTTATATGCAGTGTACAGTCTCAATATTCAGGTGAAACAAAGATAGGAGCAGATTGGGCCATATTTTCTTGTGTCTTGCTGAAGCAGGTGTCTTAACTAGAAATTACTAATGAGTGTTTATGTATTTTGAATAATTGAATTTTGTAGAAAACAAATAAGGTAGAAAAATAATGCACGTGTTTGGAAAATGTGACCTCGAAGAACGGCCACCAGTGTTCACGAAATGTACTAACTGATGATTAATCCTTATGAAATATTTAAAATGTACTAGATTATTGTAGTAATATGTCATATTTAGGGTTATGAAGCATGCTTTAGCTTTATTAATTGTCTTGGCCTAGGTTTGCCAGGCCTCATGCAGAAGCTGTATTTCTTAGCGGTTAATAAAAATGCTGACAGAGTGAGCTAAATTGTGAAATGTTCATTGTCTTGTTAAAAGTGCTTAACAGAAGCTTTTCGTGAGAACCGACTAACACGAGATTATGTTCCAGCTAATGCAACAAATAGAGTGTAATGTGTGTGAGATGTACTTTCCCAGGACGCAAACAATGAAGACACTGACTGGAGCTGAAGATGCAACAATATTGTTACCTGACGACCCGGATGATGAGGACATTGTAAAGTGAACCAATCAACTTCATGTGAAGAGCGAAATATTAGAATTCATAGATTAGATATGGAAATATTATTGGGTAGAGTATAGCCATAAGATTAACTGACCAATAGGGAATTAGGGAATAGTTTACGTGACTTTGATATAACAACGCGATAGAGGGAAAAGATTTCAGATTTGAGAATTCGAGACCAGAGATTTTGAGACTTTGGGACAGAAGAGACTTTGGAGAAAAGATTTGAGATTCATTCTGTCATTGAGCTCATACTCTCTGACTGAGAGCCTGATGCTTTGCTGATCGAATGATGACCTGAGGACGAAGACTGATTCTGCTTGCTGACCCATACCGTGGATAGGTAGATATGATGAAACGTGACTGTTATGCATTTTATGCCTTTTCTTTCTAGGTACCAACTGCGCTGTTTTGATAGACCCATAGCTAGATGTTTTCTAAATTTGTATTCTAAAATGTTTTGCATGAAGCCCAACATGCTGATGCTAATCTGACGTTAGTTGAGGGCTCTCAAACTTAACTGACGAATACAGGGACTAATGATTGACAAGTTATTTTGCTGAATTCTATGTATCACATATCTTTATTGCAGCTTATTCTGCTATTGATCTGCACCATAACTTTAGAATGTGTTGTGATTCAGGCTTTGATTAAATTGTGTTTCATCCACCGCTTTGGACAACCAGTATTGTTTTTATATGTGTTCCATTTGATTTTGAGATGAATCTACATGTCTTTAGCATTGTTATTATAAGGGAAATAAACTTACTAAACTTTTACTAAAGGTGTAGGTATTCATGGCTGAAAGGTCATGGTGCGTGATATTTACTGACTATTAATTTTATTGATTACTAATGATTATTGATTAGCAATTATTAATTATTGGTTCATGGACCAGAGCTATGGTGAGAACTTCTTAAACAAGTCAAAAAGGTTCATCAACCTATTTGCGTCGCCTTGTACGTTTACTTATTAAAGTCTAAAGCGCTAACAGTCTCAGGACTACTAAGAAAGCATGCAAACATCTATGTTTAATGTCCATTCAGATACTCTGGAAAAATACTTTAAGTAATAGAATGGAAAGGAACAGTTTACATATGTTAATAGGAATTTCTTGAAGTGGAATATATCTATGCTGTCTTTCTTATCCCATATCCTCTTGCGGACACCTCTCATTTATTGGGGCCCAACTGCAAATTTGTCATTTGCCTCCTGACCTGCAGCCACCTCCTAGTGCTACTCCAGTGTTGGGGCCTATGTGCAGCTCCTCCATGCATCTCCTCACCCTAGCACTGGGACTCGCAGACAGCTCTCTCATTCACCTCAGTCCAGCAATACCAGTACATGCACCGCATGTAGCTCTGCTGTTGCAGCTTAGGCTTCATGTGGAGCACCAACTCCTATTCTTCCAGTACTGACACCTTAATTTTGACATGCAACACTCACAACTACTACGTCTGCACTTCTGTACTGGGGTCTATTGTCACACACCTCAAGCCTGACTAACAAACACACACCAGCTTTCTTTGCTTACTGGGACCCACATGAACCCCTACATCTAAATCCTGACATTTTCGGCCCAACTCTGCTCTTCCACAAATGGGACATACATTTAGGTCTGCCATACACCTCATTACTTGCAGGTAACACTTACCCACATTTATACAGGGTTACTAAGTCTTCAGCTGTAGCCCCAAGCACCACAATTTACCTCAGTCCTCAGCTGTAGCCCCCAACTAGGTGCTCTTCTAGTTCTGGGACCCACAAGGAGCTCTATTATAATCTTCAGTCCTGATATGCAGCATCCAACACTGTTCTTCCAGGTGTAGGGCCCAAACAAAAAATGTGTAGTCCACGTCTATATGCCTGCCAAATGTTCAGTTTGCCTGTGAGTGATGTTTCCTTGTTTTCAGTGTGCCTGTGTGTGCTTTTCAATCCTACATGTGTGACACTGTCACTCTTTATTTTGAGTAGAATACTGTAGTTATGTCCAGGTAATCAGATAAAAACATGACATTGCTGTTGTTTCTACAATATAATGGTCTATAAACAACCTTACAGTACCTCTGACTCTCCCGAAGTGCTTATTTAATGTTGCTAACCATGATTGTATTGGAAACATTTGTCATGTTGGAATAAACAACAAAAAGAAGCTTTTGGTCGCCGTCCCTTAGTTTATTAAAGTTGTATGTTACGGCCATTTTAATGTGAAAATATGAGTCCTGGAATTCAAAGAGCCCTTTGCATAAACGCCAGGTTAGGCTGAAAGTGCCATACACATACGATGTAGCTTATTGGTAGTTATGTCAAACTTTGCCATATCACTGTGACCAAAACCCAGAAAAGATTGCATGCCTATATGCCCATATTTTTCAGAAAGATGCTTTCCATAGTTACTCATGGCAACATTTTAAAAAACGATGTAAAATATTCCACCAACTTAACTTCTATTATGAAAGGATGCCAGGTTCTGATGGCTGGTGAAAAAAATACAAAAATATAATCACAATAATCCTGCACACTTCTGGCAAGAATTCATGACGTAAATTTCAAGACTTCACAATAATATAATTTCCATATCTCCTACCCACTCACAGATACATGGTTACTGTAATGAATTTTGAGAGTAATTAAAATGATTTGTCACAATGCATAGAGGACATTTTCAACCCAGAAATTATCAGACAAGCAACATCACTGTCCAAAATGATAAACTGTTTATTTTTTAAACAATTGTAAACATTATTCTCAATATGGAATCAACGTTCTAGCAAATTATATCAATTGAGCCATAGTCTTTTTCCAAGAACAGGTACTATCTCTTATGAAAAATGATGCTGACTTCTACTGGAGCAGCTTTAAGTCATGACAAGATGAACAAGCTTTTTAGCTAATATATTGATTGATGCATTCTGTGTGATGTAGTTTTGCTTATCATCATTGCTAGTATGGTGGGTTGGCTAAAATCCCACGATTGTCTGAAGGTATCAATCATGCCAGCTGCCTGGACCTAACATAAATAGGTTGGTAAACCCAGAATACAAGTAAGTATGGGGAGCTGTGGTTTGTTTCGTTAAGGAACAAACTGTTCTTAAAAATCAACAAGGTAAATAAAAATGTACTGTTGACTTTTGTAATCATTTGAACTCCTTTATGAGCAGATAAACAAAAGTGTTTTTAGGACATGCTTGAGAACATTGATATCTCAGACTGACAGTGAGCTGCCAGGCAGTAAAAATGGTGGATTTTGATGAGTGCCTCATGCTAAAATCAACTGTGGTGAGCCTGTGCAGCACTTGTGGCCAGAGCCTCCCCCCCCCCCACACCCCCAACCCCCGCTCTCTCATGGCTTCAGTTCCTCCCATCTCTAAACTGTTCATTGACTCACACCACTGATGCATGAGGCAATTTTCTCCACCAAAAAAACAATATCATATATTTCTAACAATTTGAGCAATATCATTGGCCCTGAAAGAATTCATTTTCTCTAATGGCAAAACGTACGCAAACATGAATCACTGCAGCTATAGGTTGACAAGGCTCAGCCACTCACTTTCAAACCAGTCCTTTGCAGGATAATAAAGGTCAGTCTGAAAGCTAGACTTTTCACTTGAAGGCACAGGCTCTCCTGGTGCCCTGTAGATCTGTGACCACTAGAGGAATGTTAGCAAGCTGGACACATTCCCCATTTAAAAGAAGGAGCGCAACTTTGCAATGGAGCCACAGGCACCATTCCCTCCAACAGAGAGTAAAGACAGGAATACAAAAGATGTCTGAAATACAAGGGCATTTCAGTAACTATGCACAAGGTGCAGTAGCACAAGAGTCCAGAGACCAGAGGGACTCGTGAGTATAACTTCTACTGTACTTTACGACTCATACAGCAGTTTGAAGGCTCATTTTACTTACATGCCCTAGGGCCCTTTGCCAAATTGCTACACCACTGCTGAAATATAATAGTGTTTTAAAAATGTAATGTTACAGCAACGGCAAACTAAACATGCACTGATGCAAATAGAAACAAAGTGACTCAAAACACCACTTACTGTGGCTATCTACAAGAATTGTGACATTTCCGCATAGTGTACAAGACTGGTACAACAGAGGGATAGCCCTTCCGGATATCCAGCAGTACTACTGGGCAGCGCAACTCGCGGTCATTAATCAATGGGTTCATCAACCTGTACATGAACTGGGGTACCACATGGACCACTATTCCCAGGGAACGGGCTACTGGAGCACTCTACACTCCTCTGAAACATTTATCCCTCACAGAATCAAACAGCCCTCACAGTGCAAATTTGGCACACCCCACTAAAATCATTGGAGTGGGGAGACAGGCCCACCCAAGCCACACCACTCCAGGATTCAGCGAAGTTGGGTGGGTTGGGTTCACAGCCAGGTTTCGACAAGTGGGATTTGATCGGCATCTCCAAGATAGGAGATCTCTGGTCACATGGCACAGTTCTTTCGTTCTCTAACCTACAGAGGGAGTACAATCTCACTACTACGGAGACTTTTCGGTACCTGCAGGTCCGACATGCCCTCCAGAAGACAATCCCAAAAGGGGAAAAACTTCAGGAAATATGAGAGACTGACCTGCAAGCAAGCTTTAGATAGATAAAGGTCAAATTCTGCACCAAGCGTACTTTTCCTGTAACACTCTGGTCAAAATGGGCAAGAGTTCAGACCCAAGTTGTAGTCGGCAGTGTGGGAATAAAAGGTCCTTCTTCCACATCATATGCGACTGTCCTATGATCAAGACCTTCTAGACGATAGTGGTGGCATGCATTAACTGTGTTTGTGGTGGAAATATGATTCCTTCGCCAAAATGGTGTCTTCTAAATGTGTGAGAGGCTATAGACTTAGGCCGCACAAAGCAGATTTGGGTCACCTTGGAACTCATTATCGCAAAACCAAACATAGCCTGTGCATGGGGCGCGCAGTCAGCACCGATCCTCATTGAATGGAAGCGTGACATGGATTGGTGTATGGTGGTGGAGAAAGTGGCGTATGAGAGTAGGGGCTGTCCTGGTAAATGGGAGAAGATCTGGGGCCAGTGGAATACTTATGGGGCAGTCCATGTGCTGCTCCCCTAACAATGGTCCAAACCTGGATACATAGGGCCTGATTCTAAGCTTGGCGGGCGGCGGGAGCCGCCCGCCAAGCGGGAACCGCCAGAAGACCGTACCGCGGTCAAAAGACCGCAGCGGTCATTCTGGGTTTCCCACTGGGCTGGCGGGCAACCGCCAAAAGTCTGCCCGCCAGCCCAGTGGGAAACACCCTTCCCACGAGGAAGCCGGCTCCGAATGGAGCCGGCGGAGTGGGAAGGTGCGACGGGTGCAGTTGCACCCGTCGCGAATTTCAGTGTCTGCAAAGCGGACACTGAAATTCTTTGTGGGGCCCTCTTACGGGGGCCCCTGCAGTGCCCATGCCATTGGCATGGGCACTGCAGGGGCCCCCAGGGGCCCCACGACACCCCATACCGCCATCCTGTTCCTGGCGGGCGACCCGCCAGGAACAGGATGGCGGTATGGGGTGTCAGAATCCCCATGGCGGATTCCCATGGGCAGCGGAAAGTCGGCGGTACACCGCCGGCTTTCCGCTTCTGGCCGCGGCTGTACCGCCGCGGTCAGAATGCCCGGCGGAGCACCGCCAGCCGGTTGGCGGTGCTACCGCCGACCCCGGCCCTGGCAGTATTTACCGCCAGGGTCAGAATGACCCCCATAATGTACTGTTATACATCAAATGCATTAGAAAATGGAGAGTTATTATGTTGGAGCTGTATCTGTATGGAGCTGATGCCCAGTGGGTAGACCATTGTATCTGTTTAATATCTTGATAATGGCTTTGTTAACTGTAATGCTTTTTGATGAGAACAAAGTACCCAATAAAAAGATGTTTAAAAAAATGAATAGTGACATTTCAAGATGTTTCTACAAGGATAGCAATGGAGTCTGGAGTGGAGTTGCACACCAACTGTAAGAGCTTCCAGGACAACCATATGCTTGATTAGGGCTGCCTGTGGCCTGGGAAGCCCTAGGAGTACGTTGCTACACCTCCACTGATCAGGCTGAATTGTAATTACTGCAAGTTGCAACTGCTATAATCTCAGTGAGGAAGTGCCTCGAGCAGCCCCTGTTTTCTGAATTCTGGTGCATTATGTTCAATAAAACCTTCCTCTGTTCCTGTTGCTATCTTTGTCTCTCTGAGGCCAGGGGGTCCAAAGGCACTGTCATGATTTGCAGCTACTTCTCCCGGCGAACCCCAACTGATGCCCACGCCCTTGCCCATAACAATTGCCTCTAAAATTAATATTTCTAGCCAGGCCATGGGGAAGGAACTTTAAAGCTTTATATTTTCTTCTCATTTTCCAAATGCGCTTGGTGAAAATATCTCCACTTTCAACTAGTAAACCGTTCAATTTGACACATATCATAGATTTAAAGTGACACTAATTTTAGAATTATTTTTTGACAATAATTAGTCATTTGATAAAACCGTATCTTCAGCCAGGGCTAATCCAGTCCAATTCAATCGAAAGTTTAAACTGGAAAATAATTTCCAGGCCAGATCTCTGACAGATTGAGAGCCATGTTTGTTTGACCTAAAGTGGGACCATGTGTGGTTGGAGATCAGCTCTCTCTTTTTCACCCCATTGCAATAGGAGGACATAGAATGAGTGCGTTTTCCTGCATAGTGTGTACGTCATAAATAACTGCCTCAAGGTGCCCCCCCATTTGTTGACAAATAATGGGATTGAAGCACAGATAGTAATATGATTAAACTCACACAGATTAAGTGAAAATGCTGGGATTGAAATCCAGGTCTTCTGGTTCTGGAACCTACATCCTGGCAACTACCTCAAGGGCCAGATGTTTTAATATCTGGTCACATAATTCTGGTCTCAAATTGCGAGAAGTAAAGATTTTTAAGAACCGACCTATGTACTAATAGGTCAGTTCTTGAAAATCCAACTCATAATGGGTTGCAATCTGACCCACTCATATACAGCAGGACCAGAACTGCAAAGCATATTTTTCGTTGCAAATTCTCCGATTTAGAGTTTACGACTGCAAAAAAGATTTTAGCAATAGGCCAAACCTATTTTAGGGGTTAGTAACGTTTTAATGACTCTCAAAATGGGTTTAGAACTGGATAATAGCTATTAGGAAGATGCGTCTTGTAGCCATCCCTTCCAAATAGTGATTCCTGTGTCAGAGGGTTTAGGACTGAGACTGAAGTTGTAAACCATTGAAAGTTACCAACCCTCAAGTTGAGGTGATAACCCATTCACAGAAGAATTTCAGACCCCGGCCCCTTTGGCAATTAGAAATAAAATGTGTTCGGGAGTCGGCAGTGGTCCATGAGACAAATGCAAACTCTCAAACAAACTTTAAAAAATGTTTTCCTTATTTAAATGCGACCACAGACACAGTGGTCTGCTGAGCCCAGCAAGTCACTATCCATGTGATGGCCTCCAATCATACTGAGTCGCAGTTTGAAATCTCTCTCATTAATATTCATGAGGTAGGTCAGATTGAAATCCACTACGATTCAGATTTTTAAGAAGAGATCTATTAGTTATTTTGCAACAAATATATTGCAACCAGATATTCGGACATGTGGACCTTAGTGAAGTAGGTTACCAATTGCAACTCACTACAATTGGAGGCCATCACAGGGATGATATAGACACTAGACCAACATGTCTATAATTGCTTTTAAATAAAGCAAACTTTTTTGAATGCAGCCCTAAAATATTTTTTTTTTCTTTTTTTTTTAAAGATTGGGCTGAGGTCTCTTGAACCATTAGCTACTCTTCAACAAACTTTTTTTAATACTCATAAAGCGGAAGGGGTGCCAAGGGGACCCCATCTCATTTGTGAATGCATTACCACTTTCTTTGAGGTGTTGATAAAATACAGATCACACTGATTGGGTATTTAGAAGAGAGACCTACAACACACCTCTTCAAAAGAGAACCGTTCGGAGTTCCATTTTAGCTGTCGGAAAATCTTTTCTGATTTCGAAAATGGGATTGGTACGTAGAAAAAAATATTTTAATAGTTACAATTGTCAAACTGGAGAGTTGGCAACCTTTAAAATGCTTAGCACATCTGGCCCTTACTGCCCACATGAGTGAGGTAGTGAGAAAGGAAGTAATGATATGAGCTGATGTGCTACAGTAATACATAAGGCACTTTGAGGCTTTGAAATGTTAGCCCTGCACTCACCCGTCAAACCAGTTTCCATTTTTAATCCGGTTCAATCTAAGGTTAGTGTAAGGATCGAGACCTGCAATCTAAGGGGGAGAGGTCACAGTCTTGATGGGATCTGTGACAAAGTAAACACATTTGTGTAAGGAATACCTGACTCACACTTGGCAGCTGGGCACATATAACTCAAAAAACTATGCACAAGGGACCTATGCAACAGCAGTAAAACGATCAATGTATAAAATGAAACACTTAAAATTTAGAAATCAGATGAGTTAAAAAGAGAAATAAATTATGAATAAAAACCACAAAAATTTAGAACATCTGATGTAGGGAACAGGAGTTACTGCGTAAGCAAATATTGCTCCCGAGGAAACCGTGGGACAGTGAAATTCAATGTTATTCTTTGGTGTGTAGTAGGTAGGACCTCTGCACCCCTTCCTGCAGACCCACATTCGAGCCCAGTTGAGTAATAGTTACTGTTTCCATACAGGACAGAAATCACCAGCAGGGCAAGACTAAAAGGAGCATCCGAACAAAAATGTTTTTTTTTTAATGCTTGCTAATTGTTTTCTTTAAATTCAAGAACATATTCATGCACGATCAATTCTATGTTTCTTACTTACATCTGTCAAAAGATACTCTGAAATAAATGCAACATGTGTATTATTAATAAACAATGTTTACTTCAAATGGCAATAAACGAACACTGTTACCCAGTCTTTGTACTTATGTTTTGTCCTTGTTGCATCAATATTGCGGAGACAGTTCTGTTTTTGAACCTTGCCCAGGAAACATCCAATGGGGTCCTGTTCTATTGGTTTTGCCCTTATTTTTCTGAATTTTATGAAAAGGTTTCATCCAGTTTTTCACTTTCTGTTTTACTCTTTTTGGCCACTTTTGTGCTAATACAACCACTAAGTGTTTTAAATATCATGTCTAACAAGATTGGCTACTTCTTTTTTTGTAGTTCAACAGTAGCCTTGAATTTTTGCATTCAAAATCTCCAAGCACCACAAACAAGATAAAATATAGTTGGGTGGTTCTATTTTTCTCAGGTAGCTCTTGAATTTTGTCTAGATGTCAACAGATGAAATTTTACAAAAATGAATTGGTTCCATTTGCAGGAAGATTACTCACAATTCCAGTTTAGGTCCACATCAAAATGTCCAGTTCCAACTGGGTTCCACAATTCTTGTACAATTACACCAAGTCTGCATGGCCTGTTTCACTCCCCAAAATAAAGGAGACGTCTCACAGGTACAGGCAGATGAGATAACCACTTACAACAGTTCCACTGTTTTCTCTTTCAGAAAGTAACAGCTTCCTGTGAAGATCTTCTGCCGCCTCTAGCTTTAGAATAAAAGACCCACAGAGAAAGAAGAATCCACTGGCACTAGCTGGACCCATATGTTCTTGGAGGTCAGAAACAGTCTAGTGCCAGTAGACCTGGAGAACATTTCTGGATGGAGACATTTCAGTCCAAAGTGTTGGACCCTTAACAGTACTCCACTTCAAAGCAAGAATGTTTCAGTGAAGCCTTTCTCTGTTGAAGTCAATTCTTTCATGAGTGTAGGTTAACATGGGAATTTAAATGGTAAAAACAATCTGTGATTGTTCACCACCTCTGAATATCTAAGGCTAAAATTCACATACTTTGCTCACCCAAGATTTTGGGAAATATAATTAATTTGCTATTTAGGGTACAGGCTTTGTGCCAAAAGTTATTCCACTGTCTGTTTCACTGCAAAAATGTTCCAATTACCCTCTCTAAACTCCTCCAACGGCAGCCCAACTAGTTACACTAAGGATCAATGGTAAACTTCACACTACATATCCCATCTACTCTGTATTAGAGGCCATCCACTATTCTTTTGGTGGGCCACCTACAGAAAGAAATCTACTGTTATAGATGTTCTTTCATAGCAAAATCGGACTTAATTGTGTAGCAAGCATGGTTCATCCATTCCAGCATCCTTCATCAGCCTGTCTTTAAAGCCAGGTAGGTGCCCCGCTCAACCAGGGAAATTAGGAATGAAAAGTGTGTGAACCAGAAGGCGGCCGATCAAGGTAATGTGAATACACAACCTCAATTATAACTAAGTGATAGGTAATCCAAATCTAATGTTTCCAGTTAGGTTTTTTTGTTCATGCTATCCTTTTAAAGGCATTATTTAGTCTGCTGCAGAAAACTGTTTTTTATATATATATATCTATATATGATATCTGTATAGACTGAAGAAAAACGACTTAATTCGGCCTTGCATTCTATTGAGGGACTTTGTGTAAATAGTTTGCATGTAACTATGCTGCATTAGTAAAGTTACGATTTTGGCAACGTTGAAGTAAACATGGGATAGGATTTATTAATTTTCATGCAGCACAGCAAATATCTATACTGCGCTGCATTGAACAAGGGAGCAACTGCGCCAATATTAGCCTCTTGCTATTGTCATTCCCCGCGCTTGTGCGCTAATATAGCTGCCTTGCTTATGTGCATCCTCACAGCATGGTGCAGGGTTGCCGTGCGTTGCCCAGCACAGGATTTGTACGGAAAACATATGATTCCAGGACAAATTCATATGCTTAGACAAACTTAGAACGATCCCATAAAATGGCTGAGTGCTGTGCATTGCAACACAAATGCAATGTGTCAGTTGGTTTTCTTTAGACATGAACACATTTCCCTTGTTTATATCTGCTTCATGTAGGTGTTAGTTTTTGAAACAAAGAGTAGTTTGGCTGTCTTGGAAGATCAGGGGTCAGATGTACTAAAAAAAGTAGTTTGCGGTTTCCTAACAGTGAATTTTGAAATTCGCTATTAGGAAATTGCAAACTGTGATGTACTACAGTGTGTTTCACACTGTTAGCGATTCCCAAATGGGTCACAAGGGACTTGCCTCATCAGGTCACAATTTGCGACCCATTGGGAATGGCCTGTACTCACAGGGATGGTGGCCTGTTGTGGTTAGCAGACCACAATGTCTGTGACTGCTTCCTAAATAAAGCATTTTTTTAATGCAGCCCTTTTTCCTTAAAAGAAAGCAGGAAGCATTTCAAAAATAAAACTGAGAAGTTTTCTTTTAATTTTTTTAAAGTGGGCAGTGGTCCATGGGACCACTGCCGGCTCTTAAAAAATGTTGGTGCCCCCATTCCCAAAGGGGAAGGGGTCCCCTGGGGACCTCTTCTCATTTGCAAATGGGTTATCACTTTATGGAGTCGGTCAAGTATGAATGTTTTGCAACTGCATTCTAGTCGCAAAACATTCTGGCCCTGCGACTTGCTATTAGGAAGCAACGCCCTTCACACGCCTCTTCCTAATAGCGACTCGCAAACCCTATTTTGCAAATCAGTAATAGGTTACTCATGAAATATGGTTGGTACATGCCAAAAGCATTTTACCAGCCCGATGGGCCGTTTGCAACCAGTAAAATGCTGTGTACATCTTGTTCATAGTTTTGCATCAAAAGCTATGGGTACAGGTGCTGATCTGCTCCAGTAACGCCCCTTTGACGCAAAGCACAGAAAAGCAGAGCAAAGCAGTTTTAGCGCTAAGAAAAGGGGCTTTTTCCAGTGCAAAATATGTTTTCTGCTAGATTGTAAATGACCTTCTAATAACATTCAATGCCTTGTGTTGAGTTACTTCTCATTCTATTGCTTTTGTCACTTTGCGCCAGAACTGATCCTTCTAGGCCCAGGTTTCAAATCACAAGTGTAGCTTCTACCCACTCAGCAGTACTCATCCACTACTGAGGCCAAATACTAGATGTCCAGAGTGAAAAAGTAAATGATAGAACACAATAAAACTATAGAGTGTCTGACAGATAGAAATTAATAATTCTATAACTCCATGGTTCTCTGAGGAGTAACTGTAAACAGGGAAGATGAGTAGCAACATTTGGGCATAAGGAGGTGGCATCAGAATAAGGGCCATTAGCTGACAATCACACTACAATGTAGCAGCACCAGTGCAATGGCTACTTTATTTTAAAAGTTGATATTATTGCTGCATAACTCAAAAATAAATACATTGTTGACATTTCGAAGGCATCATCCTTCCAAAGTAATGGTGGCTGTTAGATACCTTGTGCATACTGCATTGTACTACAAGAGAGATTGCAATACTTTTGTTTCTCATACACCAGCAATACTCATTCGTGATTCTACACATTTCATCATGCTGTTGTGATAAACACCATACTTTGAATATTTGTATTATTATTAGCTGGGATTTATAGAGTGCATGGCTACCCAGTCAAGGGTTTCACAGCCCTAAGTCACAGCACTAGTATCTAGAAAATGTCCCTGAAGTCAGTGGTTAAAACAGCCAAGTTGTAAGCTGTTCATGGAAAAGTGAAAGTGATCTACATGCTCTCAGCTCTGGGGGGATAGAATTCCCCAGGTTTGGGCCAATAATGTAAAACGCTTGGCCTCCTTGCCTAGTTCTCTTGAAAACTGGAAACTGCAGCAAGGTCTGCGTTACTTGTTTGCACATGTTGATTAGGTGTATAAGATAACACCAGAGCTCTTAAGTAAAGAGGACCGGAATTAGAGAGGCATTTGTGTTTTTTATTATCACTCGATGCTCAATTGGAAGCCAGAGCAACTCATGCAGCAAGCGGGCCATAGGATGGAGCTTAGGGGGGGTGGAGTAGGAGTCAGACGGCAACATTTTGCACTTCCTGGGGTCCCTTGAGAAGATATTTTGGAACTCTTAGGTAGAGAATGTTTCTGTACTTCAGCCTTGACATGACTAAGGTTTGAATAACTTTTCTCTGGGACATAACTAGAAGGCAGCCAAAAATCTTTCTAATCCATCTCAAGATACCAAAGGAGGTCGCCAATCCTTTGGTGATTTAGTGGCTCACAGACAGGTTAACATCCAGCCAGACTCCAAGATTCTTCACTGCTGGGGCTGATGGCTCTCCCAAACAACAAAGTAGCTGGCCTTTCACCCATTGTGGAGTCAGGAGTTGATCGATAGACTCGGAGGGCCTGACACATAGCTGATTCCTTCCATGGATGCCTGTTTAATTACCTTCTTGACGGTGCCCATAAATCTTTCGATTACACCATTGGCATGGGGCCAAAGGGGTGTACTCTTTTGGTGTTTGACATTGAGCTGTACAGGAAACTCTTTGAACTCTTTGCTGTTGAAGGGTGAACCATTGTTGGATTTGAGGATCTCGGGGATTCCCCAAGTTGCAAAGATGTCACCAAGTCTTTCTATGAATTTATAAATGAATTGTCGAGGACAGTGCTTCCACCAGTGGAAAATAGGAATATGCATCTGTGATTACCATGAGATGCTATCCACTTCCAAATTGTCCGAAAAGTCAACTGTGACTCTGCGAGACATGGGCAGGAAGGAATGGACATAGTCACTGGTTGCTGCGTCACTTTGGGGGACGGGCAATTACAGATGTGGAATGCTTTCAATTCCCTTTTGACTCGCTCATCTAATCAAGGGACCCACACTCTGTCTCTCAGTGCCCTTTTGGTGTCTACTATTCCACAGTGTCCTTTATCGGCCAACTCAATGACACCTTGGCTTAGGCTCTTAGGTATTTCGATTCTTGATGCCTTCTTGTGTGATGGCTAACTCATCCTGTATGTTTTTGAACTTATGCAATTCAGTATCATCAGCCAAAGGCCGGGCATGTCATCTCCATGATTACGTCTCAATGAGTTCTTTGACAATGGCCATGTTGTGTTCAGCTCTGTTGGCAGCAATGATTTGACCAACAGACAGACCCGATGGTGTGCTGGACTTTACAATAACACTGAGATATTCTTCAGCCACCCAGAATGTTCAACTAGGATGATGTAGCAGCACTCATGAAAATAATTTGCTGGGTTCTGATCCTTCCACAGTTTGGGAACAATCTCATAATCATAGTCTTGCAGCCTCAACCCCCACCTTTCGATGCAAGGAGGGCTATTGGCCTTTGGGAATTAAAAGAAAATTAAGCAACGACTCTTGGTCTGTCATGATAGTAAATTGATTCTCACAGAGCAATCAATGAAAATGTTTGCAGTCCCACACCACAGCCAGACTTTCCTTCTTCGGCTGAGAGTAGGCATGTTCTGTTTCAGACAGGCTTCAACTGGTATAGGCCAGTGTGTTGAGAAAGGATTGCCCCAGATCTACCAGGCTCACATCTACTATGACCTCAGTATGCAGCTTATGGTCGAAGAATACCATTTCAATGGCATTCTCAATTGCATGTTTTATTTCTTTGAAACTCTGATCACGTTTAGGAGACCACTGAAAAGGAACATTCCACTTGTCAAATCTCTTAATGGGGAGCTCACTGTGGCAAGATTGTGAATGGATTTTGAGCAGTAACTGGCCATAGGTAGAGAGGATCGCAACATGGTAACATCTGATGGTGGGGGGCAAGTGGATGTCAGGACTTGCACCTTATCTGGATCTGAAGACATTCCCTTATCAGAGAATATGTGCCCAAGAAACTTAAGTTTGGTTTTGTGAAATTCACATTTTGATGAATTTAAAGTGAGATCTGCATCACCAAGTAACTGGCACACTTGTGTGAGGGCTTTATCATGTTCTTTCTGGGTTCTCACAAAGATCAGTATGTCATCACTGTAATTAAAAGCATCTGTAATAGGTTGGATTACCCTGCGGATAACATCCTGACATATTTCTGCAGCCGAATATATTCCAAAAGTCAGGGCCTCATTTAGAAGAGCTGACACATCGGCATTGATGCGTCAGATTTCTTGCGTCTGCTGCAAATGCCTTAACAATTCCATGAAAGCACTGGTTTTCCAATACAGTGCTTCATGGTGCAAATTTCCATAGATGCATCAGAAATTCAGATGCATCTGTTGGCGCTAAAGTGACGCATTGCTGGAGTTACGTTGTAAAACTGACACAACTCCAACAATGCATCAGAACACAGAGGAGAGTCCTATGTTAAAAGCCCTGCATCAATTCTTATGCCTGGTCTGAGCAGGCGTAAGAATTTTGGTGCAGTCAAGACACACAGTGACGCAGTGAAAAGTTGTAAGTTTCACTGGATCAGTTCTGCGTGGCTTTTAACTTGGGCCACCTACCCTGCATACATTATACTTGATGCAGGTATAATGTGACACAGACCTCGACAAACTGACGTATTGGGCTCAATGTATCAGTTTGCAGAAAAGGAGCTGTTAGAAATGGGGTCTTTGGTTCGTAGTCAGGTTACCCCCTGTCCAAGCATGGACCCTTACTCTAGTCAGGGTAAGTCACAAACAATCCAAATTATCCTGTGCCCACCCTCTGGTAGCTTTGCACACAGCAGTCAGGCTTAACTTAGAAGGCAATGTGTAAAGTATTTGTGCAATGACTCATGCAACAACACAGTATAACACCACAAAAATACACCACACAGTGTTTAGAAAAATATATAATATTTATCTGGTTAAATGCAGGTCAAAAGGATCAAGATTTGATAAGTAAACGTTATCATATAAATAGCGGGTTGCGCTATTGGTTTGTCCTGACTCTCCTCACCTGGGGGCTGACATCGGAGCACCAGAGCTCAAGGGCAGGAGCCCTTTAAATTCTTCCTTTGCGCTCCCGCTCGCGGGGACGCGGGTTGCGCTATTGGTTTGTCCTGACTCTCCTCACCTGGGGGCTGACATCGGAGCACCAGAGCTCAAGGGCAGGAGCCCTTTAAATTCTTCCTTTGCGCTCCAGCTCGCGGGGACGCGGGTTGCGCTATTGGTTTGTCCTGACTCTCCTCACCTGGGGGCTGACATCGGAGCACCAGAGCTCAAGGGCAGGAGCCCTTTAAATTCTTCCTTTGCGCTCCCGCTCGCGGGGACGTGGGTTGCGCTATTGGTTTGTCCTGACTCTCCTCACCTGGGGGCTGACATCGGAGCACCAGAGCTCAAGGGCAGGAGCCCTTTAAATTCTTCCTTTGCGCTCCCGCTCGCGGGGACGCGGGTTGCGCTATTGGTTTGTCCTGACTCTCCTCACCTGGGGGCTGACATCGGAGCACCAGAGCTCAAGGGCAGGAGCCCTTTAAATTCTTCCTTTGCGCTCCCGATCGCGGGGACGCGGGTTGCGCTATTGGTTTGTCCTGACTCTCCTCACCTGGGGGCTGACATCGGAGCACCAGAGCTCAAGGGCAGGAGCCCTTTAAATTCTTCCTTTGCGCTCCCGATCGCGGGGACGCGGGTTGCGCTATTGGTTTGTCCTGACTCTCCTCACCTGGGGGCTGACATCGGAGCACCAGAGCTCAAGGGCAGGAGCCCTTTAAATTCTTCCTTTGCGCTCCCGCTCGCGGGGACGCGGGTTGCGCTATTGGTTTGTCCTGACTCTCCTCACCTGGGGGCTGACATCGGAGCACCAGAGCTCAAGGGCAGGAGCCCTTTAAATTCTTCCTTTGCGCTCCCGCTCGCGGGGACGCGGGTTGCGCTATTGGTTTGTCCTGACTCTCCTCACCTGGGGGCTGACATCGGAGCACCAGAGCTCAAGGGCAGGAGCCCTTTAAATTCTTCCTTTGCGCTCCCGCTCGCGGGGACGCGGGTTGCGCTATTGGTTTGTCCTGACACTCCTCACCTGGGGGCTGACATCGGAGCACCAGAGCTCAAGGGCAGGAGCCCTTTAAATTCTTCCTTTGCGCTCCCGCTCGCTGGGACGCGGGTTGCGCTATTGGTTTGTCCTGACTCTCCTCACCTGGGGGCTGACATCGGAGCACCAGAGCTCAAGGGCAGGAGCCCTTTAAATTCTTCCTTTGCGCTCCCGCTCGCGGGGACGCGGGTTGCGCTATTGGTTTGTCCTGACTCTCCTCACCTGGGGGCTGACATCGGAGCACCAGAGCTCAAGGGCAGGAGCCCTTTAAATTCTTCCTTTGCGCTCCCGCTCGCGGGGACGCGGGTTGCGCTATTGGTTTGTCCTGACTCTCCTCACCTGGGGGCTGACATCGGAGCACCAGAGCTCAAGGGCAGGAGCCCTTTAAATTCTTCCTTTGCGCTCCCGCTCGCGGGGACGCGGGTTGCGCTATTGGTTTGTCCTGACTCTCCTCACCTGGGGGCTGACATCGGAGCACCAGAGCTCAAGGGCAGGAGCCCTTTAAATTCTTCCTTTGCGCTCCCGCTCGCGGGGACGCGGGTTGCGCTATTGGTTTGTCCTGACTCTCCTCACCTGGGGGCTGACATCGGAGCACCAGAGCTCAAGGGCAGGAGCCCTTTAACTTCTTCCTTTGCGCTCCCGCTCGCGGGGACGCGGGTTGCGCTATTGGTTTGTCCTGACTCTCCTCACCTGGGGGCTGACATCGGAGCACCAGAGCTCAAGGGCAGGAGCCCTTTAACTTCTTCCTTTGCGCTCCCGCTCGCGGGGACGCGGGTTGCGCTATTGGTTTGTCCTGACTCTCCTCACCTGGGGGCTGACATCGGAGCACCAGAGCTCAAGGGCAGGAGCCCTTTAAATTCTTCCTTTGCGCTCCCGCTCGCGGGGACGCGGGTTGCGCTATTGGTTTGTCCTGACTCTCCTCACCTGGGGGCTGACATCGGAGCACCAGAGCTCAAGGGCAGGAGCCCTTTAAATTCTTCCTTTGCGCTCCCGCTCGCGGGGACGCGGGTTGCGCTATTGGTTTGTCCTGACTCTCCTCACCTGGGGGCTGACATCGGAGCACCAGAGCTCAAGGGCAGGAGCCCTTTAAATTCTTCCTTTGCGCTCCCGCTCGCGGGGACGCGGGTTGCGCTATTGGTTTGTCCTGACTCTCCTCACCTGGGGGCTGACATCGGAGCACCAGAGCTCAAGGGCAGGAGCCCTTTAAATTCTTCCTTTGCGCTCCCGCTCGCGGGGACGCGGGTTGCGCTATTGGTTTGTCCTGACTCTCCTCACCTGGGGGCTGACATCGGAGCACCAGAGCTCAAGGGCAGGAGCCCTTTAAATTCTTCCTTTGCGCTCCCGCTCGCGGGGACGCGGGTTGCGCTATTGGTTTGTCCTGACTCTCCTCACCTGGGGGCTGACATCGGAGCACCAGAGCTCAAGGGCAGGAGCCCTTTAAATTCTTCCTTTGCGCTCCCGCTCGCGGGGACGCGGGTTGCGCTATTGGTTTGTCCTGACTCTCCTCACCTGGGGGCTGACATCGGAGCACCAGAGCTCAAGGGCAGGAGGCCTTTAAATTCTTCCTTTGCGCTCCCGCTCGCGGGGACGCGGGTTGCGCTATTGGTTTGTCCTGACTCTCCTCACCTGGGGGCTGACATCGGAGCACCAGAGCTCAAGGGCAGGAGCCCTTTAAATTCTTCCTTTGCGCTCCCGCTCGCGGGGACGCGGGTTGCGCTATTGGTTTGTCCTGACTCTCCTCACCTGGGGGCTGACATCGGAGCACCAGAGCTCAAGTGCAGGAGCCCTTTAAATTCTTCCTTTGCGCTCCCGCTCGCGGGGACGCGGGTTGCGCTATTGGTTTGTCCTGACTCTCCTCACCTGGGGGCTGACATCGGAGCACCAGAGCTCAAGGGCAGGAGCCCTTTAAATTCTTCCTTTGCGCTCCCGCTCGCGGGGACGCGGGTTGCGCTATTGGTTTGTCCTGACTCTCCTCACCTGGGGGCTGACATCGGAGCACCAGAGCTCAAGGGCAGGAGCCCTTTAAATTCTTCCTTTGCGCTCCCGCTCGCGGGGACGCGGGTTGCGCTATTGGTTTGTCCTGACTCTCCTCACCTGGGGGCTGACATCGGAGCACCAGAGCTCAAGGGCAGGAGCCCTTTAAATTCTTCCTTTGCGCTCCCGCTCGCGGGGACGCGGGTTGCGCTATTGGTTTGTCCTGACTCTCCTCACCTGGGGGCTGACATCGGAGCACCAGAGCTCAAGTGCAGGAGCCCTTTAAATTCTTCCTTTGCGCTCCCGCTCGCGGGGACGCGGGTTGCGCTATTGGTTTGTCCTGACTCTCCTCACCTGGGGGCTGACATCGGAGCACCAGAGCTCAAGGGCAGGAGCCCTTTAAATTCTTCCTTTGCGCTCCCGCTCGCTGGGACGCTGGTTGCGCTATTGGTTTGTCCTGACTCTCCTCACCTGGGGGCTGACATCGGAGCACCAGAGCTCAAGGGCAGGAGCCCTTTAAATTCTTCCTTTGCGCTCCCGCTCGCGGGGACGCGGGTTGCGCTATTGGTTTGTCCTGACTCTCCTCACCTGGGGGCTGACATCGGAGCACCAGAGCTCAAGGGCAGGAGCCCTTTAAATTCTTCCTTTGCGCTCCCGCTCGCGGGGACGCGGGTTGCGCTATTGGTTTGTCCTGACTCTCCTCACCTGGGGGCTGACATCGGAGCACCAGAGCTCAAGGGCAGGAGCCCTTTAAATTCTTCCTTTGCGCTCCCGCTCGCGGGGACGCGGGTTGCGCTATTGGTTTGTCCTGACTCTCCTCACCTGGGGGCTGACATCGGAGCACCAGAGCTCAAGGGCAGGAGCCCTTTAAATTCTTCCTTTGCGCTCCCGCTCGCGGGGACGCGGGTTGCGCTATTGGTTTGTCCTGACTCTCCTCACCTGGGGGCTGACATCGGAGCACCAGAGCTCAAGGGCAGGAGCCCTTTAAATTCTTCCTTTGCGCTCCCGCTCGCGGGGACGCGGGTTGCGCTATTGGTTTGTCCTGACTCTCCTCACCTGGGGGCTGACATCGGAGCACCAGAGCTCAAGGGCAGGAGCCCTTTAAATTCTTCCTTTGCGCTCCCGCTCGCGGGGACGCGGGTTGTGCTATTGGTTTGTCCTGACTCTCCTCACCTGGGGGCTGACATCGGAGCACCAGAGCTCAAGGGCAGGAGCCCTTTAAATTCTTCCTTTGCGCTCCCGCTCGCGGGGACGCGGGTTGCGCTATTGGTTTGTCCTGACTCTCCTCACCTGGGGGCTGACATCGGAGCACCAGAGCTCAAGGGCAGGAGCCCTTTAAATTCTTCCTTTGCGCTCCCGCTCGCGGGACGCGCGCGGGCGTGCCCGGGCGAAGCCCGGGCCAAGGGCGGGCCCGTCCGTGCCCGTCAGAGGCCGAAGGAGGCCGGGCTGGGCCACCTCTCTTGGTCCTAAGGCACGGCAATTGCCCCTCCTGCATAGGGAAGTACTCCAATCTCTCCTCTACATTGTGACATAGTACCATTCGCCAATGGGGAAGCGTAAGGCCAAAGACAGCCCGACTTTAGGCTCTGGCAAATCCAAAATACTCAAAATCAATAAGACTATGTTACCCCACACTAGCCATGTTGCCAAGGAAATAGACGATTTAATAGAAGAGGTAGAACAGATTCTAAACAACAAGGAGAAGCCTAGTCGAAAGGGCTCAAAATCTGGCACGCTTATTCCATTTCTAACATCTAGTTCACATACTGTTGTTAACTCACATTCTGTCGCCTCATCTCACCAACCACTCCAACAGTCGTTGCCTTGTCAAGATCCTATTGCCCTCCCTACACCCTATTCTGACGTAGATGCTCTTAGAGCTTGCACACCTCACCCTTCAATTTTATGCTCTAATCGTTTTTCTCCGCTGGCATCCATTGATTCGGACAATCAGCAACCAGCCGTCTCAGCTCTGCCATGTACAGTGAGTCCTCCTCTACAAAATGATTTGTTCACATTGGTGTGTAGCCTTAAGACTGAAGTTGGCGAGTTGAGAGCATTATTGCTTGAAATCACCACCCTTCTTAAAAGCAAATATTCTTCCCCTATTAGCGAGCCTAACTCAAACCTTTTGCCTACCAAGCATCCACCTGCAAAAGGTGTTTTTTCAAACGGGCCTCTTCTGCCACTAGCTTGTGCTGCAGGTCCCATAGACGATCAGTGTCCTGCAAAACAGCTTACGTCCTCTTTTGGAAGAACTACTCCTCTCCTTCCTAATGTTCCCTTCAAATGGGATACTACCAAAGCTTTATACCATAATCATAAATTAATTAGCAACAACTACATATACATGTGCAATGTTCCACCTTTGCCTCCAAACGTGAGAGAAGACAAAGCCTCACTAACAAACAAGGTCTTGCACTGGGTGAGACATACCAGGGGTTGTGGTTCAATCATCCATGATGACATTGTATCTGTCGAGCGATCTAATGGTTTCCCTGGTCTCTCTGGTCCTAGTGACTTTATAACACTTAGGCCCTCATTCCGAGCCTGGCGGGCGGCGGAGGCCGCCCGCCAGGCTTCCCCCCTCCGAAATACCGCTCCGCGGTCGTAAGACCGCGGAGGGTATTCCGAGTTTTCCCCTGGGCTGGCGGGCGGTCTTCACAAGACCGCCCGCCAGCCCAGGGGAAAACTCCCTTCCCACGATGACGCCGGCTCGTAATAGAGCCGGCGGAGTGGGAAGGTGCGACGGGTGCAGTTGCACCCGTCGCGTATTTCAGTGTCTGCTTTGCAGACACTGAAATACTTTTAGGGGCCCTCTTACGGGGGCCCCTGCCGTGCCCATGCCATAGGCATGGGCACGGCAGGGGCCCCCAGGGGCCCCGCGACTCCCCCTCCCGCCATCCGGTTCCCGGCGGGAGAACCGCCAGGAACTGGATGGCGGGAGGGGGAGTCGGAATCCCCATGCCGGCGCAGCATGCTGCGCCGGCTTGGAGGATTCCTTTGGGGCAGCGGGAAACCGGCGGGAGACCGCCGGTTTCCCTTCTCTGACCGCGGCTGAGCTGCCGCGGTCAGAATGCCCCGCGGGGCACCGCCGGCCTGTCGGCGGTGCCACCGCGTCCCACGGCCCTGGCGGACTTGTTCCGCCAGGGTCGTAATGACCCCCTTAGTCTTAAAAGCCCACATTTGGTAGCAGGCCTCATGGAAATGGAAGCACGGTCTATACGCAGGAAGTCCTCAGCAATTACTCTTTCAGCTAGCTGTCCTATTGCTAGCTATATGCGTGTGAATCCTCCCACTAGATCAGCCAATTTGGCCCCGAACTATTTTACAACTACTCAAGATATAAGACCAACAGGCCATCAGGTCCAGAGAGATCCACTCCCTGATTTGGCCCCTAAGTTCTGTTTTGGCCCTGTTTCAAGGGCCCATCTAACCCATGATCCTGGGGCTACCTCGGATATTGACTGACTATGTTTCACCAACCTTTGCACAGCCACAGCAGCCATGAACTTTCCATCTAATTCACCTTGCCCAGCCTCTCTTCTTTTATCGGACTCACAACCTGGAACTATTAATAATACCACAAGTTTATTTAAGGCGAACCCCGTTGCCAGTTACGTCCAAGTCGATACTACCACGAACTCAAACATTTCTTGTGCCCAGCACACAGCAAAACTTTTATCCTGGAATGTGGCTGGCATTAACAGCAAACTTGTTGACACTGAGTGGGGGGCACTCGTCGGAAATTTTAACGTCTGCATGTTCCAGGAAACATGGGCAACGCATTGTACATACAAACAAGGGTATAGTTCTTTTTTCAAGCCTGCTAAGCCATCTTTAGCTGGCAGGGCGGCAGGGGGTTTAATCACATGGGTAAAATCTATAGAGGGGAGTGGTACAAAGGAGATATATGTGGATTCCCATGATATTTTGGCCGTTGCTATCTACCCAGCCTCAGGCACTCCTGTCCTTTGTCTAAATATTTATAGCAGACCGGGACCCTCAAATCACCGATCTCCCATTGTCGAGCTATTGAATATCTTAATCTCAGACCTTCGCCTCAAATATCATATCATAATAGCTGGTGACTTTAACGTTCTACTTGAACTTAATGCAGATCACATAGAGGTCATGCAGTCTGAAGATAGTGTATGGAATATCCCTCCTCCTGTGACTTTTCATTCTACCCAGCAAAATTCATATAAACCAAGCGTTAGGGCCTCACAGATAGTGGATCTCATGATATCCCATGGCCTTCGTTTGGGTAATGGCCGCTTTCCAGCGGACATTCCGGCCAGACCAACCTTCTTCAGGGGCTCATATAGCAACAAATTGGATTATATCCTCTTTGACTTAAGACTATGGCACCATATTCTAGACTTAGAGGTGGGTCTTCCCCATACTAGTGATCATGCTCCCCTCCAGATCACATACAAGAGTTCTCTCCTAGTAGGGGTCGCATTTCCCCCTGTCTCCTCTACTGCTATGGAGCTGTCTAGTAATAGGCGTACAGTCAGGTGGGACTCCTTTGTGCAATCAAACAAGCTTCAAGGAAAATTGCGTGCCCTAACCTCTTCTCATCAGTTATTTGATACCAACCTTATTCTGGCTCCATTAGAAATATTGCCTCTTCATTTGGACCTTTTTACTACTTTGAAAGAGCTGTTTACTAAACGTCCTAGGCCACTGACTATCTCCTGTATTCGACCACATACTAAATGGTTCAACAAGAGGTGTAGGGAGGCCAAAAATACTTTGGCCATCGCGCTAAAGACCAAGGACAGATCAGGCATCATCATTGCTAGACGCCATTATGCTTCTACTTGCAATAAAAGTAAATTCGAGTACGAAGAGGGGCTATGGAACAATTTACTTGAGGCAGCTACCGTCCATGATTCAAAACGGTTCTGGCTCCTAGTTTCCTGTGGTGATCAGAACCGCGCATCTCACCTGGAGTCTTATATTCCTCCTGACATCTGGCTCTCCTACTTTAAGGAATTGTATGGACCATTGTTGGCAAGTCATATTCCTGACATAATTTCGGAGGAGCTAACAACTTTTAACGAGTCCATGTCTTTCTTGCCCCCTTTTACACTGAACGAAACTGTGTCGGCCATTGCAGCTCAGAAAGCAGCAAAAGCCCCTGGGATGGACGGGATCCCCTCTGATATGTTTAAAGTGGACCAGAATACCTGGGGCCCATATATTAACAGACTTTCTAATGCCATCTTGACTAGCAGAATTTATCCTGACTCATGGAAAGAGGTGATCATAGTGCCCATCCATAAGAAAGGAGAGAGGAACAACCCGGGTAATTATAGACCCATCAGCCTCCTCGACAACCTTCAAAAAAATTTCTGTTATCAGTTGTTGAGCAGGCTGAATAAGTGGCTAGTTGAAAATCAAATCTTAAATCATCTACAAGCGGGCTTCAGAGAAAAAATTAGCACATTAGATCAGATATTTCGTTTTACTTCTATTAAATGGAAAGTTGTCGATGTTGACTTAGGCCACCTATATGTAGCATTTGTAGATCTAAAATCGGCCTTTGATCTAGTACCCCGCCACAAACTGTGGGAAGTTCTGTCTAAAATAGGAGTCCCGTGCTCTATTTTAAATATTATCAGGGATCTTTACACTGGCAACTATGGTAGAATTAGATGGGGCCCACAAGGTGAATTAACAGAAAAATTCCTTACTGCCCGAGGTGTAAGACAAGGTTGTGTTCTTGCCCCTACCTTATTCCTTCTCTTCATAAACGCATGCATCCCTTATCTTATGGAGTGCTCTAACGACTCGCCTAAAATAGGAGGGCAGAAGATCCCCTGCCTTCTTTTTGCCGATGACACCCTGCTGGTATCTCAAACAGCCACAGGCCTTTCAACCCTGCTTTCAAGATTCATTGACTATTGCAATGATTATGGGCTCGAAATCAACCGATTAAAAACCAAGTGCATGGTGTTTGGCGATAGGAAAGGCAGAATGAGACGACCTATTTATTTAGAGGGTGCCGCGCTGGAAAGAGTCAGCGACTTTGATTATTTAGGCCTGAAACTAGAAGACTCGCACAAGTGGCAGCGCCACATCCAGAAGGCAACTTTACGATTGCAACAGCGAGCGAGTGGCATTGCAAGATTTGCAGCTAGATCTCCTAGCTTTGCCATGACGCCCGCAGTAGAAATTTATAAACTACAAGCAAGAGGGGGAGCAATCTATGGAGCTGAACTGTGGGGCCACTGTTGCCTAGATGATTTGATAAAAGTGGAGAACTCTTTTTTAAGGTCACTGCTAAGAGTTCCTTCCAGTACCCCACTGCTCCCAATACGCATGGACCTAAATCTCCCTTCTATCAGCCAGATTGTTGCACTCAAGCCCCTGTTGTACTGGATTCGCTTATGGTCATCAGATTCTCTTGTCCATTATAGATGTGCGCCAGCTAACTTGATGGCCAACAACACTAGCTCCAAAATCAAGTGGTGTGCATATGTAGAAAGGACCCTCTCGCTTCTTGGTCTGGGGTCCTATTGGAAGGAACCATTATCTATCCCTAAGAACGCAACCCAGACACTAAAGGATGCTTTCTGGCTCCACGTTCAACTTTCCCAATTGTCTGCTGTCTCGTCATCATCCATGACGGGAAACTTTCTATATTTTAAATGCCATTATGAATTTGCACAATATATGGATATAGTATCTTCTCCGTTTGCTCGTTCATTATACATCAGATTCAGGGTGGGCTCTCTTCCTTTGCGTTCCCTCACTTATAAATGGTCTAATTTTAGTTGTTCTTCTAAGATGTGTCCGATGGGCTGTGCCAGAGAAGAATCAGTAACTCATATTCTCTTTCAATGCCCCGCATACTCCAAACAAAGAGCCCGTTGGATTATTCCTCTGTGCAGAAGTAAGGGCTTTAAAAACTGCTTGCTAGCTTTGAGAATTTTTAAATCTGATTCATCGGTTTTAGTGGTTTGTTGTTTGTCAAAATATTTAGATTCAATCTGGCGTATCAGACTGAACACGCTTAAAAAAGCAGAGGGAAATTTAACAATGAATGTGGTAAACAACAATTGATGGATTTATCATTGTATGCACATATCACTTTTATTGGTTCAGACGCATTCCCTACCTGTTGTTTTTATTTTGTTTTTTTCTTAGATATCTTTTAAATAGAAACGTCCTTTTTATCTGATATGGTTTGCCAGGCTTGTATTTTATTCCTTTACCCATAATGTGTTTTTACATAACTATAAGGTGCGATTTTCCAGTAGGGAACTGCTTATGTGTAAATATTTCTCTTCTTTTTTCTCTCCTTTTTAATCTTTTATGACTTAAATTGTTTATCATGTAGCTTGCCGTTCCTTTTTTGTGTGACGTGCTTTTATGGTATTTATATTTACCGAAATAAAGCTAATGAATGAATGAATGAAACGTTAAAATATCACTTTAGAGCAGTGGCTCCCAAACATTTTCGACCCACGGCTCCCTTGATCTATTGGCCACTGGCTGCGGCTCCCCATTATGTTACTTTTTGTTGGCGGGTGGGGGATGTAAGCCTGGCCTAGGGAGTACATCCATTTTTCTCCCTGAAAAGAATTGGGATGACGCCAATGAAGGTATTGTAATTCTATATATAACTGTAAAAAATAAAAATGTAACAGTTGTTTAATTACAGCATGCATAGGGTTTTTTAGTAAGGGGAAAATATTGGTTGACGGTAACCCTAGTAAAATGGGCAGGTCTCATTTTTATGTAGTTATAACGTAACTGTTTAAATAGTGTGAAATGTAGAATCACTTTAGTTGTGTTTAACCACCTGAGGGCGCTCAAGGACAAAATTAAAAAAGAGCTGCTACAACTGAGTAGTTTTATTTTGTACGAACTGGCCCAAGGGCTATAAATAGCTCAGTGGTTCCCAAACTGTGTGCGGCGCCCCTGGCTAGTTTTGATGGCGCACCAGCGAGCCGCGGCGCACAGATTGGGAACCACTGCTTTAGAGAATGATAAAAGGAGTCTTAAGTAAAAATAAACAAGTGTCTCTTGCAAGCACAAAGTAGCGGGTTTGCGTTCAATCTCTCCGCAAGGGACTGTAGAGGAGGAGATGCGTGGAAGACGGGGAGGTGTACTTCGGATTCTCCAGCTGCACACAGATGATGCTTTGATAATTTTCCATTCAGGGAAGGCTTTGCGGCGATTTCCAATGCGCTGACTTGGATCCTCTTCAGGTTGTGGGGTATTTGAATGCCCCGGGGACAATGCGGAGAAACCCTGGGCGTGCAGGATTAAGTCACAGGAACTGCGTTGATCCGGTGGGCAATGCAGGGAAATTTCTGTTGTACTGCAGGCTCTGCATCGATTCTTCTTGCAGGAAGTTGGACTGCGTCATTCCTGCTCGGCTATGCGTCGATCCAGTGGCCCCTGCGTCAAAGTTCCGGTTGCAACGCTGGCGCTGCGTCAATCTCCTCTTGGGGAGCCGGGCTGCGTCGTTCCAGTTTGGCGTGCAGTGATTTTCTCACTGCGATGCAGGCTGTGCGTCGTTTCTGGCAGGCTGTGGGTCAAATTTTCACCGCACAAGGAATTCTTTGCAGGATGAAGTCTTTTTGGCCATGAGACTTCAAGGAACAGGAGGCAAGCTCTATCCAAGCCCTTGGAGAGCACTTATCAGCAGAGCCAGACAGCAGCAAGGCAGCAGGGCAACAGCAAGGCAGCAGTCCTTTGCAGAAAAGCAGTCAGGTGAGTCCTTTGGGCAGCCAGGCAGTTTCTCTTGGCAGTTTGCAGATTCTGGTTCAGAGTTTCTTCACCAGTGGTATCTTGTCCAGAAGTGTCTGAGTTGGAACGGTCAGAGGCCCTGTTTAAATACCCAAATGTGCCTTTGAACTGGGGGAGACCAAAGAGTGGCTTAGAAGTGCACCAGGTCCCCTTTCAGTTCCATCCTATCTGCCAGGGTCCCAGTAGGGGGTTTGGCAGTCCATTGTGTGAGGGCAGGCCACTGTCCTTTGACATGAAAGTGTCAGCCCCTCCACCCTCCCAGCCCAGGAAGACCCATTCAGTATGCAGATGTGTGCGGGTGTGACTGAGCATCCTGTGTTTGAGGTTGTCTGAGTGAAATGCACAATGGAGAGGTCAACTAACCAAGCCAGGCATGGATTGTAAGGCACAGAAGGATTTAAATGTAGAGAAATGCTCACTTTCTAAAAGTGGCATTTCTAGAATAGTAATATTAAATCCAACTTCACCATTAAGCAGGATTTTCTATTACCATTCTGGCCATACTAAATATGACCAGATTACTCCTTTCAGATCATAATCTACCACTCAAACAGTATATGAGGGTAGTCCTAATGCTATCCTTTGAAAGGAGCAGGCCTCACAGCAGTGTAAAAACAAATTTAGGAGTTTTACACTACCAGGACATATAGAACACACATGTTGATGTCCTGCCTTTTACCTACATAGCAACCTGCCCTACGGGCTACCTAGGGCCTACCTTAGAGGTGACTAACATGTAAGTAGAAAAAGGGGAGTTTAAGGCTTGGCAATTACTTTTAAATGACAAGTTGAAGTGGCAGTGAAACCGCACACACCGGTTTTGCAGTGGCAGGCCTGAGACATGAGACATGGCACAACCACTGCTGTAGGCCCACTAGTAGTGTTTAATTTACAGACCCTGGGCACATGTAGTGCACTTTGCTAGGGACTTACAAGCAAATTAAATATGCCAATCGTGTATGAGCCAATGCCACCATGTTTTAGGGAGAGAGCATGTGCACTTTAGCACTGATTAGCAGTGGTAAAATGCGCAAAGTCCTAAAGTCAGCAAAAATGAAATCAGAAAAAGAGGAGAAGGAAGGCAAAAAGGTTTGGGGGTGACCCTGCAGAAAGGCCATTTCCAACAGGAGCAGTGTGAAACACTGATTGCACCAGCACTGCATAAAAAAAATGACTCAATGGCGGCGCAAGCTCCTTGTAAATGAGTCCCTCAGTCTTTTGTATCTGAACAAACCAACACGAGAGGAAAAAGTGGTATTATATCTGCAGTTCCCTTCTAACTCGAGTTGGTGGTAGCCTTTGTTAAGGTCAAAATGAAAAAAGACTTTAGCTCTGTTTGATTGCATGATCATGTCCACTATATGGGGACCAGGTTGTCTCTCCATCTCAATGACTCTGTTTGACTGGCGCATATCAAAACAAATGCTCACTGCTCCACCACTGTCCTTTTGTGGTACAACTACTATGGGCAAAACTCATTGCGTGGGGCCTGTGAAACGTTCAATGAAGTCATGTTTCAAAAGTGTTGCCAGCTCTTTCTCTATAACCTCTTGCTGTTAAAAAGCAACTCTACGTAGCTGTTGGGCGACCAAACAAACATCTTAATTGAAGTGACGTTGTACTTTCATTTTCTTGAAGCATGAAACAATAACAGGAATTGGTTCATAATCTCAGGCTGATCACAGTGGTTGTAGTTGAGAGATATTAACCCCATATCTGCCACTGTGGCAAAGCTGAGCAAATATGCACTAGACGAGGTTCCTTTTAGGACATGAATGGTGGCTCGAAATGATGTTGTTTTGTGTTGCATTACTGCTGTGAATGACCCCTGGCTTTGTAGCAGTTTAGAAGCTGCCCAGGTGTATAACTTTGTGTCTGAAAGAGTAAGTTGCAGCACAGGTGAGAGATCATTGAATCTTTCCACTGGCATTCTATCAATTGATGCCACAATGTCGATGATGAAGGATTTGGGGTAACCATTTACCTTCAATGTAATCCTCGGCAGTGTCCGAAAGAAGTTCGGAGCTTCATCTGGTAAGTAGTTTTTGAGCTTCGGTCTTCTTCACAGGCAGCTAGTCCTACATGTGCATGCCATTTTTTTAGTGCACATCAGCATACACCCTCGTCTTGGCTGGTACTCAATAGTGAAGTAGCTGAATCTTGGTACAATGAACTTGATGATGATTGATTTTGCCTAGTCTCTAGTGGTCATAGCTGATGTTACTTTTTAGTTTTGTGGGTGTGGCAACAGTGCTTCTGGTACATTCTCCCATCCATTTTCTCTTTCTGTCGTGACACAGTTCAATTTTCTTTAGCTCACACACAGTTACGAAGTGGTTCTCTTTCCCACAACCCTTGCATATTTGTCCTCGGGTTGGACCTTTGCCTTCATGGGGTAAAAACAATCCACATTAGAAGCAAAATGTTGTCTTCTTGGAGGACATTGACATATGTGTATCTGTTTGGTACTTATGCTTACTTTTCATGGTCAGCACTGATTCATTGTGCACTGTCCCTGCTTCCATGTCAGCAGCTTGCCATTCTGCACCTTGCGGCCGTCAACATTTTCTCTAGACTGAGTGTCTCTCTCAACATGCACTTTCTAAAGGAATCTGAAAGGCAGTCATCAATGATTCAGAGGTGCATAGCTTTTTCATCATTAAAGTCACAGAATTTGCAATGTTTAATAAGTCCCTCAAGTCTTTCAACAAACTCAACCATTGTGTCACCAGGCTGTTGTTATGTTTGATTGAAAAGATACCTTTCATAATCAACATTCACCAATGGATTGACCTTGCTTCCAGTGCTTCTTTCACCTTTCGGTACGATGTTGCGTCAGTCTGTGAAACTTTCATTAGCAATTTTTTCACTCCACAACCTGCCAGATTTTTCAGATAATTATTGATTTTCTTATCATCTTCCTTCTCTAGCACATCTATAAAGTCATCGAATGTTTCAATCCACGCAGTCTATCTGACATCAATATTCTGTCTCTTGAATGCATCAAATGGCGGTGGTGGCTTCAGGAAAATGGCTGTATTGTATTTCACCTTCCCTTCTACCGCCATTGTGTAAGAACATGTCGTTCAAATTATACTGCTGTCGGCCTGGTCTGGCCACGACTAGCTATGGCCGCCTAGGAGATGAGCTCCGTAAGACGGCGGGCCGCGCGGCGAGGGTGGCGGAGCCGGGGGCGCTCTGAGGGCCCCCCAACCACCAATAACCCAGATGCGAGGGATCAGCGGCGCGGGCGAGCTGCAAGACCCAGTGGGGGACGCGCGTTTGCCCCAACAAAATCGAGGAGAGCGGAGGACAAAGACGAGGCCTGCAGCGAGATAGTAAGCCGCGGCCTTGAGTGCGAGGGGATCCGTCCTGGGAGACGCGCCTCCCCCTGCGAAGGACGACGGACAGCGGACCTCGGAGGTACATCCAGCACTTTTGCGCCCTCCCTCCCCCCACTTGCTGCCGAGGCGCGCCACGGAATGCGGCAGGACGAGCCGTGGAGCCGACTGGAGGATGCGCGCTCTCCCTGGCACGACCGGGGGGAGCGGAGGACAAAGCCGAGGCCTGCGGCGGGTCGGAAAGCCGAAGCCTCGAGTGCGGGGGGCCCGACCCGGAGGACGCGCCTCCCCCTGCAGCGAACCTTGAGGGTGCGCCCGGAGGATCCCCCCCTCCCACCCTTGTGACCTCCCCCCCACCCCGCCTGTTGCCAAGATACGCTGCGGACCGCGGCAGGACGGGCCACGGACCTGGCCGGAAGACGCGCGCTCTCCCCGAGGAGACAGGAGTGAGCGGGGGAACGCCAGAGGCCTGCGGCGAGCTGATAGGCCGCGGCCTCGATTAGTTGGCTGGCTGGGGGATTCGGTCCCGAAGGCGGGCCTTCCCCTGGCACAAACCCTCGGGCAGCGGACGCCCTGGTGCCGGCTTGTGTCCCCCCCCTCCTCGAGGACCCCTGAGGACCCCGGATAGGCGCGCGCTTCTGCAGCGGGCCGGGTGGGGGCGAAGCAGAGGCCGGAGCCGTGATCCTCGCTGCACCCACTCCTTTACCCCTGCTTTCCCCAAGACAAAAGGCAAAAGACAGTAGAGAAATTAACAAAAGGGGAGAGGAGGGGAAAAGAAAACAAAACCGCCGGAGGGGAGGAGAGAGAGGAGGAGGAAGAGGAAATAAAGAAAAAAAAAAGAAGGAAAATAAGGGAAAACAATAAAGGGAGTCAAGAGGAGGGAGTGCACGGGGGAGGGAGAGAGGAGGTGGAGGGGTACAACACCAACAACCGGGCCTCCGAGCGCCCAGGAGACTTGACCTGGGGGACGCACCCCACCCGCACTCCTACTCCTCCTTCTCCCTTGTAGACCCTTCCGCTGAGGCAAGGGATGCTGAGCGACAAGTGGCCCCCTCATCACTGCCCGACCGAATGTACTGCCACACTGCCCTTCTCCCTCTCTTAAAAACGGGAGAGTTTATCAGGGACTGCCTGAGCCCGCACTGGTCTCATACTCTGCCCTAACGCACGAATGGTAATTCTCTGAGGCCGCCTTGGGAAACAAAGAAGCATCCACCTGGCCTTGCTCACCATCTGGGGCCCTCCCCTCCCTCCACTTTTTCAAAACTTGTCACGCTGCCGTGCCAAGGACGAGTATCCTCCAGACTCCTGTCAGCACGGTGGGACCTGCCATGCCCAGAGGCAAAGTGACGAGCAAATCATCGGGTAAACCAGCCCGCCAACTACTCTTCTCTGAAGCCCTGCGCCAACAGAAGCATCCCCCGGCGAAGGACCCTCCGCCCCATCCCCACACCACCACCGGCAACATGGCAGAGGGCTCACAAGGAGCGTCCATGGACCGTATATTGCAGGAGATCTCGGCGGTGGGACGCAAACTGGAGGGTATGGACAGCGCCATGGTGGCGCTGACAGCAGAGACAAGATCTATGCGTCTGGAGAGAGCGGGCTTCCAGTCGCAAATATCTGGACTGGACCAACGGGTGACAACAGTGGAAACCCAGGTAGCTTCCTGGACCGACAGTGGCCAGGAACTCATGCACCTTCGCAGCAAACTGACTGACTTGGAGGATAGAAGCCGCAGGAACAATATCTGCCTACTGGGATTCCCAGAGGGCATAGAGGGCACGGACCTTCTCTCCTACCTCCGGGACATACTCCCTAAGCTGACAGACATGAAACATTAAATAGAAAAAATATTATTTATTTATATCATCATACTGGACTTTCTTCATATATACTGTTTTTTGTACAGTTTGCAGTGCACCGCCTTTTGGAGTATTTACCAGTGGAGCTGTTTTCAGCCCCGTTAAGTTCTTTGTTGCAGCAGGAACTATGGTGTAGTTGCACGCTCTTTGTAACTTAATAATAGCACTCGTGTTCTCTACTTGTATTCCTTTACAAGGGGGTATTAATAGGGATTGTGCGTTGTTTATGAGCTTGCTGCATATCTTATGTTTGTTTGCATAGTGTCTTAAGGCTCTTACGCACTCCCTACTCCTAATATCATGTCACGCTTCAAGGATAAACGTGAGGAACTAGCCAGGGATCTGTTTAGTTCATCACCCAATACTAGTCTTTCTGATGTACCAACACTTAAGATACACAGCCTGAAAGCTAAATTTCAAAAGTTGGAGAGGCTCAAAAAACAAGAATTAGCAAGATGGTGGGACGGGATCACAATACAAAAATATTTGGACAATCACAAAATACCCAGGGGCCTTAGAATCTTGATTTTTCCTACATATGAGGATCTTGCCGAGGACTCACTAAAAGAGTGGGAGGTTATTTTACAGAACGCATCCTTTAATATGATGCGTATACTAATTTGGCATCCTGACAAGAAAGTTGCTAGACTTCAGGGTGACATCGAGGTATTAGAAAGAGAGATTGATGACATCACCCAAAAAGACCTGGTGAAGAAGAACTATGAAATCCTTGAAAAAATAATTGATGATTATCAAATGTATTTAAGGGATAAAAAACAACGGAAAGTTAAACGTGATGATTTAGATTACAAGTTGGGCAGAATATATACTTTTGCGCGCAAATATGATAATGTGAAACTTCCAGAGCCTTCAACAATTAGGGGACGTGACACTGATGATACAGACATGTCTAGTGGGGGTTCTGTCTCCTCAATTGACAGTTGCACGTCGAAAGAAAGTGCATCATCTACACAGACACTTCAAAGAATATTTTTTTAGTAGAAATGGAACGGCTACGTCAAGGCACAAAAGTTACTCGCAAAGACACAAGACCAGAAGGGGTGGGAAACGATGGAAACAAAGACACAGGCAGGTTGGGGGTCAGAACCAGGTCCAAAAAAGATTAATATCCACTGTACCCAGTGTGGATTCAACTGAGGGTGATTTGACTATTATCAATCTGTCTGATCGAATTTTGAGCACTACTGAATGCAAGCTTTTGAGCAAAGGTGTTGGCTTTTGCCCTACTGTGAGAAAGTAGCCTCTTTCTAGCCTTGTTACCCCCACTTTTGGCCTGTTTGTGAGTGTATGTCAGGGTGTTTTCACTGTCTCACTGGGATCCTGCTAGCCAGGGCCCAGTGCTCATAGTGAAAACCCTATGTTTTCAGTATGTTTGTTATGTGTCACTGGGACCCTGCTAGTCAGGACCCCAGTGCTCATAAGTTTGTGGCCTATATGTATATGTTCCCTGTGTGATGCCTAACTGTCTCACTGAGGCTCTGCTAACCAGAGCCTCAGTGGTTATGCTCTCTCTTTACAAATTGTCACTAACAGGCTAGTGACCAATTTCACCAATTCACATTGGCATACTGGAACACCCTTATAATTCCCTAGTATATGGTACTGAGGTACCCAGGGTATTGGGGTTCCAGGAGATCCCTATGGGCTGCAGCATTTTTTTTGCCACCCACAGGGAGCTCTGACAATTCTTACACAGGCCTGCCACTGCAGCCTGAGTGAAATAATGCCCACATTATTTCACAGCCATTTTACACTGCATTTAAGTAACTTATAAGTCACCTATATGTCTAACCTTTACCTGGTAAAGGTTGGGTGCTAAGTTACTTAGTGTGTGGGCACCCTGGCACTAGCCAAGGTGCCCCCACATTGTTCAGGGCAAATTCCCCGGACTTTGTGAGTGCGGGGACACCATTACATGCGTGCACTATACATAGGTCACTACCTATGTATGGCGTCACAATGGTAACTCCGAACATGGCCATGTATCATGTCTAAGATCATGGAATTGTCACCCCAATGCCATCCTGGCACTGGGGAGACGATTCCATGATCCCCCGGGTCTCTAGCACAGACCCGGGTACTGCCAAACTACCTTTCCCGGGGTTTCACTGCAGCTGCTGCTGCTGCCAACCCCTCAGACAGGTTTCTGCCCTCCTGGGATCCAGCCAGGCCTGGCCCAGGAAGGCAGAACAAATGACTTCCTCAGAGAGAGGGTGTTACACCCTCTCCCTTTGGAAAAAGGTGTCAGGGCTTGGGAGGAGTAGCCTCCCCCAGCCTCTGGAAATGCTTTGATGGGCACAGATGGTGCCCATCTCTGCATAAGCCAGCCTGCACCGGTTCATGGATCCCCCAGCCCTGCTCTGGCGCGAAACTGGACAAAGGAAAGGGGAGTGACCACTCCCCTGACCTGCACCTCCTAGGGGAGGTGCCCAGAGCTCCTCCAGTGTGCTCCATACCTCTGCCATCTTGGAAACAGAGGTGCTGCTGGCACACTGGACTGCTCTGAGTGGCCAATGCCAGCAGGTGACGTCAGAGACTCATCCTGATAGTCTCTTACCTGTGTTGCTAGCCTATCCTCCTTCCTAAGTAGCCAAACCTCCTTTTCTGCTATTTAGGGTCTCTGCTTTGGGGAATTCTTTAGATAACGAATGCAAGAGCTCATCAGAGTTCCTCTGCATCTCTCTCTTCACCTTCTGCCAAGGAATCGACCGCTGACTGCTCAGGACTCCTGCAAATCCGCAACAAAGTAGCAAAGACGACTACTGCAACCTTGTATCGCTGATCCTGCCGCCTTCTCGACTGTTTTCCTGGTGGTGCATGCTGTGGGGGTAGTCTGCCTCCTCTCTGCACTAGAAGCTCCGAAGAAATCTCCAGTGGTTTGACGGAATCTTCCCCCTGCAACCGCAGGCAACAAAAGACTGCATCACCGGTCCTCTGGGTCCCCTCTCAGCACGACGAGCATGGTCCCTGGAACTCAGCAACTCTGTCCAAGTGACTCCCACAGTCCAGTGACTCTTCAGTCCAAGTTTGGTGGAGGTAGGTCCTTGCCTCCCCACGCTAGACTGCATTGCTGGGTACCGCGTGATTTGCAGCTGCTCCGGCTCCTGTGCACTCTTCCAGGATTTCCTTTGTGCACAGCCAAGCCTGGGTCCCTGACACTCTAACCTGCAGTGCACAACCTCCTGAGTTGTCCTCCGGCGTCGTGGGATCTTCTTTTGTGACTTTGGGTGAGCTCCAGTTCACTCCTCTCCGTAGTGCCTGTTCCAGCACTTCTGCGGGTGCTGCCTGCTTCTGAGAGGGTTCTTTGTTTTCCTGGACGCCCCCTCTGTCTCCTCACGCAAGTGGCGATATCCTGGTCCCTCCTGGGCCACAGCAGCATCCAAAAACCCTAACTTCAACCCTTGCAGCTAGCAAGGCTTGTTTGTGGTCTTTCTGCGTGGGAACACCTCTGCAAGCTTCTTCACGACGTGGGACATCCATCCTCCAAAGGGGAAGTTTCTAGCCCTCTTCGTTCTTGCAGAATCCACAGCTTCTACCATCCAGTGGCAGCTTCTTTGCACCCTCAGCTGCCATTTCCTGGGCATCTGCCCAATCTCGACTTTGTCGCTACTCTTGGACTTGGTCCCCTTGTTCCACAGGTACTCTCGTCTGGAAATCCACTTTGGTTGCATTGCTGGTGTTGTTCTTTCTTGCAGAATTCCCCTATCACGACTTCTGTGCTCTCTGGGGAATATAGGTGCACTTTACGCCTACTTTTCAGGGTCTTGGGGTCGGCTATTTTTCTAACCCTCATTGTTTTTTACAGTCCCAGCGACCCTCTACAAGCTCACATAGGTTTGGGGTCCATACGTTATTCGCATTCCACTTTTGGAGTATATGGTTTGTGTTGCCCCTGTACCTATGTGCTCCTATTGCAATCTATTGTAACTTTACACTGCTTGCATTACTTCCTTTGGCTATTACTGCATATTTTTGGTATTGTGTACATATATCTTGTGTATATTTGGCATCCTCATACTGAGGGTACTCACTGAGATACTTTTGGCATATTGTCATAAAAATAAAGTACCTTTATTTTTAGTATATCTGTGTATTGTGTTTTCTTATGATATTGTGCATATGACACCAGTGGTATAGTAGGAGCTTTGCATGTCTCCTAGTTCAGCCTAAGCTGCTCTGCTAGCTACCTTTTCTATCAGCCTAAGCTGCTAGACACCTCTTCTACACTAATAAGGGATAACTGGACCTGGCACAGAGTGTAAGTACCCCTTGGTACTCACTACAAGCCAGGCCAGCCTCCTACATTGGTTGTGCAGTGGTGGGATAAGTACTTGTAACTGCTTACCACTTTGTCATATTGTACTTTTCATAAGAGAAAAATATACAAAACAAGTTCAGTTTATGTACACCTAACCAAAAAGTTTTGCTTTTCTCCTCTTACTCTATTTGCTAAGTGCTGAAAAGTACCTCTAAACTTTCAAAAAGTTCTAAAAAGTTGAACATGTTTTTTTCTGTTTCCTTAAAAAGTTCTGAAACTTTTTCTTTCTTTTTCTGTCCCTTAAACCCTTTCTATCATGTCTGGTACAGGTCCTACTCTTAATCTGGCCAGCACAGCTTATGATAACCTTAGCTGGAAAAGTTTGAGGAGTCTCTGCATTGATAGAGGTTTAGGGGTAGGGAAGAATCCCTCTAGAGAATTGTTGATTAACATACTCATTGAATTGATAAGGCCTTAGCTGGCACATCTGTTGAGAAGTTAGGAGATGGCTCACACTCTGATTCTGGGGCAGCCCCAGCAAGAATGTTAGATGGTATTCTTTCCAACCTGCCCCTTAGCAGACCTCCTAGCATAACTGGTACTAATGTGAGCTCTCATCACAGTAGGGATGTCATTCCTTTAGGCCAGGTTGTTAGGGTGCCAACTGTTAGGGACAGGTCTCCTTCTGTTCTTTCACATCATTCTTCTGTGTCAAAGCATGCCCAACCCACCCACCCTGATGACAGAATGTTAGAAAGGGAGCTCAATAGATTGAGAGTGGAAGAGACCAGGCTGAAGCTTAAACAGCAACAGCTGGCTCTAGACAGGGAATCTTTAGACTTAGAAAAAGAAAGACAGAAGTTGGGGTTTGGACCCCATGGTGGCAGCAACAGTATTACAGATAGTAATCCTGTGAAAGAGCATGATTCTAGGAATCTGCATGAGATAGTTCCCCCTTACAAGGAGCGGGATGACATTAACAAGTGGTTTGCTGCACTTGAGAGGGGCTGTGTTGTACAGGGGGTCCCTCAAAGGCAGTGGGCTGCTATCCTATGGCTATCTTTCAGTGGAAAGGGTAGGGATAGGCTCCTTACTGTGAAGGAAAGTGATGCTAATAATTTTACAGTTTTGAAGAATGCACTCTTGGATGGATTTGGCTTAACCACTGAACAATACAGGATTAAGTTCAGAGAAACCAGAAAAGAGTCCTCACAAGACTGGGTAGACTTTGTTGACTATTCAGTGAAGGCCTTGGAGGGGTGGGTACATGGCAGTAAAGTTTCTGACTATGAAAGCCTGTACAATCTAATCCTGAGAGAGCATATTCTGAAGAACTGTGTGTCTGATTTGTTACACCAATATCTAGTGGACTCAGATATGACCTCTCCCCAAGAATTGGGAAAGAAGGCAGACAAATGGGTCAGAACAAGAGTGAACAGAAAGGTTCATACAGGTGGTGACAAGGATGTCAAGAAGAAAGATGGTGAGAAATCTCAGGATAGGCATGGGGATAAGGGTAAAACCAAAGATCCTTCTTCAAGTCCTAAACACTCTTCAGGGGGTGGGGATAAAACAAATTCTTCCTCTTCTTTACAACCTACACAATTTAAAAAGCCTTGGTGCTTTGTGTGTAAATATAGAGGCCATAGGCCAGGGGATAAGTCCTGTCCAGGTAAACCCCCTGAGCCTACCACCACTAATACATCAAGCTCTAGTGCCCCTAGCAGTAGTGGTACTAGTGGTGGGACTGCTGGCAACAGTCAAACTAAGGGTGTAGTTGGGTTCACTTATGGATCCATCATAGAAACTGGGGTAGTCAGTCCCAAGACAGTTTCTGTCACACCTAGTGGCATTGGCCTTGCCACACTGGCTGCTTGTCCCCTTACAATGGATAAGGGCCTCAACACCATTTATTGAAACTGTCTGCCGACAGTTTCAATAAATGGTGTTGAGGCCCAAGCCTACAGGGACCCAGGTGCCAGTATCACTTTGATGACTGAAAACCTAGTGGCCCCTGAACAACACATCATTGGGCAACAGTATACGATTATTGATGTCCATAACTCCACTAAGGGGGTCATTCTGACCCTGGCGGTCGGTGACCGCCAGGGTCACCGACCACGGGAGCACCGCCAACAGGCTGGCGGTGCTCCGTCGAGCATTCTGACCGCGGCGGTTCAGCCGCGGTCAGAAACGGAAAGTCGGCGGTCTCCCTCCGACTTTCTGCTGCTCGGGAGAATCCTCCATGGCGGCGGAGCGCGCTCCGCCGCCATGGGGATTCTGACACCCCCTACCGCGGAGCTCATAGGACAGCATCCCTGCCCTGCTCCAACTAAAGAGAAACAGCATCCCTGTTCTCTCTTCTAGCCATATGGACAAAGATTTTGCCCAGCTATGGCTTTACTGAGACAGCATCCCTGTCTGGCATTCTCATCACTAGAAATAGCTCCAGTGGATAATTCCCACTGTTCTAAACTAAAACTTACTGATAGGAACTCTGAAAATATATATTCACACTGTTGCTTAGCTAAAAAACTCCAAACAGGGTGGTTTACATCCCCACAGGGAAGTAACCATATAGTGGACGATAAAGGGAGTAACCAGTCTATTGCAGAGCTACTCTCTACTTATCACCACTTAGACAATAAAGTCTCAACTGGCCAAGGTTAGCCTTATTGTCCTTCGTTTGGGGGGGGGGGTTGTGTGAGAAAGTAGCCTCTTTCTAGCCTTGTTACCCCCACTTTTGGCCTGTTTGTGAGTGTATGTCAGGGTGTTTTCACTGTCTCACTGGGATCCTGCTAGCCAGGGCCCAGTGCTCATAGTGAAAACCCTATGTTTTCAGTATGTTTGTTATGTGTCACTGGGACCCTGCTAGTCAGGACCCCAGTGCTCATAAGTTTGTGGCCTATATGTATATGTTCCCTGTGTGATGCCTAACTGTCTCACTGAGGCTCTGCTAACCAGAGCCTCAGTGGTTATGCTCTCTCTTTACAAATTGTCACTAACAGGCTAGTGACCAATTTCACCAATTCACATTGGCATACTGGAACACCCTTATAATTCCCTAGTATATGGTACTGAGGTACCCAGGGTATTGGGGATCCAGGAGATCCCTTTGGGCTGCAGCATTTCTTTTGCCACCCACAGGGAGCTCTGACAATTCTTACACAGGCCTGCCACTGCAGCCTGAGTGAAATAATGCCCACATTATTTCACAGCCATTTTACATTGCACTTAAGTAACTTATAAGTCACCTATATGTCTAACCTTTACCTGGTAAAGGTTGGGTGCTAAGTTACTTAGTGTGTGGCCACCCTGGCACTAGCCAAGGTGCCCCCACATTGTTCAGGGCTAATTCCCCAGACTTTGTGAGTGTGGGGACACCATTACACGTGTGCACTATACATAGGTCACTACCTATGTATGGCTTCACAATGGTAACTCCGAACATGGCCATGTAACATGTCTAAGATCATGGAATTGTCACCCCAATGCCATCCTGGCATTGGGGAGACAATTCCATGATCCCCTGGGTCTCTAGCACAGACCCGGGTACTGCCAAACTACCTTTCCCGGGGTTTCACTGCAGCTGCTGCTGCTGCCAACCCCTCAGACAGTTTTCTGCCCTCCTGGGGTCCAGCCAGGCCTGGCCCAGGAAGGCAGAACAAAGGACTTCCTCAGAGAGAGGGTGTTACACCCTCTCCCTTTGGAAAAAGGTGTCAGGGCTTGGGAGGAGTAGCCTCCCCCAGCCTCTGGAAATGCTTTGATGGGCACAGATGGTGCCCATCTCTGCATAAGCCAGTCTGCACTGGTTCAGGGATCCCCCAGCCCTGCTCTGGCGCGAAACTGGACAAAGGAAAGGGGAGTGACAACTCCCCTGACCTGCACCTCCCAGGGGAGGTGCCCAGAGCTCCTCCAGTGTGCTTCAGACCTCTGCCATCTTGGAAACGGAGGTGCTGCTGGCACACTGGACTGCTCTGAGTGGCCAGTGCCAGCAGGTGATGTCCGAGACTCCTCCTGATAGGTTCTTACCTGTGTTGCTAGCCTATCCTCCTTCCTAAGTAGCCAAACCTCCTTTTCTGGCTATTTAGGGTCTCTGCTTTGGGGAATTCTTTAGATAACGAATGCAAGAGCTCATCAGAGTTCCTCTGCATCTCTCTCTTCACCTTCTGCCAAGGAATCGACCGCTGACTGCTCAGGACTCCTGCAAAACCGCAACAAAGTAGCAAAGACGACTACTGCAACCTTGTATCGCTGATCCTGACGCCTTTTCGACTGTTTTCCTGGTGGTGCATGCTGTGGGGGTAGTCTGCCTCCTCTCTGCACTAGAAGCTCCAAAGAAATCTCCTGTGGGTCGACGGAATCTTCCCCCTGCAACCGCAGGCAACAAAAGACTGCATCACCGGTCCTCTGGGTCCCCTCTCAGCACGACGAGCGTGGTCCATGGAACTCAGCAACTCTGTCCAAGTGACTCCCACAGTCCAGTGACTCTTCATTCCAAGTTTGTTGGAGGTAAGTCCTTGCCTCCCCAAGCTAGACTGCATTGCTGGGTACCGCGTGATTTGCAGCTGCTCCGGCTCCTGTGCACTCTTCCAGGATTTCCTTTGTGCACATCCAAGCCTGGGTCCCCGACACTCTAACCTGCAGTGCACAACCTCCTGAGTTGTCCTCCAGCGTCGTGGGATCTTCTTTTGTGACTTCGGGTGAGCTCCGGTTCACTCCTCTCCGTAGTGCCTGTTCTGGCACTTCTGTGGGTGCTGCCTGCTTCTGAGAGGGCTCCTTGTCTTGCTGGACGCCCCCTCTGTCTCCTCATGCAAGTGGCGACATCCTGGTCCCTCCTGGGCCACAGCAGCATCCAAAAACCCTAACCACGACCCTTGCAGCTAGCAAAGCTTGTTTGCGGTCTTTCTGCGTGGGAACACCTCTGCAAGCTTCTTCACGATGTGGGACATCCATCCTCCAAAGGGGAAGTTTCTAGCCCTCTTCGTTCTTGCAGAATCCACAGCTTCTACTATCCAGTGGCAGCTTCTTTGCACCCTCAGCTGGCATTTCCTGGGCATCTGCCCAATCTCGACTTTGTCGCGACTCTTGGACTTGGTCCCCTTGTTCCACAGGTACTCTCGTCTGGAAATCCACTTTGGTTGCATTGCTGGTGTTGTTCTTTCTTGCAGAATTCCCCTATCACGACTTCTGTGCTCTCTGGGGAATATAGGTGCACTTTACACCTACTTTTCAGGGTCTTGGGGTGGGCTATTTTTCTAACCCTCACTGTTTTTTTACAGTCTCAGCGACCCTCTACAAGCTCACATAGGTTTGGGGTCCATACGTTATTCGCATTCCACTTTTGGATTATATGGTTTGTGTTGCCACTGTACCTATGTGCTCCTATTGCAATCTATTGTAACTTTACACTGCTTGCATTACCTCCTTTTGCTATTGCTGCATATTTTTGGTATTGTGTACATATATCTTGTGTATATTTGGCATCCTCATACTGAGGGTACTCACTGAGATACTTTTGGCATATTGTCATAAAAATAAAGTACCTTTATTTTTAGTATATCTGTGTATTGTGTTTTCTTATGATATTTTGTATATGACACCAGTGGTATAGTAGGAGTTTTGCATGTCTCCTAGTTCAGCCTAAGCTGCTCTGCTAGCTACCTTTTCTATCAGCCTAGGCTGCTAGACACCTCTTCCACACTAATAAGGGATAACTGGACCTGGTACAGAGTGTAAGTACCCCTTGGTACTCACTACAAGCCAGGCCAGCCTCCTACACCCACCCAGACCAATGACCCCGTAGAGGTCTTTGTTGATTTGTTCAAATTCACACGTCTTCTCAAACTTAGAAATCATTTTTCTCCAGATGGAGACAGGAGTAGACCCCGACCAGAGACCGATGATGTAGTTACTTCTACCCCTGACACCGATTCTTCTATTCAGTTGGTCTCTGATCTTCATGATGTACAGTTACTCATGTCCTTAGAAGATGATAGTAGGGCAATAGAAGATATTCGGGCAGACTTGGGGATCTCTGAAAAAATTGAAAGAACCACGAGATTTAAACCACGATCTAAATTTACACCGGCCAACACTCACAGCAATATTGAGTTATTTGCCAAAAGAGTGTCTTTAGAATTATATCACATGTTGAATACCCGTATATACAATTGGCATCTTTTGGATAATCTGTAGACTACAGAAAGGGCGGCTCTTCGGAGCCTCAAAGATGACCAATCTATCGTTATACGTGAGGCCGACAAGGGAGGTAACGTGGTAGTCATGAACCATAGGGACTACATGGAGGAAATTAATAGACAACTAGCTGACACCACTTGTTATAAACACCTCACACACAATCCCATTGGTGCCTTAATTGCATATATCAATAACAAGCTGTGGGGTTGGCATGAATCAGGCCTACTTTCTGATGACAAATTCAAATACCTAAGTGTCACAAACCCAAAATTTCCTTGCATTTACACACTTCCTAAGGTACATAAGGGTGGCAATTTTCCCCCCAGAAGACCCATCATCTCTGGGATTGATTCCCCAACAGAAAAAATAGCTGAATATGTTGATTTTTACTTACAGAAATTTGTTAGTAATTTGCCTTCTTACATACAGGATATCAAAGATATCCTTAATAAATTTGATGATTTTACCTGGTCTGAGGATGTTACCTTTGTAACTATGGATGTGCACAGTTTGTACACATGTATACGCAAACCTTTTGGGATTCAAGCAGTCACCATGTTTCTCAATTCTAGGACCGCTGACTGCTTTGCACATAATCAGATGCTCCTCCAGATGATTGACATTATTTTGTCAAGGAACTATTTTTTGCACAATAACGAGTGGTACCAACAGACACAGGGGACGGCGATGGGTTCAAAATATGCCCCATCATATGCCTGTTTATTCATGGGCTGGTATGAAAAAATACATGCCTGGGGAAAACTGGCATCGCCCTGGACTGACTTTATTGTTTTTTGGGGGCATTACATTGACAACATTATCATTATTTGGAATGGGACTATAGATCAACTCAATGAGTATCACGCCTTCCTTAACAATAACCCTTACAACGTACAACTCAGTTTACAGTACCACAAAAATACCATAGATTTCTTGGACATTAGATTTTTCATCGAACGTAACAGCATACAGAGTGCACTCTTTAGAAAATCTACCGCATGCAACAGTCTCCTTCACGCTACCAGTGCCCACCCTGCTTCGGTTATTCATAACATCCCTTATGGGGAAATGGTATGCGTTAGACAGAATTGCAGCACTAACGACAACTTTTGCACACAGATTCAGCACACACAACATCGGTTCAGTAACAGGGGCTATGATGCTAATAGTCTAACACAGGCAGTTCATCGCATCATGAAGACTCCGAGAAAAGATACTTTGGTCATTAAAACACAGGGGAGCAGGAAGACTCTGAAGGATTTCTTATCTTTTGTGACTCGATACACGGGCCACAGCCAGGGTATTTTTTAAATTCTCAAACGCTACTGGCCCTTATTGACTGATGTCCCGGGCCTTAAAGGAACGATACCCAACAAACCTAGGATCACCTACCGTAGAGGGTTAACTCTTAGAGACCACTTATGTCCCAGCTACATTGCTTCTCCCAGTCCCGCCACGTGGCTTCCAGTGAAACCTAAGGGTTTCTACACTTGCCATGATTGTAACGTTTGTACTTTCGGTCGTGACAAAATCAAGGACTTCTGTTATCACAATACGAGGAGATTCACTATTCATCAGTTCATTAATTGTAACACTAAATTTGTTGTTTATATCATGGGTTGCGCATGCAATAAGGTTTATGTGGGCAGTACAATACGCCCTTTGAAACTTAGAATACAGAAACACTTACGAGCCATAAAAAAACATGACTTCTCATATCCACTCGCTACACATATGATATTGGTTCACTTTAATGATCCAACAATTTGGTTCCACGGTATTGAACATGTTCCTATTCACCCTAGAGGGGGTAACAGAGAAATTACTTTGCGCCAGAAAGAGGCGACCTGGATCTGTCGCCTTCAAGCGGTAGATCTGGGTCACAATACGGATCACGAATTTCATTATTTTCTCTAATGTGTCTGTTTGATTTGTAATTTCATATTCCCATTGTCATCTTTTTGTAATTTCTTATGATTTGTTCACTACTTATCCTGATGTATATTATTTCGATTTCTTCAGAATTGTGGTTCAAGTTGTATTACTGTGGATATTTAGAATCACATTATGTTTCAACTGGTTGCATTTATCTCCGTACGGACTATTATAAATGTCTATACATTTTGTTCATCGCATGTATATGTTTTCCTTTAGGTCAAGTGGACTGATGTTGCACATATTATTCTTGGGTTCTGTCTGCCGTTTCCTTCCCCACTCTCCCTCACATCTCTTCCTCTTTCTACCCCCCTTCCTCCCCCCACTCTCCCTCCCTTATTTCCTCTCTTTTCCACTTTCACTCTCTCCCTTCACTGTTCACGGTTTTTATTTTTCATTTTTTTCTCGTTGTTTCACACACTCTGGCTCATCGCAGCCTTCTTGTGGTAACCAGTCAGTTATTTCTTCTTTTTTATAATAAAAAAAAAAAATCTGTACTTTTTAATAATATTTTTCAATATCTTTGTGTACAATTTTTGCTTTTCCACAGCTGCATGTCCCCTTTTTTCACTCTGACTTCCAGCCTCAATATTCACTCTAAATATGGTGTGTGCCTTCGTTTCATTTGTCCTTCTTTTATTTTCCTCTTCTCTACTTTTATCCATCTCCTGTGATCACCAGCCTCAATATGGCAGTGTTTTTTGTCCTACCTTTATTTTTACTCCTGGGAGATTTTCACTCCCATTTCTGGGTTCCGGGCGCATATGCTGTGCACACCGGGACCGGAATTCAGGCTTCTGGCGTCTTCTCGCTGCGGCCGGCTAATTTAATTGGGCTGGCCACACGTGTTCTATGGCGGTTGTTCAGACCGCGTCTTGAAGTTACTTGGAGTTTTTCCATACCGTTTGTTTCGGACGGGCGGTAAACCTTTTTGAAATTGCATTTATAACTTGATTCTTGGGCTATTTTATCTGCCTCTACATTACTTTTTTCACATATTTAGATTTCGCTTTTTAGGTTTACTCTTCTTTTTCCCATGGTGTCCGGCTATATATAACTGGGCTGGCCACATGTGATTTCTCGCGGTCATTTGGATCGCGTTTTGGAGTATTCTCTCTGAATACATTTACATCGTATGATTTAACAGCGGTAATCTTTTTACACACCTTCCTATCCACTTTATCTATACGTCCTTCGGACCATGATACTTCATTGAGTCATACTTTAAAGGTTATTTTATTTTATTATTTTCTGATTTCGTTTTTCAGGTAATTGATTTATCAATATATTTGTCTTTATCACTACTGACTGGATACCATTCAGGGTACGTTTTTCTGGATTTTGCTTCTTTTGCTTAACTTGATACTTGGTTGCCCCCTCCCTCGTCCTTTGGGATCTCACTTCTTATTACACCGATTAATATTTGTCACACACATACTTATGGGATTGGTTTAACTATAGACACATTTCAACTCATTGCTCTGTCACTTGCCACACATGTTGTACAATATGTAATTGCATGGTTAAGAACACATTTCGCACGGGTTTACCACTATTATTAAGGTGTTGGTACATAATAGGGCTTTTTTCCTTTTATTCATTTTAGTGATACTTTCGTACTTGCACATTTGGTCACACCTTTTATATCATGGAAAGCATAGAATATATATGTTGTTTCTGGTTATGTTACAGCCCTGAAGAAGCCCCATGCTGGGCGAAACGCGTTGGCTGTTCATCCTGAACATATAATTTGTCCATGAAATTGCAGCAATTGCAAGGCTACAAGGCTATTTTTCTGTACTATTTCTGGTTACAATCTACACTGCCCACTGGGTTGTGTAGAATCAACATTTTGGACTGTTAATGAAACATTAAATAGAAAAAATATTATTTATTTAATCATCATACTGGACTTTCTTCATATATACTGTTTTTTGTACAGTTTGCAGTGCACCGCCTTTTGGAGACATAACATTTGACCCTCCTCTGGAATTCGAAAGGGTGCACCGACTAGGTCCAAAGCGGCAGGACGGGAAGGGACGCCCTCGCTCAATCATAGCCTGCCTATTGCGCCATGGTCAAGCTCGCCAACTGCTGCAGACAGCCCGGGCGCAAGGTCCACTACAGCTGGGCACCCTGGAAATCCGACTCTCAGCTGATTTTTCCAAAGAGACTGTAGACCGAAGGAGGGCTTTCCTTTCCCTCCGCCCTCGCCTCCACCATCTGGATGTGAAATTTGGCCTGTTCGAACCGGCCAGGATGTGGATCACCAAGAATGGCGAATCACGGACTTTCTTCGACCCGGAGGACCTAAGAACATTCCTAGACAGACTCCAGGAACAGGCGCAACCTATGGAAACGACAACCCTGACCCTCCAGGACATACGAGGAGTATCCTCGGGAACCAGCCACCCAGAAACCGCCTCTAACCCGGAGGGAGGAGCAACCATGGATCCCCATTCCAGGGGAAGAGACTTGGAGAGACTCACAAAAAGCCACGACGACAGGGGTCAAGTACTTCAGACGGTGGCGATGTACACTCAGCTGTAGGACAGGGATAAATCCTGCTCCCCCCCTGAAGCCCACGGTGGCCCCCACCTGAGGTCGACCGGGCACCAGCGCCCCCCCCTTGGAGCCCTTGGAGTCCTTGTCATAATGAACCCTGGACTATCGTGGTCGAGCCAAAGAGATCCTGCGGCGGAGAAGAACAAACGGAGAGATGAGTACTTGATCTTGTGAACTCATGAGTCATCCTATTACCGTGGGCCTTTGTCTCAGACTGGCTCCGCTCAGCGTTGCAGCGTTGCTGTTGTCTACGATTGTCTTTTTTTTTTTTTTCCTTTCTCTCTCCCTCTTCTTGATTGCTTGATTGCATTTGCCTAACATCACCTGTTCTTTATGTATCCTCTCTTGCTCTCTCTTCTCCAGGAGAACTATACCCTACCCCCCTTCCCTTCTTCTCTTCCCTCAGCGACACACCCCTCCGACCAGACTTATCTAGCAACTGGAAAGTGCACACCCCTCCCCCCCTTTCCCCCCTTCCCTTGGTGTGAATGGAAGTGTTCCAAGGTCCCCTCCTCCCGTCAACTTGTCTCGATGGGGTTTGTTTGTTGGTTTTTTCTTGTTTTACAGTGAGTGCTGTGGAAGACCCATTGAGGGCAGTAGAGTAGCGTAGACTTGAGCATAGTCGCAACCGTCTTGCGAGCAGAAGCAGCAAAGCAATGCAGTGCTCTAGATAAGATAAACTCCACAAAACCAGCCCCTGCAGTTATCCTGTCATCCACAAACCCTGCGTATCCACACCCTCCGCCCCTTACCCTTCCCTCCCCCCCTTACTGTTTTCTCACCCCTCCCCTTCTTTCTTTCTTTTAAAGGCACAATAGCACAGCGCTCCTGGAACTAAGCTATCATGGGAGCCACACATGTCCCTTACGCAAACCCCATGCAATCCCCCTGCCCTTGTAGCCGTGTCTGTCCCTCATATCCTTCCCGTGTCGCCCAGACCAACGCGCAGACAGAAGAAAAAGTGCAATGGGAGCCCGGGCGCCAAGCGTGAGCTGCCTCCCTCGGCGTGCGGCCCGCTGGACGGGCAGTGGAGCTCGACTGACCTGGGTTTCAGACCCGCAGGTTACAGTTCGAGAACACCGGGACTTAAGTCCCGTTTTTCTGTTTTCCCCTTCCCCTTCCCTTCTCTGATCACTTTAAACATCTATAGTCTCTCCCTTCCCCCAACTCACCCTCTTCTCCCCCGCTTTTTGAGGCACTGTTAGCTCCTATTTTTCTCTCCCCCTCTACTCCTCCCCGTCCCTCCTTGCCCTACCCTTGGCGCCCACACCCCCCGGTAAGCTTCCTTAAAGGGCCGGGATGTCTGACTTGAACAAGGCACCGGCAGTACCTTTACGGATCATGTCATGGAATGTAAATGGCCTCACCCATTTCATAAAACGGAAGAAAATTTTTTACCTATCTTAACGACAAGCGAGCCGATATTGCCCTTTTACAAGAGACACACCTGGACAGACCAGAATCCGATAAACTACGACGTGACTGGGTAGGCACTGTCCTATTCAGCTGCAGCCCACCCTCACCCATCACGGAGAACACCCCGAGAAAATGCGGGGTGGCATTATTGCTACGTAAAACCCTCCCTTATAGGATCACCAAATCATGGACCGACCCCGAGGGCCGCTACGTATTTGCCAAGCTAAAGATTGGTGACTCCTCATTATGCGTGGGCTTCGTTTACGCACCAACGGGTCCCAAACGCCTCTTCTTCCTACAAATCAATCGGCTTCTGACGGAGATAGGAGCATCTCGCTATGTAATAGGGGGGACTGGAACATAGCCAGAGATGCAGTTCTGGATAGAATGGGGCCCCTGGACGTAAGTAATAACGCAGACAGAGCCTTACAGACTGACATCCTTTTGGACAACGGCCTCGTGGATCACTGGAGGCTGACCCACCCGACAGAACGAGAATTTACCTTCATCTCGCCGGTACATGGCACCCAATCCCGACTCAACTACTTCCTCCTATCCGACATCCTCGTGGCCCACGCTCATGATTACAGCATATTGGAGGGTGGCCTTTCAGACCATTCCCCAATCAGTGTAGCCATCCAATTAGGCCTAGTATCAGCGGGCCGCAAGCCCTGGAGGCTTGCAGTTCACCGCTATCGATCCCCACAAGGAAAGTTACAGCTACAGGACCACGCAGCCACGTTTGCGCAAGATAATACATGCACTGTTGAATCTAGCCGCATCATGTGGGCCGCAGCCAAGGCCACGATACGTGGACAACTCATGCGGGACGCCGCGCTGGCGAACAGAGACTGAAAAGAACAACAGGCGGCACTAGAACTCGATATCCGTCGTCTCACCAGACAATATACCACACATCCCTCTCTACCAGGACGTCGGCTTTTAGAGCGTGCCCAAATGGCCCTTAACAAGCTAAATACCACACAGGCCGAATATGCCCTACAGAGAATACAAGGGAGGCATTATGAACAAGGTGAAAAAGCTGGGCGCCTGCTGGCAGCCCAGCTTCGCCAAAGAACAGCAGCTCTTGCCATACAGGCCATCCGCGCTTCCTCCGGAGAAATACTCACACACCTGCAAGCCATTGCCAACGAATTTGTGTTGTTTTACAGACACCTATACACCCCAGAAATAACGTCCAGCCCGGCGCAGGCCACATCCTTTTTAGAAGGCCTTGACTTACCCTCCTTGTCAGATGAGGGTCGCAGTCTCCTAGAAGGGGAAATAAAAAGACAGGAATTAGATAGTGTCATATCTAACCTTCCTTACCATAAATCGCCCGGGGAGGATGGGTTCCCAGCGGAATTCTATAAATGGGTAGGGAAAGAGGCGATAGACATTCTACACGAGGCCCTAAACGAAGCATGTTCAACACAGACGTTAGGCGTCATATCCAATAATGCAAAGATAGCTATCATACCGAAACCCGGGAGGTACCCCCTGCTGTGTGGCAGCTACCGGCCCATATCTCTTTTAAACAGCGATATTAAAATTCTAGCAAGTATCCTGGCAAATAGACTGCGCAAAGTCATACTGTCCTTAATCCACCATACGCAAGTGGAGTTTGTACCGGGCCGCACCTCTAGGAATCATTTGCGTACCTTATGTCACACCTTATGGGCCTAACGGGACCTGCCGGAGACAGCATTACCTCTGTCCCTAGACGCCGAAAAAGCGTTTTATCGCATAGAATGGCCCTACCTGTTCACGGCCTTAGAGAGATTTGGTCTGGGAGACAAATTTATCTCAATGGTGCGGTTACTTTACGACCAGCCAGTGGCAAGAGTCAACTGTGGGGGCTTCCTCTCAGACCCCTTCCCTATCCGCAGAGGTACACGACAGGGCTGCTCTCTCTCCCCTCTCTTGTTCTTACTCGCCATGGAGCCTCTGGCCGCAGCCATCTGATCCTCTCCCCTTATAACTGGCCTTGCACTCCCTGACGGTCTATCCAAAATCTACTTATACGCTGACGACATCCTGTTAACCCTCACGGACTTAGAAAGCTCCATACCAGCTCTATTGGAGGTCATCGATGGATTTGCAACACTATCCGGTTACCGCGTCAACTGGGACAAGAGTGAGACACTTCCCCTCTTGCGGGTGACTACAAAAGCAGCACTCCTAGGTTTCCCATTTCGGTGGACGCCGAAACACCTTAAATACCTGGGAGTGCTAATCAACCCGGGCATGGCGCATATGGTGGCGGACAATATCGACCCCCTCATTGCACGGATGAAACTCGACTTCGCAAAATGGACCCACCTGGGCCTATCCATGTGGGGTCGAGTACAGGCGGTAATGATGGTCACTGTGCCTCGTTTCACCTATATCCTGGGACTTCTCCCCTTACAGGTGCCCCTCCATACATTACGAAGCATAGATGCCCTCATTAGATCGTTTGTATGGGGTCATATGCGGCCACGACTATCGCCCGCCAAGCTCCTAGCCCACCGTTCCCACGGGGGCATGGGACTCCCGTCTGTGGAACACTATTCGTTAGCATTACAGCTATCACAACTGTCCCACACCTTGTCCACGGTGCCTGACCCGCCACAGTGGAGCGCGGTGGAAAGGCGGCTACTATCCGCGAACGAGGGACTTGGAGGACCTTACCGCGATGACCTCCCATCTGCTAACCCGGTGAACCCTATCTTGAAAGCGACCAGAGCAGCGTGGAGAAGGGCCCACAGACTACTCGGGGTCCACCCCCTCATCCACGCTCAGGCGCCCCTGTGGCGTAATAGCGGACTCCGGATAGGTGGGGAAGTGCTTAATTGGCCACAGTGGAGGGAGGCTGGTATCCACACTCTCTCTCAGATACTGGAGAACGGGGTGCTTAAGTCCTTTCCAAGGTTAAGGGAGGAATTCGGTCTACAGCCAAACCAAGAATGGAGATATCTACAGCTTAAGCACTGCATCTCTCGAAGGATTGAAGATACCCGACGGAGGTCCCAACCCTCACCCATAGTGGCCTACCTACAGCAGTGGGCTCAACATAAGGGAGTTATGGCAGGTCTTTATGACCTAATCACCCGACAGCTCTACTCCCAACCTCTCCTAGACAAATTACGCCTGCACTGGCAAACCCGGTTACAGCAGCCCTTAGATCCAGCTGACTGGGAAGACGTCCTGGAAGCTCTGGACAGAGGTACCCGTGAGGCACGATTAAAGTTCTGTCTTTTTAAGGTCTTACACGACTGGTACTGGTCCCCGGCGAAATTGCATAGGATAGGGCTCCTTCCGCATGCGCAGTGTTGGAGATGCCCAGACACACACTGCGACCTAAATCATATCTTAATTGACTGTCCAACGGTCCGACCACTATGGGATGTGGTGAGCTCCACCTTGGCTGAATCGATGTTACTTCCGTCACTGCTCCCCCCTTCCCCAATGCTTCTACAAGATACGACCTCCCTTCCAGACCTCTCTAGACCGCAAAAAAGACTGCTGCATACGGCACTAGCCACTGCAAACATCTGCATACTCCACCACTGGCGGTCAGAAACCTCCCCAACCCCGGAAAAATGGATCATAGCTATGACCTGCACGGCCACGTACGAAAGAATCATCTACAATTTGCAAGATCAAGCCCAAATCTTCACCCAGGTGTGGGCCCCCTTCCTGGCCGGGGGGTGCCTGTAGCTCGTAGATTGCAAACTACCCCCCTTTCTGTTCTGTTCCTTCTCCCTCTTCCCTTCCTTTCCTCCCCTTTTTTCCCACTAGTCCCCTCCTCCTTTCCCCTTCCTTTCCTTCTCCTTCCTACCAGAGCAATACTGCTCCCCCCCTTTTTTCTTCCCACTCCTTTTAGCAGTCCCCTCCCACAGACTCACCCCCACGTGCCGCCGATAGGACACTCGTACTAAGCAGAAGTTGGCTGAGTACAGACAAATGTTTTAAGCCCCATCCTTCTGACGTCCCGATCCCCCCCTCCGCCAACTACATTACCCTAGGGTATACTTCAATTGACGCTACGATCCCCAGGCCTGGCACAGACGTCCTACTACCCAGGTACCCAGGTACCTTGCGACCTACTCCCAACCCAGGTGGCGACACAGCACAGAGCTTGCCCTCTTATTCCCAGAGGGCCAAACGACTCTGTCCTCATGTCCATGCCACCCGGCTAGCTTGCCTATTTGTTTGTTTAAATTGTTTATCCTCCCTACTATCTCGCATCCCCACCCCGAGGGTCCTATAACCTTACAATTTTATAATCATTATAACGTGATACAACTAGGCATCGCGTCTCCGTCCCGTCTCATACCTCTTACCTCTATTTACATCTTTTTTCTTACCACCCCTTCCCTTTTCCCATGTGATTTGATCAGTACAACATGTTTTTCCTAAATTACGATCGACAACACCCCATTGTACCACCCGCTCCCCCATTTCGTTGATTCATTGTATACAACTGTTGATAACTGTTGGGGCATCGACCCTACTTGAGTTTTGTACGACTTTGCAAAGTTCACAATAAAACCTTAATAAAAAATAAATATATATATATATTATACTGCTGTGTGTAAGGTGGCTTTGACAATTTCTGCAAGCACATTTTCTTGCCAGGGCCTGTGCCACAGTATTCTTCAATGCTCTCTACATTGTTGGTGTTATAGTTGCTTTCTTGCTTCACCTGAATAATTGCTCTATGTTTACGATGCAGCGACTCCACCAACAACCTTACTGGCAGTATTGGTGGGCATTTTTTTAATACACTCCTCTGCAGGACCTCAAATTGCTTCTGCGGCTGTGTATGGGCTGGAGTAGGGCTATGACTCCATGTATGCTGGTCGCAGACTGCTTTGCACTGATTCTGGGCACACGTGGCATGCACAAGCAGTTTGCAGTACCATTGCAAACTCTCAGTGGGGGCAGTCTTTTTTGCACTTGCTCATAATACCCTACTCATTGCCAGTTGTAGCATCTTCCCCAGCCCTGGAGCATGGGAATGGATTGTACAGCACACAGAGCTGTGGTTAAATGTCTTTACTCTCCAACATTCATTCACACATATCCCATTATGTCATCCAAGAACCACACCCTGACACCTCCCCTCACATCGCGTGGCTCCTGTTTAGAGTGTCCAGAACAGCAAGCTACTCAGAGCGCACAGCATTAATACACTACAAGGACTAGTTCAAAAAAGGTTTAATTTTTTGCTAAAATTATCAAATGCCTATTGACAGAATCAAGTTTCTGGGTTTTCAACATCAAATATCACATACTACTGGGTGAATCTGATGGTCTAGTGGATTTTAGGCATTCAGCAGTCTACGATAAAGGGTAGGAACATGGGTATGCAAAAGGAGAGGCAGGGGTGTGGCAATAGGCAAAGTGGAGAACCTGCATAGTTGTAACTGTGAGTATTCAGCAACATTCACAATGGGTTTCACTCCCAGTTTACACACCTGCCCCAGTACTATAAAAATTGTGGAGTAAAAGGAAATTAAGATTGAAAAATCCTCTGGCTCTTGCTCCTACATCTTCAGGTGTGGCCCATTAATAGCTATAGCTGTCTTCTCAGCTTTGAGCTTGCCAAAAGATTAATAACACAAATATATTTGTATAAACATATTTAGAGGGGCTTTTTAGACGGTCTCTTCATTCATTGGTCTGTTCAAGTGTCATTCACATTTTGCATCATCCCTGTACAGCACACAGCGGCCGGCAATGAGGCAGCCGACTTCATCCATTGGCTGTCTTGCTTTGTTAGTAACTGTGTGGTGTCTAATCACGTGCACGGCTGAAAAAGAGAGCCCTTCAGCGCGAGGCCTGGTGTGTCTTGGCTGCTCAAGCACATCTTAATTTGTTATTTGTTTAACACCGAATTTGCATATTACATGTGCTTTCAAAAAATACTGTGCTACGTTGTGAAGGCCAGACATATTAATTTGCCCACTGCTTGTTTTACAGGGTGTAGAGAAAGGGGTTTTCCCACAATAGAAAATATGTTGTGGTAAAAAGTTCAAATCATGTTCTCACTTTAACCCTAACCAAATACCATGGACGGCGACCCTGCATGCAAATCACTAGTTTGTTATTGTATACATTTAAATAGGCCATTTAGATATAATCTCATGATAATGCCTTGGTTTTGCTTTATATCCCCAAAAACGAGTAACTTTCTGGTAATTGGAGTTTCAAGCCCTGTAATTGGAAAATTAGTCTTAAAGGTACTCCCTTTTTTAATGAGTCGCTGAGGTTAACAACAGGAAGTAAAGATTTTTTTGTTTGCTAAGTATGCTCTTTCAAAATTTCTTGAGCATGGTGGGGTCCTTAGTTTCCAAAAGGGCGTCAAAACCTCTTGGGAAATCTTTAAATAATCATACATGACTCTAGAGTGGATCTGATTCTAGAAGGCTGAAATAGATTCATGGAGACGACAAAACATATACTCCTCTTTTAAACCTTTGCAGGCGTCCATTTTACTGATTTACAGGATAATGATGACAATTGGATAACATCATAATTAGAGAAAGAAAAAGAAGGCTGTCAAGGATTGTTTCCTTTACCTAAATTTATATGGTATTACCACTGAGAAGGTTTCAATATTTGTTGGTATTTCAAAATATTTATCTGACAATAAACTTAAAATAAAAATAAAAAATGAACTCATTTATTTATTTCAGCTGCTTCAGGCATAGACGTCAAACTGATCGTATATCTTCCCTTTCTGTTGCATTACTATTTTTCCCACTTGAGTTGAATGAAACTAGGCTATAGCAGATATGACTTGAAATCAAATATTGAGAGGAAACAATTTAGGTGATTCATTCAAAGTAAGTCTTCATTTTCTATTGTGGTCACTTGCACAGCAGTGAATATTCATTAAAGGAATGAATGAATGAACTTGACATTTTTAAAGAGGCATCTCGGCGCCAGCAACACTTAAACACAAAGAAACTGTCCCTCTAGAAAAGAAGAAAACGTAGGATCTAGTGAACAGCCATGTTTTCAGAATCTTTCTGAAAGCAGCAAAGTTGGCAGCTTGCTTTAGAGTGAGTGGAAGATTGTTCCATGCCTTTGCCCTGAGAACAGGTATAACTATTTACCATGAACACATGCCCAGATATCCATTGATGGGTATGGAAAGCTTTTCCCTTTCTCAAATAACTTTTGGAACAGGCTTTGACTTTAAGCCACAACCTACTTTAAGTCTTCTGAGATTTGCAATATCTGAAATTGCAAATCCAGGTCATGGCATCCCCTCCCACACAGTTCTTAAGAATTTGAGGATGATCCACAAATCCTTATACACTGCAACTTTCCTTCACACACGTGCAGCACCGGAGACTATGTTTTTTTGCTGTGCTTTTCTTTTTTTGAGGAAGCAAATTATTTTGTTCCTGTGCAAAAGGTTTCTGGAAAAGCAGAGCAGGAGAGCAAAGAAATGATGAACTGGAAGATGTTCAGACGGAGGAGTCAAGACAGACATAAACAATTTATGTATGGAGATTTTTAAATTTGAGAATTCTAGTAATAGGAGGTAACAGACGATTTGGCAACACTGGTCATCCATCCACTAAAACCCAAATGTCATCATCTCTTTTGACACAACCTTCTCTGACCCAGCTCTGCTGTTCCTGCTCAGACACTTCCTCCTGAAGCCTCTTTACCTCATTCCAAGTATCAGCTGTTGTCAACAAAAGGTTATAGTCTCATCTGTTCCCTTGTTTGTGAATTCACCATTAAATGTACAAACATTGTGTGCACAATATTTTGCAACCTCATCAGCATACCTATTGCCCAAAGTCATATGACTATCTCCAGAATTATGTGCATGGCACTTAACCACTGCAACTTGTTCGGGCAATTGTAATGCGTCAAGAAGGTTTCTCACTTATTCCCCATTCTGGATCAGAGATCCCTAGGACATCATAAACCCCCTTTGGGACCATAGTTGTCTGAAGTCGCCAAAGCATTATTGACTATCGGTGAGGATTGTCACTTTAAATTGATCAAAAACACGCTCTAGTAAGTACAATCAACACGGCCACTTGGGCAGAGAATATTCCTTGAAGCTAGGAAGCTTCCACAACTCCAGAAAGAGTACAAAGAACATAATTTGCTCTCATACTTCCTCCATAACCTCTCAAGCATGAACTATAAGCATAGAGGACATAATCAGATGCAGGGATTTGGTTCATCATGTATGTCTGGTCTCAGCTTGGTGCACAGTTCAGTACCATCAAGACAATCATAGTCCCCTTCACAATTTTCATTACTTCCTTGACCCAATACTGGCAACAGAGTAGCAGCATTCAAAATGCCACAGTGTTTAATAGTCACATTGTCTGCGGCCAGAATGACTTGTTCCTGCTTAGTAAGTTGGCTGCTTGGTAAATGTTGTATTCTGGTTCTGGACAACAAAAGTTTGACAGAATGAGGGGTGTACACAGGTAATGGGTGACCCATACCAATATTTTCACACCTGTCAATACTAGTGCTGACCGCAGCTACAGATTTAAGGCAACCAGGCAATGCAGAAGCAGCAGGATCTAATGTGGAGGAAAAATAAGCCACAGGTCTCTAGCATTTCCATGTGTTTGAGTTAGCACTTAGAGAGCACAGCCCTCCCTCTCACTGCAGAAAAGTGCAAAAGATTTGTTATAATTGTGTATTCCTAGAGCCAGGCACGACAAAGACATTCTGTCCGCTCCAGAAATGCGACAAGGCAATCGTTATACCATTGGTACCGGTTCGAAGACATCCTTGTGTGTCAAGCTCTGTAAAGGCTTGGCTGAAATCCTCTCATGTGACACTTTTCTCATTCTTTTTTCAATGTGATATTCAAGATACTGGACTTCTTTTTGCCAATATTGTAACGTTCTAGGGGATGATTTATGCCCATTCTCAGCCAGGTGGTTCAGTAATGTAATGGTGTCCTATTGACAGGCTTCTTCAGTATTCAATGTCACCATTAGGTCTTCGATGTATTAGATCAGGACTGAATTACAACGCATGACCAAAGATTCCAGATTTTTCTTTAGGATCTGATTACAAATAGACAGAGACTCAGTATACCCTTGTGGGACTTGGAAACATGCCAAAACCCCATTTCCGCGCCAAAATGTAAAGAGGAACTGTCTGTCCTTTTGCAACAGTATTGAAAAAGAAGGCTTGACAGAAATCAATGACAGTGAACCACTCAGCCTCACATGGAATCTGAAACAATTTTAAGGATGGATTCAGCACCACAAGACAACAAGGAACAACAATGGTATTTATTTGCTAAGGTCCTGTACACTTCTGTATTTTCCACTCCCCATTATCTCCTTCAGAATCCCCTGCTGTATCATGGACTCAATCACAGGAGGTATTCCAGCAATCATTTCAGGGGTCAAATTGCACTGTGGTGTTCTCAGGAATTCAGCATTAGTTTTAACAGTAATTCTGGCAGGTTCTACACCTTTTATCAGTCTGATGTCTTTTTCCTGAAAAATCCCACATTTCATATTTGATAGTCTCTCTCAAATCTAGGGGAAAATCATCTACTGTTAGCAATGCCAATAACGTGCAATGTGATTCATTTTTCATAACCCTAAAGTCAGCATTCTCATCTTGGGTTTGTACTTGCATTCCTGCTCAAGTGCAAAAGAAAGCACACTTTAATTTTAATATCAAATCTCTTCCCAAGACTTCACTGGACTGCAATCACATATAATAAACCTGTGTTTATCCTCAGAAGATACTATTTTCACTATTACGGGGACATTTCTTGAACTGTCATTTGTGTATTCTCTACACCAACAAGTTGGAGTATTTTTCTTGAGAGGTGTAGGTTTCAAACTTCTCCTGTTCTTAGAGTAGAACATGTAGCACCAGTGTCAACCAAGAATGACACAGGATGGCCATCCACTGAGATACCACCAAATGGTCCACTGTGGTCTAACTGCAAGGTTGCACCAAGTATGCAGTATTTCATATTCATATTTATTCTCAAGCCCTGATGTATGTTCTGAGGTGACCCAACTGCATTCTACTGTGGTTTCAGTGGTTGAGGGACTTGTATTATTGGAGATTGGGGCACATTACAATTTTTACTCCTGCGTCTTTGTACACCCTGCGTCTGAATAGGATTGTTATTCTGAGAAGGCAGAAATCCTGCATTTTGGATCTGATTTGCTGGATTTAAATGACATTCCCACCTCCAATGTCCCAGTTCCTTACAGATGTGACAGGGAATTGATTTTTTAGACTATTTACATCCATTCTTGTACCAGGATCTATCGGGACTCCTCGACCTCTACCTTGCATTGGATTTTGTGTTTGCTGATGTACACCTTGCATCATACCTACATTATTTACAGCTGGGGGTATCTGGCCAGCTCTTTGAGCTACTTTCATCTGAACAGGCATCAGCTTTTCCTTAAGCTTTTTCTGCTTCATCTCTAGCTGGTCATGGCAGTATTTTGCATAACACAAAATTTTGTCCATTGACTTATCCTGCCAACAAATCAAATGTTGCAGTATCATCATGCTGATTTCTGATCTCAGTCCTGTCACAAAACTCAACACAAAATGTCCCATATCCTTAACCTTGAATGTCTCCAATACACTGTGTTGTTGAATGCCATTAACAACCTTTCATAGTAAGCATGGATCAACTCCTTTGACTCTTGAGTCCTTCCGTCAATTTTAACCCAATCAACATCTTGAGGAAGCACCTTACAAGAACGTCATGACCTCCTGATATTTTATCATTACCAATGGCGGGAGACCCTTAGTTATTGCGTTTCTAGTCGGTTCCATCTCAGGCTATCGAACCTGTCCACAAGTCACTTGGAACAAGAATGTCAAATACGTCAAATCAATCCACAACACCTGTGAAATTTTCGCAAACCTTTTAACCTGTCAATATCATTCCACTGGCTTCTCTCGTAATTTTGGAACACCTCCCTCTGCTCCAGTTGAAGCTGGTTCACCTGAAGATTTCTTTACCTCTTTTAGTCTCCCACTTATCTAGTTAATTCCATTCCCTAATATTATGAATTAGTTCTTTACTCTGAGTTTTCAATCCTGGAGTTCTCATATCAGCAATGCCTTTATTACTGACCTCACACTCGGTAGCTTCACTGCAGAGCCTTTGTTTTATTTAGGTCTACTTCATATTTCTGAGCCAATTCTGGCAACTTATCATGGACTTGGCCTACTCACTTAGTGATGTCTCTCCACAAAAATGTGAGCTCTTCCTTTTGATAATTCTCTAATTGCTCCAGACCAAGATTTCCTATAATCATTGCTTCAATTTCTACTGTCAACTTTGCTACATCCAAAGTCCTTTCTGTCGGTGTTGATGGAATTGTTTCCTCACATACTTTTGTATTCGTACTCTCTGTAGATGGAGTGCCTCCATAAAAAATTATACCCAGTTATCTATCACCTTTGCACTGTCGCGTAGGCTCTCATTATTCTAATGAGACTACTGGATTTTGAGCAGCAAGATCGTCCACGGTGTTGGAGACTGAGTCTGACCCACAGTGGGTGACACCTGTCGCTCCAAATCCGGGTTTTGCGCCGGCTAACTAACAGTGCCTCATCTCTCCCAAAAGGTAGAGATCATTTGGCAGCCGAGCGCATGACATATCATACTTCTCAGGGAAGTCGTGGTCACTCAGGTCGCATCCAGTTCTCTCATTCGCAATTCAGTCTCATATATAAATGACAATAAAAGCAGTATGAGTTTTAAAGACTGGTTTAATAAAACCACTGCATTTTAGATAGCAAAGCGTGAGCTGCAATAACCAGGACTACACAACATGACAATATAAAAATGGTGACGATGAGAGTGAAGCATAAGAATAACGCTATCATATTGCCACTAGAATCAATGGACTATTTTCTGTCTGAGTCATAATCTGAGCACAGCATGTTAAGCTCTAATTCTGTCTTTCAGGTTCCCCCGGGAGGACATCGACCCTCATACCTGAGCAAAGGCCTGTAGTCTGCGTTAGCATTTGCAGTGAAGCATTCAGCAATCAGCATACAGTCGTGGTTCCCTGGTTGGAATCTCCCTCTTGACGTGTAATGGGACTTGGAAGTGTTTTTATAATTGTTGGAAAATGGGTTATTGATAGGGCAGGTAGGTACCTACACCTAGCAACAAGCCACAAACCTCCACAAAAGTACAGTTAGGTCTCAGTAAATTAATCCCAGCTCTACCCTTGGTAGCTTAGCATCGAGCGTCAAGGCTTAACTTAGGAGACAAAGTGTAAAGCATTCAAATATCACAAAACAGTAATTAAATAAAACACAGGAAACAGTTTAAAAATCCAAAACCAATTTATAAAAATAACTTATATTTTTATCTTTAAAATGACACAAAAATGATTAAAATCGGTTCAGGGGAACCGGAGATATGAATTTTTAAAGTATTATTATTTTCTAGCGCATAGAAACAAAAAGCGCCAATCGGGTCATCTGGTTGCACCAGGACCGGGACAAAGTCAAACTTTCAGGCCGACCGCGATGGAGCCCTGCTCGGCTACAGGTCGCGGGAAGCCTCGGTTAAAAAGTTACCTTCTGACTTAGTCTTTATTTTGAAGTTTTTCTTCACCGGGACGAACCTGCCAGTTGGATCCGACCTCCTGGAGCCCTTGTCCGGATACGCGAAGTCGGTTTCCTCGGTGGTGATTTCTACCTTCGGACTTAGTCGTTTTTTCGAGATGAAAATCCTTCGACCGGGGTAAACCTGGATCTTGATCCGACGTCCGTGGAGCCCTTCTCGGATACGATGGCTGGAAGGTCCCGGTCAACTTTTTACGTTCGGACTTAGTCTCTTTTTCGGATGTTTTTCTTGACCGGGACGAACCACGAAGTCAGGCCGGGTCGCGGTTGAGGCAAGCCGGCTAGAATTTCCGCGTCGAGTCGGTCACTTTATGGAGCTTTTTCTAAAATTTCTCCAATCTTTTCCAAACTTCTGGGGCTTCACCCAGATGTTCTTTTAAGGTTCTTTTGGGGTCCACAGCTCACCCCAAGGGTCCAGAAGTTCTGTGATGGTCCTTGGGAAGTGCGGACTTCAACTCCCAGAGTGCACCTGGCGCAAACTCCTTTTTGGCCACTGGGCAGTGGTCAGCTGGTCACTTTTTCAGGAGTTGGTGCAGGGGACTCTGGTTAGCAATTTTTCACCTGTAGCAAACAGGGAGTCCCTCCTTGAACCAGTGGAAGCCAGGCAAAGTCCTTCTTGTGGTGAAGCCCAAGTGTGCAGCTGGTGCAGTCTTTCTGAGTGCAGGGTCCAGGTGCAGGCCAGGGGTCCAGCAGGGCAGTCCTTCTTCTCCTTGTAGTTCTTTCTTCTTGAAATTTGGTGGGGATCTGAGGCGTGGGTGCAGGTCTGCCAGTTTTATCCTTGCTCCTGGGTGAAAAGCAGGGGGGCCCTGGTCCTCCAATCAGGGACAGGGTCGTCCCCCTGTGATGACCACTTCCTGGGAAGTGTGGCAAAAATCCATCCCAGAAGGCAATAGTCTCTAAAAATCCAAAATGGATGAATCTGATTTTTGGAGGAGAGATCTGGCTGAGCCCACCCACTGGTGTGGCTAAAAATCATAAACACACCCCTCTCCTGCCCTCTCCTAATCTAATCAAGGGGGCACCTAGCTGTCTGGGGTTGCAGGATGTGGGGGTGTTGCTGGGTGCTCCAGATGTCCTTCTCTGCCTTTGAAGACCAGTTTGGCAGCCCTCCCCCTTCCTGCTTCCCCATCTGCTGAGGGGAGATTCTCTCCCCCAAGCACATTCCTTTGTGTGAAGTCAGGCCACTTCACACCTCATTAAAGTAGCCTGGCAGAAGCTGTTGCAGGCTGGCCAATCAGAGCACAGGAGCAAAAACAATGCAGAGCTGAAATTGGCAACTTTTTAGGTAAAGTCTAAACTTTTTACCTGCACTAGTTATATTAAATCCAACAACTGGAAGTTGTGGGATTTATTATAACAATCAATTTGATACCAAATTCTTGGTATGTAACATTTAAGGAGACTTTAAAATTTAAAATAAAGTCTGCCCATTCTAGCCTATGAAGGCCATTTACTTCAATGAGGGAAAAACGAATTTGGCTGTTTTTACCTCACCAGGGCTTATAAATCTATTTTTATAAAGTCCCTGCTTATAGTTACATGGCACCCAGCCCTAGGGGCACATAGGGCACACCTTAGGGGTGACTTATATGTAAAAATAAGGTAGTTTAAGACTTTGGAAGTACCTTTAATTCCAAAGTCGAATTTGCATATAACTTTAATTTAAAAGCAGCCAGCAAGGCAGGCTTGCTTTTAAAATGACACTGGGCACCTCAGCAATGCACCTAGGTGTGCACCACCTATGCTGTGGTCCCTAAACCTACATGCCCTACCATATACTAGGGACTTATAGGTAGGTTAACTTAGCCAATTATAATTAGCCTAATTTGCATATCCATTTTACACAGAGCACAGGCCCTGGGACTGGTTAGCAGTACCCAGGGCACCATCAGAGTCAGGAAAACACCAGCATAAAGTGGAAAATGGGGGCAAAAAGTTATGGGGCCCTTGCAATCAGCCCCAGTTTCTCACAATAATAACACAGCTAATGTTCTGAGAAAATGTCCCTACGTCAGTATGTGTATTTTCTACGAATGTTGGAGACTAAACTTCTACCACGTTCACCGGCAGTATCCCAAACTGTAGCCTTGACTGAAGGACAAAGTGATCAAAAATGTCTTGTTTGAGCACACAGTGCTGGGCTAAGCAAAACAGTTAGATAGATGAAATTAAAACAAGACCGTAAAACTGGTTATTGTAAAAATAACAATGCGAAGCCGAATAAAATATATCTAGGTAAAAGTGCACAGCGGCCTAGTGTATTAAACTAACGTGCATGGAGCTATAGCTAAAATGGCTACACAACAGCACTGATAGATCGAGTCACCACCGGATTCTTAGATATGGAATCATTTCCTTGGGCACCATGTCCCGAATTCAAAGGAGGTTCCCACATAGGAGAGGTATGGGTAGGTACCTTCTGGTAAGTACCTATTGAGGTGCACCCTGACATATTCAAAGTCTTAGCTGCACTTGGTCCACATAGAGGGCTAGTATGTGTTGGAATTAAAGGGACAAATGCCCTAGCATCTGGAGTATTTGAAACTCCGCTAGGTCCTCCAACATTATTGGGTATGGTAAAAATTTTATTTTTTTCCGGAGCCTTCTGATTTGTACATAGGAACTACCAGGCCAAAAGTAACTGGTACTGGAAGAGCATCAACAGTACTCACAGTAGGACCAACTGGGACGCACTTTCTCAAACCTTCACTTCTAGATTCATTAGGTACATTAACTGTAACAGCTCCTACAGGACTAGGAATCACCATGGCTGGGACAGTAGAAAATTTAATTATGCCACTGCCACCAGTACCATTATTCCCACTCTCACTTCCGACTTTATTATACGGGGGCGGACATTCAGGCAGTAACACATCCAAAAGACAATCTCCAGAGTCATCATTACATTATGTTATCAGGTTCTTTTTCTTAATTCTCCTTCTGTTTTCTAATCATTTTCCTTTCTCCTTCTTCCTCGACACATCTGTGGTCAAAGTCAGGTACAACCTAAGCCCTTCTATTATTCCCGTTCTCCACCTTTTCTGCTCAGCATCCTATCTAGCATCTGTATAAGTACATATAGCTTTTTTTGCTTTACCCTGGTAATTCTCCTTTTCTCTTGCATGGGCAGCACATTCCCAAGCAGTAAGGCCGATATTTATACTTTTTTAGCACCGCATTTGTGCCGACTTTTTACGCAAAAGCGGCGCAAACTTAAAACATACAATTGTATTAACTTGCAAAATACAATTGTATTTTGTAAGTTTGCGCCACTTTTGCATAAAAAAATGACACAAATGCGGCATTAAAAAAGTATAATCATGGGCCTAAGTGCTTCATATTGTGTGGGTCTAGAAAGTTGGCTTCATTTCATTTAGCACTCTCTTCAAGTTTTCAATATACCCCAAATTGAATGTGCCATATTATGGGAATCAAAACTGACCTTTCTTCTTTATAATCTTGTTCTATTGACCAAGCGAAACATATGTGTTTAGCCCTACGTTAATCACCATGTAATGACCTGGAGTACCTTCGGGAGGTGCAACTACGTCCTCTTTACTGGGGATATGAACAACACCTCTAAACAAGTCTTGCACAATTGCAGCATGACTCCTTATGCAGTGTCCACCAATACACGGCACTACACCAACCAACTTATACCAACATGGCACACTGTGACTTAGATCTCAATCCTCGCAGCAGTGCCCCTCCCTTACAATCTGCATGCACACTCAATCTGCAATATCACACACACATACAAATTACAATACAATAACCCTTGTCTGCTCCTCTCAAGAATGAATAGATTCAAACACACAAGAATGTTTCTAATCACTTCAAATGAAACCTTGACCTGTAGGGTGTCATCTAGATCAGTACAGCTTCAATCTACGCATTAAGATTCAATATACCAATCACCTCACATTCACACAAAGTAAGTCCCTATCTTAACTGTGCTGTGGACGACATCTCACAATGAACACAACCTTTTAGCAGACAATATAATGTGGTGACTTCTACACCTTGTAAACTATTCTGGGATCTTAGGCCATGTCAGACCCAATAACCTCTTCCACTTCTTTATAAATCACCACACTCACACAACATTCAAAAACATCTCTGCAAAACACCACCCAAATTCACACAATCACAGCAAACTACATATGAAATGCAGCAATCCGCAACCATATCAATATTCACTTTTCCGCCACCAGTACGACTCTCTTCCAAGTCTCTGTAATTTTGCTAATCCTCTAGTACTGGGTACAGGCATCTGAGGTTGGGCTAGGGACGAACTACTGTAGAATATGGTTCTAGTTCTCAAAGAGAACCATCCTCTGCTATCACCTGAACTGGGGGTAGGCACTATTCCTAATTTCGTAGGCCCAATGAACCTTTCCTTTCTCAGTTCAGAGGGGTGAGGAGACATATATTCAAATTTAGCAATACAATTTGAGGTATAACCAATTGGACAACATTGAATCTCAGAAACAAAATACAGTTCAATACAGAACCATAGTATAGATATATAAAATCACCAAAAGAGAATTAGACCATTGCACAATATTGAATTTAATCAGCATGTACAGAACCAATATTTCAATAGTGATAATCCAGAAAATGAGAAAAATCGTCTCATGCATTCAGAAATCGAAATCTAAGGTTTCCTGTCTACCTATTAAATCAAGATTCCTAGCTATTCTAATATCTAGGTAATTCAGAGAAAAATGTCTTCACAACAGAACTTCTGTTGATGCTTCTGTCAATAGAGGTGAGAGTAGCATGAAGCCACATAGAAAAATAAAGTGTGAGGTTTGTACCTCAGAAAGGTCCGCTCTGATCAAGGGGCTAGGGGAATCTGATCCTACCACTAGCTAAACCACACTTAAATCTTGAGTCTTCCAGAAGCTGACATCACAGCCAAAACTTTTCACTGAAAAACAAAGTTACAAATCACACGTATTCATTGGACAAAGAATGACATATTTATTTTCTGGGCCTGATGGAAGGTAGGTCTGTTTGCTGGTTGGTGAAGAATTATGACGTTCTCACATAAGTCCACTCGTGAATTGAAATGAAATGTATGTAAAGGCCTAAAGCGCTCAATGTTAAAAGTGTTTATTTTAAGAAATGTGGCTATTGTGCTGCAAGGAATAACATAGCCACTTATGAATAAGCCTGAAACAGCACAGTATGCAAGTTCAGTTTACATATTCTACAATGCATATATCTACAAACTGAAGACAGGGCTGACTTTGGGGTGCTGCAACCGGTGCAGTTGCACTGGGCTCTGACCTGGGGAGGGGGGCGCTGACCTCGGTGGAGGGCACTGTGCTTAGCAATAACTTACAATTTAAAAACACCTGCAGCAGAGTTCCTTGTGCTCCAGCTGTCAGTCAGCAATGAAATGGCAAGATAACTCTTGTGATTCATTTTCCTGCCAGAGATAAAGATCAGAGTTTTGGATAATGGCAGTTTTGACTCACCATAAAATCCCAGAGGGTTAATATGCCAGCTGCAAGGAACGATTCTGTGCAAATCAAAGATCTGTATTTAATGTGGATAGCTGAGTGGATGACTGCTTTTGTAACAGCGTTTCTTTTGTTAATTTGGTTCATTAGATACAGTCCTAATATAAAACAGTGACTGTTCTTACGGACTGTCATCAAAGAATTGCATGCAAACTATATAAAATAGGTTAGGATGTTATGTTTTTCCCTCAGCCTTTCATTATCTATTCCAAATGCTACTAAAAAGGGTTTAGTTTGGGTGAATATCCATTTCTATTAGTAAAGCCAGCCTTTATAAGTGCCTTAAAACAAATGAAATGTATGTGAGACAGGGGCTATGGAGTGATGATGGGCATTTCTGCCCAGTAATAGTGAAGGAATCTGAGGTGGCAGTCATGGAGTGGGGGGGGCAAAAATGATTGTCGCCCCAGGTGCCATGAGCTCTAAAGCCGACCCTCACTGAAGGCACTGGGAGATATTGAAATGTTCATAGACCTACACGTTTTTTTGTTCAAGTACCATAGCAGGGACAAGGACCCAGGTTAGCAGCTTAAGTTCTGTTTAGGCTCAGGAATTACAGGCGTAAAGATTCACTCTTGCAAACAATAGGATGAGTATGTACCTGTACATCCATATACCACACAGGTAATTGTGTGTCCTTCATGCGTGATAATACTCATTGACGAAGTGGAGGCCATATTTATCATTATTTCACGGAATGTAGTATGACAACTTGCTGCTCTGCACTGTGTGAAAGGGAGCGGGCAGAAATGCACCATATCTATCAAAATATGGCACATTCCTGCCCTCTGCCTGTGCTGGTGCACAAACTGCTGCCTAGCGCCAGCTCATGCAACCTTGCACTGGAGCACAAGGCTGTCTGTGTTGCAGACAGGATTGTTTTTGTGCACCACCCTGACAAAAATATTCCTTTAAGACTTTTTCCTCTTTCTTAGTGTGCTGCATTCTGCATGTGTGTTCAGTGCAGAATGAGAATTTTGTGTGCGTAGAGGGTGAGAGATGTTACCCTGTACAAGGTAAGCGGTGTGCGAGTTTAGGGTGAGTGGTATGTCAATAGTATAAGAGCAGGACGAGTGGTTTGAGTTCAGGGTGAAGGGTGCGGGTGGAGAGTGAGAGGAATGTGAGTACTGGATAAAAGGTATGTCAATGGTGTGTGAGTGCAGAGTCAGCACTGTCTGAGTGGTGGGTGAGCAGTATCTGACTGCCAGCGTAATGTCAGGGTGACTGTGCAGAGTAAATGGTAGGTGACTGTGCAGGGTGAGCGGTGTCTGAGAGTAGTTAAAAGGTATGTAAGTGTTGTGCAGCAGTTGTGCAATATATGTTAAAGAACCTCCATAAAGGTGTTATGACTTGTTTATTGAGAAAGCCAATATATTTTGCAGTAACTGGTGATAATATAATGCGGGAGACACAGTAGATGCCTCTGACACCGCTTGCTGTTATGGCTTTCTGAGCAGCAGCATCAAAAAGTAAACCAGTTGCCAAGAGTCTTGATTGCTGTCTATATGTTCCACTCTTAGAACTTTGTCCAGCGCTTCAGTAACAAATAGGAGTTTGCCAGTGAGTGACTATGTGTGATGCAAAGGGTCAACCCTGTAATATATTTGAGGATCACTTCCATCAAACCTACTATTTTGGTAAATCTCTTATGGGGTTTTCTAAAGGTATTTTACTTCTCACCCAGAATTGCCTGAAAAACTGAAAAGCAGGATAAATAAATAAAAATGTAACAAATAATCTTTCTTCCCTAAGCACTCAGGTATATGGTTCCCCACATTTCAAACTCCAGTTAAATAGCCTGTGATTGATCAAAGTGTTCTCCGCATGACCATTGTAGCCAAGCGCACCAATGCAGATAATTTCAATCGAGTGCTAATTTAATTAGAAAGCACCTACATTCGTAAATTTTTTCGAGAAGATTGCCGAAAACTCCAGGTGTGAACAGATGTTGCTGTCTTCCCCGATGAACATTCAGGGCTTTGCAAATGGCTCCGCTCAGCCTTGTTTAGAAGAGGAGGGAGGGTTTTATCGCTGCCAGCGACCCCTTCTGTAAACATTTTACAGCTCTCTGCACATTTGAGTGACGATAAAGCTAAGGCAACTGCGCTCTAAATGCATGCAGCCAGATGCTGTAAATGCGTGCGGCCACAGCAACATAACTAAAGGTACACATCAAACAGCAAACGCTGTGCAGCCTTAATAAAATAGTAAAAAAAGAAGTTCCAGCAACCATTTCATGCTTCAGGAGGGCTCACAGCTCTGGCTTGCAGGATTTGTAAGTCCCTGTGAACTCTGCTGATGTTGCACCATGCGTGCCACCTGCTTTCCACCACTTCAGAATTTATTACCACCACTGAGTTTATGAATACAGCTTTGAGCTAGAAAGAGATGGGACAAGTTGAAATGAGCAACTTAACACGATTATGCCAATTGGATAAGAGTGTGGGCGAGGAGAGGGGCAGAGTCTGTTTCTGTCCCCTTACGGTCAGCATGTAAAAGGGTCACAAGAGGAACAAGTGTGGGCCTCAGCAACAAAAGGGAGCACTAGAGGGGGTTACTACTGTGGCCCTTGAGGGACTGGTGAGTGCACATTTCCCCGGGGGGACTGGTGAGTGCTCTTGCTATCAGGGTTTAAGTCTTGGTGGGAGGCACAACATCCAGTGTTTCTGTGCAAATCACTTAGACCCTCATTATGAGGCTAGAGGTCTGCCGCCTAAGCGGCAGTCCGACTGCGACATTACGACAGTGGCATTACTGCCACGGTCGGAACGCCGGCACCACCACTTTTCGGCTGCCCGACAGCCTGGCCAAGCCGGCGGTCCCAATCCACCAGGGCAGCACTGCAATCAGCGCTGCCCTGGTGATTACAACCCCTCTCTCCGCCAGCATTTACATGGCGGTTTCACAGCAATGTAGAGGCTGGTGGAGATGGGGTGCCCTTGGCATGGGCAGTGCAGGTGCCCCCCTGGCCAGCCCTGTCACGCAAATCACTGTCTGCTTTGCAGACAGTGATTAGCTCAATGGGTGCTGGTCAATTTTGTTGGGCGTTTCCAGCTGGGCCAGCGGGCAGAAATTCTGTTTCCGCCCACTGGCCCAGCGGGAAACTCTTAATAGGGGCTGTGGGAGGGCTGCCACATAGGCGGTAACCCGACCACAGGAGTTTGACAGGTGGCCTTTTCCGCCAGTCAAACTCATAATTAGGGACTGAATCTCTCTATGCCTGTGAAGTGCTCTGATACTTTCTTTTGGAGTTTGCACTATGTGTAAAGTAGAAAACCAATTAGAAAAGAAGTTCTTAAACAAAAGCAGATGAACACAGTACTTGGGCCTCGAGACACTGATAAGAGCAAACACAAAAGGAACAACAGGAAATAGTATCCTACAGCCAATAGAAATGGAGGAAAAGTAAGTGGCAAGCACAGGAACCAATGAAAAGCAAGGAGGTGGGATGTAAGCACCTTTTATGCTCTATATTGAATACAATAGATTTCACAAACACAGTGCAAGTACTGTGCAGGTGAAACCTAAAAATGGGCATCTTCAATTGGGGAGAACAAAAATGTGGACTGTTACATCAAAAATGGGAGTGACTAAAAGAATAAAATAGAGGCATTTGGAAGGCCGTGCAAATACACTGACAAACCTTAAAAGGTGAACATCAGCAATCAGAAATTTCAGTTCAGGAAATTAAACGTCCTCAACCATGCAAGAAGTACTAGAAACCAAGCAGACTCAAAGCTATCACCTAGCCATTAAGCCTCAACACCACATACATGCTACTGATAGGAACGGCAAAATCATCACAAAAAAACAATGAAGACAGGGATTAACACTGCCATGGCAGTGAAAAGACACAAGAAGGCCAATAGAGCAAAGAAAGAAAAAGCTAAAAATAAAATGGAAGCCAATGCAACAAAAATAATCTGACATAATCTAGCAAGCATAACAAAAGGCATGCAAATACATAAACAGTAGCAAAAATAAACCAGCCACTCTCACAACACCTTTCCCACAATGTCAGCAACAGTGTTTGTTGCACTGCACTTGATCCTGAGGATCAATATAGACTGAAATTCCATCTCTATGCCAAGAAAAGTTAGCGTAGAGATATTGTGGGCAAGGGGGACCTCGCAATTTTGACCCCCCCCCCCCCAAATTTTACCTCAACACAACACCCACAATTTTATGAATTAATTTTTTGTGTTAAATCTCAGTCTCATGAGGCAATATGTCCCAGAGGCAAGCCACCTCCCCAAACATCAAAAATATCAGGAAGCAGTCAATTAAGTAAAAGGGTCTTCTCAATGACTGAGTTTGAGAACAGCAAAGTAATATAAAGGATTTATTACAGAATTCAAAAGATGCGGTACAGAAAAGTTGCCATGAAAGCTCGTAGCAAATAGAGCATTACCAGATGAAAACTAAGTCCCAAGTGGGGAGTAAAATCAAGAGAGAAATGGCCAGCATCCCTAGCAGTATCTAAGTCTTCTGGATCACCCCCAAAATCAAGGTTTTATATGTACAATATTTTCACATATGAAATCAATAAAACTACAGAATCATTTTGGGTTTTTTTAAAAGTGTTACGTTCTCTGCAAAAATCAGAGCACAGTTTTATTAAGTTTCATATTGCCTTAGCTCCTAAGAAGTATCCCACTGCATTAATATAGATTCTGCCCACTCTATGCTAATGCCATTTGTAGATGGTGGAATAAACTAGATACATTAACTACAGCAAGTTATTGTGAAAGAATATGGTACAGTGAGCTAGCAGAACGACCATGGAACGAGATACAGTTTTGTAACCAAGCCAGAAAAGATTCATTGAGAAGAGCATGAACCATGGCAATGGAAAAAATCAAACATGACTCTGCTTGTCTGTGTGCTACAGAAATAACATAAGGTTATTTTAAACAAGATGGCTGCTAGGCCCAAATTGAGGCGTAGTTAATAAGAGTTAGGAAAAAACACTTCTACAAATCATAGGAAATTAGTTTTAATGTCAATTTTGCTGCCTACGCTAACGTAGGCACCCTTGCACTATGGTGCAAGGGTGCCTGTGTTGTAAGCAGGATTGCTTTTGTGTAGGAAGGGACAACACCCTGGACAAAAACAATCCTGAGAGGCATTTTCATCTTTCTATGTAAGAAGAAGTAACAAGGAGAAATAAAGCTATTTCTCTCCGTTACACCTCATCTGGGGAGGTGTAGGTTTTGGAAGCCTTCCCAGGTCTACCAGTGATGGTAAATCTGGGAATGGGCCAAAATACATGGGTGGATGCGTGAGAATACCGACCCTCTGCCCATAGAACGCCTTCCCAGCGCAGAGAAGTGCAATTCAGAGATTTATGCTGTGTTGTGTTACTCTAGCTTTATCAAGCTAGGCAGGGCCATGCAAGGTGGCCTTGCATAGCTTGATAAATCTAACTTAAGAGTTAACTAACTATAACTCACCCATTAAATTGCCCCTCTGAAGGTTGAGTGCTGCATGTCTTTCCAACTATGCTCGCTCTACATTTGCAATTTAACATAATCTTTCCTCTTGTCATAAAGCTCTGAAAAAAATCATAACTTCACTTGTCACTCTCCCGAAAACAGAAGTTGAATTGGTGAGACTGAGGGCCCAGGTATACTAGAACTATTTCATTAAGGTTGTATATTTCAAATATGCATTTTCTTTAGCCACAGCAGCGGGACTACTTCTAACACTGTTGCTGATGTCTTTGTTTGATTTGACAAGCTAATTTCTTGTTCATCATCAGTCCAAACTCATTGGTAGGGAAGAGGGTAGTTAAAAAATATCTAGTACTAGATTAAATTGATATTAATCAAAACCTTGCCCCTTCCAATAATCTGGCATACGTTTATCTCCACTAAGTGTCATTATGTTTTTCTGCAAGGTCACCACTGTAGCACAAAACAGCCCCTGACGCCATCTTGGGCATCCCGCAAGACGATGGAAATCTCTCAACAGCACTATCTTATTTGTGCATCTAAATGAAACCCCCTGCATCAGATTAGGCTGAGATTTTCTGTTAATATGGAACATGGTCAGATGGAAATCGAATGCCCAACACCATGTCTAGAGCCTTCTCAAACAACCGTTTTGATTGTTCAACCAAAACAGATGGTGGGGAAGCGGGCAGATGCAATAGATCTGCCATAGGAACAGTTGACATAGGCAAATGCCCCAACACTGGGACCGAAAACTGCACTGTATGAACAGGGGAAACCCTTTCCCAGTAGATTTTGACCATTCATGCTTATGTCCCATTTTCCTCCTCCCTTAATCGGAAGATAGAGGTTAGCACACCTTAAAGTGACAAGTTCTATGTCTTCAAATCTGTTCTCTTCCGTTTGCACAATTTCATAACAGGTTCCAAAGCATACTAGCAGAAAATTAACAGCTTTCAGTCAGTGCCAAAAAAGAGGCAATGTAAACTGAAATAAAAGAAAGGTCATTTGGTCTTGTTTTTAAAAAAAAATTCTTATATGTCATGACATAGTCTAACTTTACCAAGATAAATTAATACACAATCGATCTAGTGCAATATATGTTCCACCTCACGTTAAGGTTAAAACCTGCTTCACGTGTGACGTGCATTCCGTTTTTTACATTACACTTCTTTTATAACAAGAGACGCCTAAATTCTTCTCTTGACTGGTTAAATCTGGTTTTAAAGTCGCGGTGGTATCCGACAGCAGAGGAGCCAAACGGACATCATAAGAAAATACATACCAGAAACAGGTTTCCCGGGTGCAATGTTAACGTGAAAGAAGCACGTGCTTCTGGAGAAAAAAATCGTTATTTTCTTTATTCAGTTAAATTATGTACATCTATCCCTTGAGTTAATTGAATGCATTTCCAGGTCCCACACGTTAGAGTTGCTATCTCTTTGTGTTTGGATAGACCAAGGCAAATTCGATTGTTTATGCTATCGATTAAAAGTGCTTATTTTTGGTTTACGTTTAAAACGATGTGAAGAGTAAAACGCTATCCAGAGAATTTGACAAAAGTAATTCCTACATTATAACATAATTTCGGCTGGGATAGCGTTGTTTAGAAGGTTACTTACAAGTAATTCTTTGTGTCAGCGTTTCGAGTAAATTTTTAGTGGGTTGGGAAATTCCGATCAATACATTAACATGCCTTTAAATTCGGTATGTATCTTGTCATATTTGATAAGCTACAAAGATAGAGGTCAAATGTCAGGTTATGTCTTCTGACACATTTTTGCTTCTTCCTTTAACATGGGGACAGGTGAATAATTTGCTTTCTGTGACTGCAAAGTCAGCGAAAGAAAACCGTTTTTAAAGTGAATTATGTGACACTTTTGCTGGCGTTTAGGGAATGTGAAAGGAAAGGCTGTAGAATGTTGTTATTTGCAACACAACAAAAACAGCTGTAAATCAACTGTATGCATTCAGCAGTTAGGGTAGCCAAAATGAAGCACATTTTGTGTAATTCGGAAGTGTGCTGGGAACGGATATTTTAATATTATCAAAACAGATCAAGACCCTTTACTTAGTAATGCATAAATCATAAATATTCACAGAAACTGATTTTCACACATTAATATTTGTGTGCTATATAGTTATATCAGTAAAACTATACCTCTGCAAATTTGGTGGCCATTCAATGGAAAATATGCTGTCTGTAAAGGGAAACGTTCTTAAAAACGCATCCTTCAGGACGAGGACATTTCCCACGCAAGCGTAACCACACTTGCCTGGACAACAGATGGCTTTTTCTGTGCCTTTACCACCCATGTGCTGAATTATGCATATGCGTGGTTAAGGTGCTGAAAAAGCCATGTGTTGTTTGCAAGAGGATGCCGAGGACGCTGTGAGGTAAGTGGGGATGGGGGGTGAATTAAGGGATTGGGGTGGGTCAGGGACGGGCAGTTTTTTTGTAAGGGGTGGGGCATTTGGGTATTTTTTTAAGGGATTATATTTATATATATATATATTTTTAGGGGCGGGAGTGGTGGGGTTTGGGTATTTTTTTTATTTACGGCTTAGAAAGGGGAGGTGGGACAGTTTATTTTTAAAGAGGTGGGGTAAGGTTTAAGGAAGGGCAGGAGAAGTGAGGAGAGAAGAGGAGGAAGGATCGGGAGAGGACACGGTGAGGTAAGGGGGGCTGGGGCTGGGTTGGTGTGTAGTTTTTAGCGGTGGCAGTGGATTGAGGGCTTAGGGTTTGTGAGGGGTGTCGGGGTAGTTAACTTTTTAGGAGTGGGGTAGTTTTTTTAGGGCTCAGGGCGGGTGGGGGTTGGGGTAGTTAACTTTTTTGGGAAGGGGTGGGGGTTGGGGTGGTTTTTGTTTTAGGGCTCGGTGCTGGTGGGGGTGTCGGGGTAGTTTAGTTTTATGGGGCAGGGGTGGCGGGTTGGCAAAGGTTTTTTAGGGTTCAGGGCAGGTGGGGGGTCGGGGTACTTTAGTTTGTAGGGGTAGGGGTGAGGGGGTTAGGATAGTATTTTTGTAGGTCTCAGGGCAGGTGGGGGGTCAGGTAGTTTAGGTATTAAGGGAGTGGGTAGTTTTGGGCCTCAGGGTTGGTGAGGGGGTTGCATGACAGAACCATGCATGCCATTTCGCATGCGTTTCCACACATGCCTTTACTAGGCATACTTTAACAATGAAATTCGTTGTAAAGGCATGCATGGTAAAGGCATGCTTGGAAACGACATGGTTGAGGTTCCGACTGCGTTGTTAAGGCACGCTTCGTTCCGGCATGCGTGGTTCCATCATACAACAATCTGTAAATGACAATGCTCTACCACAATATGGTTTAGTTACATTAAAACATCACCCGCATCATGGTCATTAAAGGTAGGTGGGTCGTGAAAGTATGCTGTTCTAAAAATTGGGTCATGGTTCTAAAATGCTTTGGAAGCACTTCTTTAGACAGTAACCCAATTAGTTCTCAACTAGTGACACAAGCCCCCCAAAATTAGATTCAGGAAGGGCCCAATGCAAAAACTGATTTTTCCTTTGCAATTTCAACTTACCTTTGGCAATAACTTGATTTATGAATGCAGGCTATTCACAAAAGGTGCCTTGCACTGGGAAATCTAGTTACTCATGCTCAATATTACACTACGGTATAGTAATATCGTGCCCTCTTAAATCCCATTCCAAGGACATGAACTGGGAAATCCTTGCATTGGGAAATCTAGTTACTCATGCACAATATCATCCTACAATTTAGGAATATCGCGCCATAGTAATCTCAGTCCAACGACATGAAATGGGTGTTCCAAGGGCGTGAAGCCCCCGGAAAATTTGGAAAAACGGTATTCACAAATTTGGCTCTGACCCTGCCCCTCCCTGGAATTAGTCATAAAATTACTGCTAACAAAGACACGAGTAAACCCCATTCCAGGGTCAAACAATTGAAAGGAGCACCCCCAAAATTAGTGTGGATGTAGGTTATGGATTTCAACACTGAAAAAACAATTTTCCTCTTTGAAAGAAAAAAGGAAGTGTTATGGCACAAATACATTGGCTTTTCTCTATGTGCTGTTGTTCAATGTGGAGAGTTTCAAATACAAATTTACAAATAGTTTCCAGGAATATGCCTGGAAACTTCACCCATCTTCAAAATATGAAACAGGATACCTAGTTTGAAACGTAATTCAGTGGATATCTCGTTCTTTTAATACTTAATGGAGGCTCAGATCGTTCCTCATTCCACCTTTATGTACCTCACAGGGGAAGATACACAAGTGGAAGTCGCACATCTGTCTTAACATGACCAGATGCACACACATCCATACAAAATCCTATTACAAGGATCACTCAAGGAATCAAGCCTAAGCCTGTCGCCTCATGGTTGGAGACGGCATATGCTGCATTTGTAGGCTTGTGACTATGTTAAGGAGGTGGCACCCCAAACAAATGAATGTGGAGGATATGTGGAAAGTAGAATGCTTTACCCTGGAATAGCATTTATGGTCTTCGAGAGCAACCTGCATTTTATCTGAAAAAACTGCAGTTCTGGAGTCTTGTTAGTTCTACAGCGTACCCTTAGCCTCCATTTTTTCCCATGTGAAAGCAGACTGCAACACAAGTTGAAATACTTCATGGAAAGATTTGAAATTCATTCTTTTATTCTGTTTGACATAAAAAATATGTGTGTTGGAAGAAAATTGGACACAAGTGTGGCAGATTTTAATATGACGAATGATCGTAACCAAGAGGTTACAAGGAAGAGTGTAGACTTGCTTAGGAAAGCGCACTCTACCACAATCGCGAAGTTCAAATACTGACCTACACTTATTTCGATTTCACAATATCGACTATCAACATATGGTCAAAATATGTTTGTAGTTAAAGTATATGTAAAGCTGGTATTCTTAACTCGATAGAGTGACATACAACCTCAGGGGAGCATGGAATATTAGAGACAAGAAAGGACACAGAAAAAGGAAGTACAGCTGAGATGAAGCATCCCTAGGGCTGTCCACATAAACATTAAGGGGCATATTTATACTCCGTTTGCGCCGAATTTGCGTGGTTTTTTTCGACGCAAATTCGGCGCAATACTAACGCCATATTTATACTTTGGCGTTAGACGTATGAGGAATGAGCGTCATTTTTTTGCGTGAACGCCTTCCTTGCGTTAATGAGATACAAGGTAGGCGTTGCCGTCTAAAAAAATGACTGCGATGCAAATGCGTCGTATTTATACTCCCGGGCAAAAATCACGCCCGGGAGTGGGCGGGGCAAAAAAACCCGCATTTGCGCCTCTTTTTAACGCCTGGGTCAGGGCAGGCGTTAAGGGACCTGTGAGCTCAAAATGAGCCCACAGCTGCCCTCCCATGCCCCCAGGGACACCCCCTGCCACCCTTGCCCACCCCAGGAGGACACCCAAGGATGGAGGGACCCATCCCAGGGACATTCAGGTAAGTTCAGGTAAGTATAATTTTTTTTTTTTTTATAATTTTTTTTGGGCATAGGGGGGCCTGATTTCTGCCCCCCTACATGCCACAATGCCCAATGACCATGCCCAGGGGACATAGGTCCCCTGGGCATGGCCATTGGGCAAGGGGGCATGACTCCTGTCTTTACTAAGACAGGAGTCATGTAAATGGCGTCTGGGCGTCGTTAAAAATGGCGCAAATCGGGTGGAGGCGATTTTTTTGCCTCAACCTGACTTGCCCCATTTTAAGACGCCCTAACGCCATGTTCCCCAACGCCGGCGCTGCCTGGTGTACGTGGTTTTTTTCACGCACACCAGGCAGCGCCGGTCTGCTAGCGCCAGCTAACGCCATTCAATAAATACGGCGCCCGCATGGCGCTTCAGAATGGCGTTAGCCAGCGCTAATCTTTTTGGCGCAAAACTGCGATAGCGCAGTTTTGCGTCAAAAAGTATAAATATGGCCCTCTATCAGATCTCTTTTTGCGTGTAAACTCATTTTAATTTTTTTCAGTTTTAACCTTATTGGAGTTCCTGAGAATACTGTTCATGAGTAACTCGGAAAATAAATAAGCATTACAATATTATGCATATAAAAGGACAATCAAATGTTGGTGAAGAAATAGTGATCGTGATTTTTTCATTTGTATGAGCTGATGTATTTTTTGAGACATTAAATAGATACTGACTCTTAGATTCACAAATAGTTTCAGCACAATAATAATAGTACATTACGCAAATGCCTAAATTATGAAACATATAGTATAACAAAATAGTATGTATCGGAAGTTGACAGCTAGAAACAGGACTTTTGTCATCAATACATATTCTGCATAATCTAAACATGAAACTGTGCAAATGCACATTTTTGTAACTAAACAATGGCACATTGTACGAATTGTTCCAATTTAGAGGGATCAGCGAAATAGTTCTCTCATTAAATAACGTATCTATCACTCATCTACATTCTGCACATCCAAATGATGCTTGATTCAGGTTTTCACTTAGGTAAGTAATTCTATTTGGCCCTTAACGAATGAATTAATTTCGAAAGCTGCATTGTTACTGCACAAAGGCAGTTGTCCTGTTATTTGGTTGTCTCTCAAAATATGTCACATTGGCACAAAGGGGCTTATTTACAAGGCCCGTGGTGCAGGGCAACACAGCAAGTGATCTTTCTGCACTGCCCTGCACCACTGGGGAAGGGCAGAATTGTATCGAGTCTAAAAGACACTCGCATTTCTGTCCTCTCCCCCTGCAGTGGCGTACAGTGGGCTGTCTAGCGGCAACGCAAGCACCCTTGCACCATTGTGCAAAGATGCCTGGTCATAGACAGGGTTGTTTCTGTGGAGGAAGGGACACATTCCTCCACAAAAACAATCCATGGAAGCTTTTACTTGTTTTTCCTATTTCTATGTGTGCTGCTGGAGAGGCGTGAGATTTTGACGGTTACCAGGTTTACAGATTCTCGTAAATGTGGGAATGTGTCAAAACCCACCTGGGTGTTGTGGAAAAAAAGACCACAATGCCCATGGAACACTTCCCTGACGCAGTGTAAGGCAACACAGCAACTTGTTCTGCACTGCCTTACACCATATCTGTAAGGCCACGAAAAGTGGCTTTGAGTAGCCTTGTAGATATGGGCCTGCACTAAGCGCTGCCACTGCATCACAAAAAGTGACTCACCGGCTGTGTACAGGGCCTGTAAATAAGCCACAAAGTGTCCAACTGACAGGAGAGTTGACATTATTCACCAGTTTTTCAAAACTTCGATTTTACTATGAAAAAAAAGTATTTGCTAAAGTTGGGACAGATGTGGATTTAAATCATTGCTGCTCTTCAACTGCAATGGTTGTGCTCTCTCCTATAATACTACAAATGTAATTACAAATGTTATAAATAGTCTTGCATAATAAATTACATATCACTTTACACTCACCACTTAGAAAAGGTTGCCTGTAAATGTAGTATTATTAATTGGTTTGAGGATGTGTTGTTATTTTAATTAAGTTTCTATTTTAAGTGTTGTTTTTTTGGTATAAATATTGTGAGGTCCTAAGCATAACATTTGGTGTGCAAGTTAAGGTTAGTATGGCTGTTGTGCGAGTTATGTATTGGGGTCCTAACCATAAATTCCAAATTTCACGTTTTTTTAAACATGATAAAGTGAATCAGAACTCCACCATAATTTTTGTTTTTTAATTACATTTTTGGGCGTTTTTTGATTGTATACCACATCCAGCTAATCGGTACACCCAACCTTACACTGGTCATAAACGTGCCCTTTGGCCATCTGCAACAGGAGTTGGCGATGGTGATTGAACTCAGGCTCTGCCCTGCACCAAATACTTTCCTGGGAGCAACCACCACTGCACACAGCCGTTAGCAGGAGTTGGCCGTAGGGACTGTCTTCTGGTCAAGCCTCATTCATACATGACCCTGGTGGCAAACCTCTGCTGTGCAAGCTTTTGGCAGTGCAAAGCAGTGGTTGGCTACAGGGCCTGGCCTCTTATCAGGCACTTCTTTCTTTTTTTGAAATGTACTTTTGGAAGTTTGGATCCATTGACTAAATTATTTTTTTATTTTGATCAGAGGGGCAGTTCCATTGAGCTCTCACCAAATGGGCCCTGGTTCAGGGTCTGCTCACTTTGTCATCTTATTTGCCCTTCCCTAACTTTTACCAAGACTGAGGAGTCCCCTAGTCCTGTAATGATGACCACAATATTTTCTTACAGTGTTGAGGAGATGCAATTAGATCATTTTGGATTTGCGGATATCTGCAGAGCCAGATCCACAAATATCCTTGAATTAACATTCCAAATAAACCTACAATTAAACCTTTTTATGCCATAGGAGCAACTCATCAAGTGCTGGAAAACTACTGAACGGATTTACATTAAACTAAAAAAGCTCAGTTCTACAAGTCTGCCTATTTGTATCCCATTTGCTTCTTTCTTTTGGGTGATTAGGTGATGGTTTGATCCTTTAGTTCTGATTGATCATTGTGTTTTGGGTTTGAGATAGATACACAAGTTTACTTTGGAGTTATATGTAGCACTCTGTGCTGTACAAAATGTTAGTGATATATATATATATATATATATATATATACTTATTAATATTGATTGGAATCTAGTATATTTGCAGGTATTGTAATTTTGCCCTTGCCATCAGTTGGATTTATTAGTAGTTATTGTGTGTCCTTAGGAAGTGGAACGGTTCTGCTGTGATTCACAGAAAAGCGTGTCGGCATGGACTAAAGTTAATTGACCAGAAGACTGTAGCATTGGTCAGAACAGACAATTGATAGGAATATACAATATCAAGTGAAGAAGGATATGAGGAGTTGTGAACAATCAAAAAAAATTGGGAAGCTCCATACCTGGATACAACAGTCACATATGTGTGATTGACGTCCAGATGATATATCTTGAGATACCATGAAATATATACTTATTTTATTGGACACTGTTGACATTTATGTATTTAAATGTTTTTGGTTGCATGAAATGGATGAGTATGTGTGGTATCAGTGTATGTGGTTTTAAATGAGACATGGTAAGGCGTAGGATAATGAGACAATGGAAAAAAAGTAATTTGCGCTTTCTATCATGTGATTTACATTATAATAATCTAACAGCAATTTAGGTGTATGTTATTGTACCTTGATTAGGAAAACATGTTTCAATAAATAATAAGTACCAATATTTAGTAAAATATGTTTTGATTAATAATAGTGTAATAGCATGCATCAGGGGTGGTGGGAGTTGTTTTGGTTTATTTGGATTCCTCTCAGACAGCCACACAATAGAGGAATTAGTTGTGGCTGGATGGGCCTTCACTGGTATGGGGTGGCGGAGTTGGGCACAGCCCCACTTGCAATTCAATAGGCTGTGCCCTGCCTTCACACAAAGAACTTCACATTAGTGCATTGTGCCTGCAGCCAGGTTGGAGCCAGGGGGGAGCGCTCACTACAGTCTCCAGAAGCTCTTGCGGTGTGGAAGCCACTCCTGCCCTGTTTCATGCCCAGAGGGGCTTCTAAGGAGGAAATTGAAACGCTGAGCACAATGCGTGTGGGTAGCACCCAGGCACATGCCCAGGCAAAGATCAGGCCAAGAACGTGCCCATCTTCGCACGTCATCACCAAAAGAGGCCAGGCCACCCCCCCCTTATTCTTTATTGAGAGGAGAGCAGCAGCTTTTTAAGTAAACATTACTTTGTTCCATATTTATTGGTCTAAGCATGGGGAAATGTAAAGCCTCTGATGTAGTAAAATCAAGCGCAAAGATATCTAAGAAGCTTGTGGATGTGGCTGCAACCTCAGGCTCTATCGTAGAGAAAGGTGCTACTCTGGAGGATATTGATCACTTTATTAGAGAGGTGGAGTCAATACTAAACACAAACTACACAAACTTAATTAAAGGACATGAGCCTGATACGATCCCTAATACAACAATTCCAACTATGTTTAGGAAGAAAGGAAGTGGAAGTTCTAACATAGAGTCTCTGTTGGTTGTTGCCCAGGGCGAACCAATAGATAGAACAAAGTCGCCGGTACCCACATCTTTACCTCCTTCACCTAGGGTCATTGTTATGGTCAATATTCCCTGAGCTAACAGATTTTCAGCACTACATGAAGAAGATACTCCAAGCCCCCATTTGAACATGGCTCAAGTTGTCCATAACTATTGTGCTGGACAGATTAAAGGGACTCTAGCTTTTGCAGAGGGTACTGATCTGCAGAAAGTGTTGACTGAAAATGACCTGCCAGCACTACACCTGAAACTTGCTGATCTTAAGCTCCTGATATCTGGGCTGTTAGATCCATTTACTAAATTTAGAATATCCACTACACATTGTGATCAGAGATGTCACAGCTCTAATTCTACAACTCCTTGAAAAGATGGTTCTGTAGTTAAAAGCAATAATGTAGGAACAGCAACCAAAGTACCGGGAGTAAGATCATTGGAAACTGATTATGCTACTCAGATGAATCCCTTTTGTGATCCTAAGATGACTGGATGAATTACTAAACATAAGGTTAGGGGAGTACCCAGTGGACTTTATCAGAGGAGAATCCAAGGCAACAATCTATCTAATCCATCTCGTTCTGTGCTCGCCTTCTATCTTCCTTCATCTAAATCTTAATCTTCTAAGCTGCCAGGTAAATTTGAACCTATGGGCCAGTGGTCTTATATATCATCAATGCGGCATCCCACTTATGGTAAATCTTTAAAACAGGAAGGGAAAGTATATTTAACTTCTGTTTCGAAGTTGGGGAATGGTTCCTTTGAGGATACAAATTCTTTAATTAATAAAATCATACATTGGTTTAAATCAAAGCATTGCTGTTTATCAATCATCAGGTCCGATATAGAATCTGCTAAAAGAATTAGCAACATTTTGCAAGATACGGATTGTGTGGAAGTGACATTGGAGAACAAGGCTCTTGCGGAAGACTTGGTACATTTTGAACTGCACAAACTGTGGCATTTGAATAAAAAGTTGCCTTCCATTTGTGCTATCAGTAAGCGGGTGCCAGATTGACTCTATAGGAATACTACCCAAGCATGCGTGTAATGTTGAGTTAATTATGGGTGAACATCAAGCAGGGGGATCAATATCTTCTTTAGATGAGGTTGAAAAACCAAATAGAGTTGTCGGAGAGGATACTGGGCCGATTATGATATTGCTAGCTCTACAGTATGTGTCCCGAAATTTGGCCACAGCGGTGATTCTAGTCTTGGCACAGTATTTATTTCGAGCAGCAGTCCAAAATTCTCCCCAGATGAATGTAAAGTGTCTCCCCCTATTTCCATCTTGAAGGAAGGCATATAATTGGTTTCATAGAATGTGGCAGGTATTAGGTCAAAGGTTGACGAGAATTAATGCTTGTCTTTTATTGGGGGTTTTGATCTTTGTTTATCACAGGAAACTTGGGCTGTGGAAGATGTACTTATTGATGGTTATGTTACCTATAAGGTTAGAGCCTTTCCTCTAAAGAATTTAGGATGGGCGGTAGATGGTATGATGATTTTGGTTAAAACTGGCCTGGGTTGTTCGCACCATTTCTGAATAGCGATTTCCCTGATTTAATGGGTATAATGCTTAGTTTTCCAACCAGTTTGAAATCAGCAGTGTTGAGCATCTATGCTAGGTCTATGCCAGTTTGTAGCGACTCGCCAACTGTGGCTCTGTTAGATGACTTAATTGACCAGGACCGACAGGAAGCTAGAATTCTGGTAGCAGGCGATTTTAACACTCTATTTGAACCTTCTCCTTCTATTGATTTAATAACCAAATCAGAAGATGAGTGCTGGGGAATTCCTAGTGTTACAGGCAAACTGCTTTGTCATCCTTCTAACGTGGCCTTGCAAATTGCCTCCATAGTTTACTACCAGCAGCATTGATTACATCCTACTATATTTGAGGATGTGGTCACAACTTAGTGATATGGAGGTATTTAATCGAAGTGACAGTGATCACAATGCCCTTAATGTGACTTTGCTCGGGATGATTTTAAAAGATCTATGAATTTTCAACATATTGTGATTCCTGAACCATTTGTTGCAAATAATCACAAGAAAGTGTCATGGCCTAGAATTCTGGCAAATGAAGAACTCCATGCAGAGATTTATTATTGGTTTGCGTATTATTTGTCTAAATATGAGGTCTTGCTTGTAGGGGATATTCCTGTATCAGATATCCATGTTATTTTATTTACAATTTTAATGACATTTTCTGTAAAGAATATCGGGCATTGTAATTAAAGAGCCGAGGTGGTACTCAAATGATTCCATACAGGCTACGCAAGATCTCAGGAAAGCCATTAAACAACACAATGGCCAGGAGATTCAAGCTAACCATCACGCAGGCCAAATGCTAGTGGGAGGATAATAACTGGGAGGAGATGAACCAGGCACTAAAAGCTGATGATAGTAGAACCTTTTAGTACATTATCTCCCATGGGTCTATTTGCTATGAAAAATCCAGGCATTGTAATATTCAACCAGAGAAGTGGGAATAGCACTTTTCAAAATTGTATACTATTTATGCCGAACCTCAAAAAGTTTACAATGGGACTAATGAATGCATTAGAAGCGAAGAAGGATGGGCAGATCCCTTGACTACAAAATGACTTTTTAGCCTTGAGGAAACTCTTTCTGCTATTGATAGCCTGATGCCCTCTATGGCACCTGGTCTGGATGGTGATCTTTACAAATCAGAAAACAGTTTTTGGGCCCTTTATGTGAATCTTTTATCTAATGCTATTGCTGAAGGAGGGGCTATTCCTGACTCATAGAGAGGGGCAGAGATACTACTGATTTAAAAAAAGGTGATCTTGGTTGTCCTGTCAACTACAGACCTATTAGTCTGATAGATAATTTACAAAAAATCTTTGCCAAGCAAGTGTTAAATAAACTACAAGTGTGGATGGATAGGGAAGAGTTATTGTCCCTACTCCAGGCAGGGTTCTGCACTAAGACAAGTACTTTAGATCAGGTATTTAAATCTCGCTTTTCAATTGGAAATATGCCTTGCTTAGCAATCAAAAATTGAATGTGGCATTTGTCAATCTGCGTGCTGCGTTTGATTTGGTACAGTGCGAAAAACTCTGGATTGTATAGAGGGCAAGGGGGTCCTGAAGAGCTAATTAGGGCTTATAATTAGGCTGCATGAGGGGAATTATGCGCAGGTGAGGTGGCGAAGTAATGGAGAATTGATGAAGCGCATTGGCATTTCAGGCGGCTGCATCAAGGGTGCATACTGGCACCTACCCTGTTTACATTATTTATTAAGGATGTGATTAAAGCGCTGGAATGTATTAATGACTCTCCAATTTTGAATGGGACTAAAATACCCATTTTATTGTTTGCCGATGATTCCCTTTTAATATCTTGATCCCCATTGAGCCTGCAAAATCTGCTAGACCAATTTATGGAGTTTTGTGAAAACAGGGAACTAGAATTTAGTTTGACCAAAACCAAGTTCATGTTTTTTGGCAAAAATGCAGCCAGAAGCTGTGTTGTTAAGGCTGGTACAGAGCATTTGGTACGGGTTTATGGAGTTGACTATCTGGGGGGGGCCCTCACTGATAAATATAAATGGTGGTTGCAAATCATTAAAGGCTCATTGTTAATCTCACATAGATCTAAAGCCATACTTCAATTTCAAAAGAATACCTTCTCTAATTCCATTTCCCCAGCAATAGAGGCCTATGGGGCTAAAGCCCAGTGTGCCTCCCTATATTGGGCAGACATCTGTGGTTATGTTGATTTGCAAAAGTTGACGGTGGCCGAGAACCTTCTTGTTAGTGCTCTGGTTTCTGTACCAGTAAGTACCCCTGTCATTCCACTGTATTTTGATCTGGGTCTGAGACGAGTGGCTGATCTAGCTCAATCGGAGTCCCTGTTTTTTTGCATCTGGATCTGGTCGACTCCGGAAGTAAAGGGTTATAGGAACTCCCTAAAAGATCTGCTAATCTATGAGGAAGCAGCAGAGATCCCATGGTTTTAGTTTTTCACAAAGGTGGTGTACGAAGTTGGGATTATCTAGAATTTGGGATGCGCCACAGTCTACCTCTAAAGGGGATGCAAGACTTTTGAAAACAGCTTTTTGGTCTTACATCAATAACTATATTAATTCTAGTGAGACAATATGGTATTTGACTGTACAGTTTTTGGTATTTAAACCAGCCTCGGCTTTTGAACCCTATTTGGATCTCAATACTCCATCATTGGCTAAGAGCCTATAGGTGAGATTTAGACTTGGTAGTTTTCCAACGAGAGTCATTACAGCAAAGTGGCAAGAAGATCCAGCCCAGTATGTGTATCAGCCACCAAAACCATAGAGCATGTAATATTTGTATGCCCAGGGTACAGTGATCTGCATAAGAAATGGCTTTGTCCATTATGTTTAAAGCTAGAGGTCACCTACTCTATTGATGCCCAGCGTATCTTGAGATCTGATACATCAATTCCAGTTGAATTTTCCATCAGTCGTTTTCTATTTAATGTCTGGATGAAGCGTGCAAAGCTAAAGAAATAATTGACATCAAGGTACTGTTTATTCCCAGACTGTGATAAATGCAAAACAGTTATTATTTTGTATAATGCACTTTATCTGTATGTACCTTATTGATAATTGGGTTTTGACAAGTTTTAGGTATGGGTATCAAATTTGTGTTAGTTGTTTTATCAAATGTTGGTTTTTGTTCTTGTATGGGCACTTTATGGATCAACTAATATTGCTATTATAGTTGTGTATCTGCCGATGAGATTAACATTGATTGATTGCTATATTGAGTTATTTAAGTTATTGTAGTAGTGTATTTATTAATGGTGAGCAATATGAACTAGTCATTATAAGGCATTATTAACACAAGTATTACATTGTGGTACTGAAAATTCTGGACCCGTGTTATAAACATCGTCGTATCACAACGATTTTGGTATCAGCAGACCGAGAATGATTAGAATAGTATGCACAAGCATTGTATTCATATTCGGGTGACGAAATCACCCGAATATCAGAGTTTCCGTCCTGAACCCTCGGGTTCCATTTAAACGACAGCCATTTTGTGATTGCCCCCACATAGGCCAATGACTAATGCTGAAAACGAGTCTGAAGGACACGTACATCTTTGCTGACTCCTCTGTGACCTGGGCAAGCTGACTCCACTGCCTGAAGCCAAACCTGTTCGGGCAGTTTCTTTCCCAGTGGCCGAATGAGATTAGTATCAAGGCACAACACATCATAAAACCTTTCATCACACACAAACCATGCCTAATCTTACACGCACCTGTCCCTGTTTCTTTCTTTATGACTTGCTTTACAAGGAAGAGGTGCCTGTTTATATTGGGGGTCCGTCGATATCTGATGAAAGTACTGAGCCTTGCCAGGTAATTGATTGAGGGCTGGACAAACTGAAATATGGGCTTGTCATCATAACCCTGCTATTTCTTTGTAGTGAAAATATGTGAATGGTCAACTGTAAAATAAGGAATGTTTGCCTAAAGCATAATATTTTGTATAAAAGAGAAGGTTAGCTTTGCAAGGGGAGCAGTCTCCTGAGAATATACACTGTGTTGTACTTCTAGGATACCTGTTACTGGCTGCAGCCAATAAACAAGATCTTTGACTTCACCAAGAAGACTCTGTGTTTCTGTAGTCTGAAACAGGAAGGACTCGAAGTCTTAGGGTGTGTTCCCTGGCACCACTGGGTTCTGAAAAACCCAGTACTTCAGTTGGCGCCCAACGTGGGGTGATTTCAGCGGTACCAGTCAAGGCCAGAGGTTCGTGAGGAGCTGCGTGTGAAAATTCTGGAGGAAGGCCGCCACTTCATCGACCCCTGTATGTCGACGGGGTCCGAAAGTCTTTGCTGCGAGGTTCCCCGCTTCCCGACGGCTACGAAGGACTGCTGCCCTGACTATCGCCCTGTTTTGGACCCTTGATGATTTGGTAGAGCGAAACGATAAACGAGTCTTTTGGTGACGTCATCGATACCTCAGTTAAGTATAAGTGGAGCATCTCCCAGTCCTTAGTTTGGTTCTTAGTTTGGTATCCCCTTGGGATCTTTGATTTGGAACTTGCAAGTACCAAAGCCGAGGGATTAGTGTATTCACGAGACTATCGTATTCGATAATCCTTTGAAGTTTGAAGCTAGACTGGAGAGCGAAGATGCCTGGTCTTAGCAGACATGGAAATTTGTTTTGTCTTGGTTATAATAGGGATTCCCGATTGGAGGACTCGTGTCCGGTTCCTCCGATTGGAACTCCAACCTATGAACTATATGTGAAACATGGCATAGGCCCCCTCACATATAATGAAGTATGGATCCGATACACCAGGAAAGATGGGGTTTTAAAATGGCCCCAATATGGTAGTTTTGACACAGAGATTCTGGATAATCTGGAGGTTAAACTTTTTAAGAAGAAAGCCCGGCCGGCGATGTTTGACTCTTTCCGCCTATGGCGTAAGGAAGCCAAACAGAACGAAATTAAATTAGCAAAGAGAAATAAGAGGGAAGAGGGTATCTCGATAATGCAAGCTGCCTTGCAGTTTAAAGATGATGAAGAACAGATGAATGAGCAGTTGCACAGGCAACGTAAAATGGTGACCGATAAATGTTATCCAGTTTTTCCACTTCTTCAGCAAGATGCAGCAAAAGAACTTGAGAAAGATCCTTTAATGTCACACTTGTTGAGTTCGCCACCCCCTTATGCGCAGAATGCTACAGCACCCCCGCAACCTTTAGCTGTGCAACCTCCGGTTATTGTGCCTCAGGTTCTTCCACAGCCGCCAGCTCCTCTTCAGTTGGCTCCTACTACTATGGCGCAGCCCCTTCAAGGGCCGCCGACTTCGCTACCTGCTCCATCTGTACCTCCTACGACTTTATGTACTACATCGACTGCCTCTTCTGGTGTTCTTCCTGATACTGCCTCTGCGTCTGCTTCTGCGTCTGCCTCTGTTTTTCCTCCTGTTCTTTCATCAACTTCTCCTTCTGTCCGACAGAGAATGACAGATACTGTTGCCAGCCTTATATTTCCTCTCTTTGGGTCGTCTGGTGTGACCCCAGATTCGGAGCGTAAGCAGTCGCGTAGTCAACTGCCTAATTCTCGAGAGAGAGAAATGTTTGACCGTATGGCGCGTAAATGGGTTGTTTACCCTTTAAGATACGATGTAGAGTCTGTTATGGATGTCTTCCGTCAATGGGAAGCACCGAAACAAAGATACGTTTTTGAGAAAATGTGTGCTTTCCTTTGTGAGGAATTGGAGGATAATGATTTGGAAACAAATCCGCCTGATTTGTGCCGTGTACGGTTTGAGTTTGAAAAAGGCACGATTGTGGGTCCCGATGTTGAGAAAGCAGTTGCGACGTTGTTGTCCTTTAGGAATAAGGATCCTTCTCAGTCATTGTTCCAACATGACTCCTCTGTTAAAAAAAAGGTGCGACAGTACCCAATGAGAGAAGTCCCTCCGGTATGGAAGGACGCCGTTGCGGCTGATGTTGCTAATCAAATTGATGCTGTCCCAGCTCATTTTCAGCGTGTTTGGGTACATGTTCCGTGGAAGCGAGCTGAAGTTTTAGCCCTTAAGCAGACTTTGCCTGATCCCCGTAAAAACCCTGCAGGGTATTATAAGGAATTATCACAGACTGCAGACTCATGCATTATGAATTTAGCCGACATAGACATGTTATTTGGGAATGTTGTTCCACAGCCTTTGTGGGGATTGATTCGCCATACAGATCATGCACAAGAGTTAGGTGACTCATGGGCTAATATTAGTGCTGCAAATGATAGACAAGTTGGTGGTGCCAAGCCTGAGCCTTTGGTAGCAGAACTGCCTGCTAGGATCATTACTTACATGAAGACTTTAATGCCTGCGATGCGTGTGAATTGGGATAAATTGTCTGCGTGTAAGCAGAAGAAAGATGAAACAGTGTCTGATTTCTTCACCAGGTTTGAGGAAACGTTTATCGACCACAGTGGTCAAGATATGAGTACAGAAGGTGGTCAACGGTTGTTCGTCAACAAGTTTGTGCACAATTTGCTTGCCGAGCTGTGTAAGAAATTGAAGGATTCAGAGAGTTCTTGGGCCGTTTCCTCTTCAGCACAAATATTGGCTACTGCACAGTACTACGAAAATAGGGATAAAGATGAGAAGGATAGAGCAGACAAGAAAACTAAAGAATTAAAGACGAAGGTTCTTTTACAACAGGCGTATCCGCCACGTGGTGGTCAGAGTAACTATCAGCAACCTCAACAGTTCCAGAGAAACTCGCAAAGGTTCGAGTTTTCTCAACCACGTGTTCCTGTAGGTCCCAATCAGTGTTCATATTGTAAAGAAGAGGGTCATTTCAAGTATAGTTGTCCTATTTTGTTACAGCGTACGAATGGTGCTTCTGGCGCAAGAGGTCAAGGTGTTCAACAAGCTCCTAGAGGTAGAGGACGTGGAAGTTTCCCCCAGAACACGCGTTCCCTTCCGTCTCAAAACTCAATGAATAGTTTTGACCAGCAACATAACGCGTCTGGTAGGACGGCTCAGTACTATGCTGACGACTACTATGCAGAAGATGAGAATCTGGAAGGTAATAATTGCTAGGACAGCCATAGACGAAGAGAGGGAGTTTTTTTAGTTCCAGTAGATCAGAATGGACCTTATGTTAAGGTGATTACATCAGGTGAGTCAGAGCCTTTTCTGTTGGATACTGGTGCTACAAAGAGTTCTATTATGCACTCAAAACTCCCTGGCGCACCTTTGTCTGGCGAGATGAATGTTTCAGTAGGTTTTTCTGGCGCCACGGTTAGGAACCCGATTTCTAGTCCTATGTCCCTTTCTGTTGGACCTTGTGAATTGGAAGCACCCCTTATTCTGACGACAGGTTGTGGTGAAAACTTGTTAGGATTGGATTTGTTGAAAAGATTGTATGCGACATTATATTGTTCTCCTTCGGGAGTACAACTTACACTGGGTAGGAAAATGGTCTCTCCAATGTATTTGTCGAAGGATAAACTTCCGACCGAATTGAAGTTTCTTCCTGATACCATTTGGGCTACTGGTCCTAATGATGTGGGTCTGTTGGAAATACCGCCTTATGTTGTGACATTGAAAGCCAATGTTAAATTACCACGCATTCAACAATACAAGATCTCTAGTGAAGGTGAAAAGGCATTGTTAGCGATCATTTATGATTTAACTGAAAAAGATGTAATTGAAGAGACAAGAGGCAACGTTTGTAATAGTCCTGTTCTGCCTGTTTTGAAACGTACTGACCCCTCTAAGCCAACTGTTTACAGGCTAGTGATTGATCTTAGAGAGGTAAATAAAATAGTTGTGCCACAGTTTCCAGTTGTTCCTAATATCACTGCCCTGTTGACTATGATTCCAGCTTCCGCCTCCTGGTTCTCGGTGATTGACTTAAAGATTGCTTTCTTCAGCATCCCGATTGCAGAGGAGAGCAGGGATATTTTTGGCTTCAGTTTAGGAGGCCGAAGTTTCCGCTTCAAACGCGCTCCTCAAGGCTACTGTGAAAGTCCATCAATATATAGTCAGGCTTTAAAAACACAGCTTGATGCAATTGTTTTACCTGACGGCGCTACCCTTATTCAGTACGTCGATGATTTGCTAGTCGCTACAGATACTGAAGAGATTTGTAAAGAAGCCACCTTGTCGTTGTTGCGTCATTTGTCTGATTTACATCACAAAGTGTCCCTTTCAAAACTGCAATATTGTCGACAAGAAGTGACCTATTTAGGTCATCTCTTATCGAAGGAGGGAAGGAAACTGACCTCAGGAAGAATTCAGGCAATTGCAAAATTGAGTGTGCCAAGGACACAGAGAGAAGTACGTGCTTTCTTGGGCATTACATCATACTGCAGACAATGGATACCGAATTTTTCTTTGCTGGCCAAACCTTTGGTAGCATTGACCTATAAAGATACACCGAACCCCGTTCCGTGGTCTGAAGATTGCCAGAAAAGTTTTTCCGAATTGCGTAATGCATTGTGTTCGGCTCCTGTGTTGGCTACCCCCGACTACGGTAAGCCCTTTACACTGTATGTCCATGAGAAAGAGGGTTGTGCATTGTCAGTGCTTACACAGTCTTTTGGAGACAAGCAGCGCCCATGCGCATATTTTTCGTCAACTTTGGATCCGGTAGCTAAAGCATTGCCGAGTTGCTTGAGAGCCACAGCGTCAGCAGCTGTTTCTATTCGACAGTCTGCTGGGTTAGTGATGAATAATATGTTGATTGTGATGGTTCCACATGCAGTGGACACGTTGTTAAACAGGACCAAGACACAGCATTTAACTAGTGCTCGATTGTCAGGTTACGAGTTGACACTGTTAGCGAGGTATGTGCACATAAAGAGGTGCAATACGTTGAATCCAGCCACGTTATTGCCGATTTCAGTAGAGACAGATGATGTTGAACAACATGATTGTTTTCTTAGGACAGAAGAAGAAACGAAAGGGAGAGTAGATCTTAAAGATACTCCTCTTGTAAAGTGTGATGGTACCTTATAGGTGGATGGTTCATGCTTCAAGCTTCTGAATGGTGATACGACTGCAGCATATGCTGTCACAACTTTGCATACGATTGTTGAAGCTGCACGTATACCACATAATTCAGCTCAAGCAGCAGAGCTGATTACACTTACGAGAGCGTGTGTGTTATCGAAAGGAATGAAAGTGACCATATATACCGACAGCCAGTATGCGTTTGGTGTGGCCCATAGCTTTGGACGATTGTGGAAAGAACGTGGGTTCCTGACTTCGCATGGAGCTAAAATTCAGCATGGTCAGTTGGTGAATGAGCTTCTTGAGTCACTGACTTTGCCATTACAAGTTGCGATTGTGAAATGCAGTGCACACAAGAAGGTTACTGATGATGTCGGTCGTGGCAATGCATTTGCTGACAAAATCGCAAAAGAAACAGCAAAAGATGTGATGAATCGAATGTATGTTGCAGGCCCCGCAAGATGGGTTGGTGACGTTGGAATATGTGAAGATACGATAGAGGGTGTGAAGTCTCTTCAAGCTGAAGCTTCAGAGAAAGAGTTGAGTGTGTGGAAAGAAAGTATGGGTAAATTGAATGAAAATGGTTGTTGGGTTGACTTGTCAGAACATCAGCGATGGTTGTTACCCGATGCGTATGTGCTTGCAGTGGTGACAATGGCTCATGGAATGGCCCATATCAGTGTGAAAGGGATTTGTAAGTTGTTGGCTCCAGTATGGCAAAATGCTGGAATTCCTAAATGTGCAGAGAATGTGGTCAAGAATTGCATGGTGTGTCTGAAATACAATCCTGGTAGGGGAACCCCAACTCCAGCTGGTCATTTTGCGCCTCCAACGTATCCGTTCGAGGTTTTGCAGCTAGATTTCATCCACATGGAAAGGTGCAACAATCTGAAATACGTACTCGTTGTTGTTTGTGCTTTTTCAAGATGGGTAGAAGCATATCCCTTAAAAGACAACACTGCCTTATCCACAGCTAAAGCCCTTGCCAAAGAATTCTTCCCTAGGTTTGGAATGCCGAGAATGGTCTGGAGTGATAATGGGAGTGAATTTGTGGGTCGAGTGATGAAAAAAGTATGTGAGGGGCTAGGTATCCAGCAAAAATTCCACGCTGCAAATCACCCCCATTCAGCTGGACTAGTAGAGTGCTATAATGGCACGCTAAAACTGAAGTTGGCAAAGATACAAGCGAGCTTTGGTCTTAAATGGCCTGACGCTCTGCCTTTAGCACGCCTATCAACAAGAATGACTGTGCATTCGCGAGTGGGACTTAGAAATTGTGTTCGGCCGCCCGGCCAACATATGGGGAGTGCCAAGACCAACAAAATTCAGTGAGATCGAACACCCTGTACTGCTTGATTATTTGTATGAATTGACGGCTAAATTGCGTGTTCTACACCAACAGGTTCACGATACTCTGCCTCACGTCTCTGAAGCTCCAGGATATCTTATCGATCCTGGATCATGGGTGCTGGTCAAGAACTTCCAGCGGACAAAGAATGACCGGCCCCGTTGGACCTGCCCCCACCTCGTCCTTCTCTCAACAAGATCAGCTGTTCGAGTGGAAGGGAAAAAGAACTGGATCCACGGCGTACACTGCAAGAGGGTCCTTTTTTCTCTACCGTACGACCGGTGGGTCCAGGAGGGGATCGCTGACTCTGAGACTGAGACTGTGCCTCGTTTTTTGCCATTTAGCGATGCACGTGTAAAAGGAACAATTTCTTAACGAGAAAGTGACAATAATTTGCAAGAAGCTGTGCCACCGTCAATTCGATTGAACACTACAGAGCCTGAACTCTTGTTCCAGAACCAGACAGTACCTGGAAAAAGCTGTTATAATTTGAGACCAAGAACTAAGGACAAATAATTTTTTCCCGTTCCTTTGCTATTTTTTTTTAAAGTGCGGCTCTCTCATCTGAGAAACTTTCTTATTTTTGTTTTTTTCTTTTCGAACCGCCATCCGGGTTCAGCTGTAGGGTCGTGGTTGCCCAAGTCTTTGGAGTGCAGCTGAAGACGTTAGGTCGACAGTTCTGGTTGGTCTAAGGGAGTTGCCCTGGACTGACAGAAGCATTCCCTAGCATAGAACACCCTACCACCGCGAGCAGCAATTAGAGAGGACGGAGTTTTTCAAGAATGAGAGACCTGCCAGACAGATGGACTTTAATGCCAGAATGTATATAATAATGACAAAGAAACGATTTTTGATATTATGTATTTTCATGTTGCTTAGTGTAATGACGTTTTTAATTGGATATGTTTTATTCTCTTTTCAAGTGACATTTGCACCCTTTACACAGCCCATACCTCCTTCTACTGTTTCCTCGCATTCTTTTCACCCCCTGCCTGAACACGAGTCTGCCAGAAGATTAGAATTTGTCAACAATTCATTCATTCAGCTTCTACACCAACACCAATTAGTAGTGAACACAACTAACTGTTGGGTGTGTGGTCTTATGCCTCATACTACTGATAAAGGTATCACTTATCTGGTCCTGCCTTTCAGCCATAATGGTTCTGTATGGGCATATAGAACGGTGTTCATATACGCGTATGAAGCCAACCCCCTACGTTCTGTGAAAGATAATCCTAAAAATAGTGCTCTAGCTAAGGGTATAGTAGATATGATTAGGGAAGATATTTCCTATGAGACTATCCCGAGAGATTAGACACTAGCATATATTGGATGGAACATAACAGGATATGGAGTTACTCTGAGTGGGAACCAGCGAGCAAAGAGATCCTCCCCGATTTGGATTGTACCCCATCAGGGTCACCTATGTCTTCAAGGTAATGGCAAGAATCCCAGAGCTCAGTTAGGGAAAAGTATCTGCACTGAAACATATGTTTTTGCGTCTGAGACTTCTCCTTTGTTCTTAGCAGCTAAGGGTACCTATTTCATCTGCCATAATAGAGCCTATACATGGTTGCCCCCTGACTTCTCAGGCACATGTTTTGTTTCGTTCTTGTTACCTCCCACCTACACGGCCGCGGCAGATTACCATAATGCAAGGATAGTTAGAGGTGTCATAAGTAAAGAAGACACTACAGGACAAGAATTTGGAGATTTCGTAAAGGGTATTCTGCCGTTTTGGGGTCCTATGGTTAACAGCAGGAACATAAGGCAATTGACAAAGGTGGTTGAATCCACGGTAGTTGAAACCGCCGGTGCCCTTGGTAATTTGCCTGCTGAGCTCCAGTCGTATCGCCTTATGACTCTTCAGAACAGGGTCTCATTAGACGTCATACTTGCAGACCGAGGTCGGGTATGTAAAGTGATCCAATCAAGTTGCTGTGTTTTCATCCCAGATAACGCTCCGAAAGTCTACCAGGCCATTTCCAAACTGCAGAAGATCTCCGAATCTATTCACGTGGATAAAGGAGATTGGTCATTGATGGGGTGGTTCTGGGAGCTGATATCCGCCTGGGGATGGAAGACTCTGGTAGTCATTGGGATGATCTTAGCCATTCTTTTCCTGTCCTGTCTGTGTGTACAGTGTGCTCCTGCAATATGTGGCCTCTGTGCTACATCGTGTGTAAGGAAACATGTATCAAAAGACGAGCTAGGTAATAGGATGATGCTACAGCAACATCTCAACGACTTTATGAATATAGACCTGGACTCAGATTAGCGTGAGTATAGGTTATTGCCTATGTAAGGGCAAAAGGAGGGTCTGTGGTACTGAAAATTCTGGACCCGTGTTATAAACATCGTCGTATCACAACAATTTTGGTATCAGCAGACAGAGAATGATTAGAATAGTATGCACAAGCATTGTATTCATATTCGGGTGACGAAATCACCCGAATATCAGAGTTTCCGTCCTGAACCCTCGGGTTCCATTTAAACGACAGCCATTTTGTGATTGCCCTCACATAGGCCAATGACTAATGCCGAAAACGAGTCTGAAGGACACGTACATCTTTGCTGAATCCTCTGTGACCTGGGCAAGCTGACTCCACTGCCTGAAGCCAAACCTGTTCGGCCAGTTTCTTTCCCAGTGGCCGAATGAGATTAGTATCAAGGCACAACACATCATAAAACCTTTCATCACACACAAACCATGCCTAATCTTACATGCACCTGTCCCTGTTTCTTTCTTTATGACTTGCTTTACAAGGAAGAGGTGCCTGTTTATATTGGGGGTCCGTCGATATCTGATGAAAGTACTGAGCCTTGCCAGGTAATTGATTGAGGGCTGGACAAACTGAAATATGGGCTTGTCATCATAACCCTGCTATTTCTTTGTAGTGAAAATATGTGAATGGTCAACTGTAAAATAAGGAATGTTTGCCTAAAGCATAATATTTTGTATAAAAGAGAAGGTTAGCTTTGCAAGGGGAGCAGTCTCCTGAGAATATACACTGTGTTGTACTTCTAGGATACCTGTTACTGGCTGCAGCCAATAAACAAGATATTTGACTTCACCAAGAAGACTCTGTGTTTCTGTAGTCTGAAACAGGAAGGACTCGAAGTCTTAGGGTGTGTTCCCTGGCACCACTGGGTTCTGAAAAACCCAGTACTTCAACATTGCACATACTTTTTTGCAATCATTATCCAGAGGCAACTAGAATGATACTGGTGAATTGACTTGTTGTCACAACTTTTTCTCACAGGAAGATCAATTAGTGAGGAACACATCATGTTTAGGTGATAAATTTGTTATATCTTGCATAGGTATCCCTCGTGTACTGGTATCTCGCATCTTACAACTATTTTCTTCTGATTTTTAAGGTGGTTTTATATGTAATTTTTTGGAGTTTTAATAGTAAGATTTTTATAAGTGTTATGGAGTGATGAATTATGCAATATGATGCATGTTATTAACTTTGATGGTTCAAGTACCAAATAAAGTTTTGGAACTGGACTAGGAGGACCCTTAGACCCACTCTTCAGTTCACATTTTCTGGATCTGCAGGAGGACTCCCAGATGACTGTCAGCCACTGTGGCCTGGTATGTACTTCAGAAGACTGTTCTGCTGCATTTGGAAGGACTGCGCCACTGCCTGAAGCATGCCTTGAACCTTCAGAGGACTGTCCCGCTGCTGGAGCCCTGTTCCACTGCTTGAACTCTTGACTCCCACAGTGACTCCAACAGCTATTTAGCTGGCCTCCTGCTAAGAGCCTTAAGGACAGAAAAGGCTTCAACTATCTTAAACCCCCACTTCGCGCCAGCATGATTGAGTCCTGAACCTCCAAGTAGTGCCTCTCCAGCGCTGGACTCTACGATTTGCACACTAAAAGTAAAGTGCCCAAATAGCAAAAATCCAAAGCGTAGGACATTTTTAGCTAAACAGTGCTCTGAGAACTGAGAGGAGACTGAGACCTACCTGCCAGTTTATCTATCCAAGGTGCATTACTGGTCGGCCTGACTTCACGGTAGCTTCAGCTATGTTCTTCACTGCAGCAGCAAATCCTCTTGAGCAGTCAATCGCAAAAAGGGTATCCCACCTCGTGGAGCCCTAGTCAGCTACAGCTTGCAGCTTCATTCCACTGGAGATCTTTGATTTCCTAAAAAGAGACAAGCCGACCATCAGTCTTGCGGTATGGAGACCTCCACGGAGCTGCCCCAGTACAAGGTTTCCACTAGTTTGATCAGCGGAAACCAAGGTTTCAGGCAGACCGCCCAGTGGGAACTGTGCAGTGGCATTAGTCTTGACTCCATATGGAGCCAAGGCCAATGCCGTCACACAAGGGACCCTCCAGCACCCTCAGAATGCACACTGTCTGCAAAGCAGACAGTGCGCATTCCAACAGTGCAGGGCAGGGGGGCCCCTGCACTGCCCATGTCATGGGTATGGGCAGTGCAGGGGCCTCCCTGTTGCCCATAGCACTGGCTTACTGCCAGCCTTTTCCATGGCAGCTGTGCCAGCTGGTGACATTTGAAAGTGGTGGGGAGTAAAAGTTGGGTAAAGCAAGTGAAGTAACCAAGCTTAATGGACAAACATGGGGTCCAAGTTGAGTCCTACGTCATATAAAACATTGAAAAAAGATTGACAAATGTTGCATTTGATATCAAATGAATTTAGTGAGAAAGCAGGGTTTATAAAGCATGGGAACATGTAGTCTTGAAATACTAAACACATTAAAAATTGCCCTGTATCTTACTTCATTAATACGTTCAACAGTTACTTTAATGTGCAAATTGTACAGTGCGACAACTTCAGACCCTTTAAAGTGTGTGCTTGCCTAGTATCTTGCACTGCCTGCATCATCATCTTTGGAAGAAAATGCTCTAACCAAGCATTAGGAAACACCCACAGCTGCTGGCTGCAGTCTGTTCAACTGTGCCACAAAATAAATCATACAGAAATACGTGCAGACAGATCTTCAAGTGGGATGAAAAATGTTGGGGCTCCCTGAAAGGTAAGATATAAAACACATTTTTGTGATTCCCATAGCGGGACACCCGGCCTCCTTTTTTTTTTCTCTATGAGATATTATTGCATTGAGAAATACAACACAACAATGGAAATATACCTAAAACCTGTCAGCACTATTGGCTTTGTCAATGGTTGTTAGCTGTTTAAGATAAATGAGTAACAACAATGATTAGTTATAAATAATTAACACTGGAAATGTTTCAATTCAGAAATTGTGAGACTGTGAATTAAATATTATTGAGGCCTTTGGAAGGAGTATGACCTTCAGTTATGTGTGCTTTACGTTAGATATAAATGCCCTTTTTCTCTTCACATCTCATCCATCTGCATATTTTCAACCTCCTCTCTTTCCTTTTCAACACCCCCTTTTCCCTCTCCCCTGAATGCACTTCCTCACATCTCCCTTATTTTACCACCCCAAACATTCACTGCATTCATTCATATTTAAGCACTTTATTTCATTTTGCCTTTCCCTTCTAAGTATTTTGACCTCTACGCACCCCTTCACACAATTTTACACTGAATTTCATTTGCAACTGGAAAACAATACGATTTCTCTGCCTGCTCTGCAGAGAGACCAACCCACTGTCAGGCACTTTGCTTTACCTTCAGCCTCAGCACCAGCGCTCTCAATCAAAGGCCCTCATAAACACCTGGCACAAGTCAAAGTATGCACTATGCATGAGTAATATAATACACAGAAACACAGCATAATGAAACAGCTAACTCTAGTGAGGATGCAACATTAAGTAAAACGTGAAATAAGAGGAACTAAATGGCTGGCACACATTACACACATGTTGACATTCATTGTTTGCATATCAATCCATGTTTGTGGCATTAATGTTGAGGGCATAAAGATAGGGCCAACGTTAACGCCATGCAGCAGATAACTCATTACTGTAAGCACATATTTCTCCCCTTGCGCTCAACTTAGATATTTGGATCAATTTCACAAGTGAACAAGAACACTGCTCGTCTTATAGAACAGTTTCACTAGGCACAAATACAGCAGCTCACTTCTAGAGGAGCCAGCAATCTGCAGCCAGGGCCTGGGGTATCACATGTGGGAGGTTAGGGTGACAAGCGGTCTCAGTACAATAACATTAACACATGATTAGCATTATAACGCTTACTGTTAGCAAAGACAAGGCACTAAATTACACGTGCTTGCATCCACTCCTACTGTGCGACCAGTGGGAAAAGGGTGGGATCTATTCCTGTTAATGACAGATGGCTGCCCTCATGCAGGGAGAAAGACTCCGGCTCCCAAACTCATGACGCTAAAAGCATCACTGGCCTATAGTGGATACTGCCATAGACAACAATGGAAATGAAGGGCTTTAGAGCAGTCAGCCCTGCTTCGTGTGTCACAGTGTAGAAAGTTGATTTACTGCCTGGCTCCGTTTCATGCTTCAAAGCGAGGCGGGGCAAGCAACCTGGGACAGACAGCCCAGACTTAAATGCATTGATTTGTTTAGAGATACATTTGTATCTCCAAACAAATCAATCTATTTAATATTTTTATATGAATGTGTAGGAATTCCAGAGGGGCACAGCCTCTCAACCCTATAAGAGAAATCACCCTATATGGTGGTCAGACATCCATGGAAAGGCTGGCAGTAAGTAGAATTGTAATCAGCCAAACAGTGCTCAACTCAGTGCTGCCCTGGCTGAGTACAACTCAGACCAGCATTGGATCATCAGGAACCATGTTCCCCTGCAGGGACGGCGGTCCCCTGACGGTCCAACTGCCAGGGACGTAATGTGGCAATCAGACCGCCATCCAACCATCACCGTGATTCTCTCATAATGAGGTCCTAAGTTTGAATGTAGAAACCTTCACTATGATTTAGTCCAGCAGCTCCCTGATGATGATGCCTCCTCCTCGGACACCGCCTGCAGCCTTACCCTGCTGAAACTGTAACTTTTCAGATCATTTTTGTTGAAATTTCTTCAAAGTCTGAAGGTAAGTCAAGAACGGGCCCACTCCACTTCTTGTATTCCACATGCGCTCCATCACAGTCGGCCATTTTTTATTTTGACCCGGGCTCACACAACTAGATGTCTGCGTTTGATGCTTTGATCTTTTAGGTGATAGTTTTTAACATAAAATGTTAAAAAATCATAAGTCTAGTTCTATTGATTGGATTTTTTTCATGTTAGTGTCAAATAGTTTATTAAAATGTACTCTTTTTTTATTCAGAAATACTAAATGGTTACTTTAATCAGTTTATATAGTTAATTATAGGAAAATCATCAGTGTCAGCACAGTGGGTGTGTTTTGATAAAGGTGCTCGGTGCTCTCATAAATGTGATACACATATGTGAAAAATCAGTGATCAAAGATGTATATAATAATACACGAACAGCAGAGCCCATTTCTATATACAATCCTAAAAAAGGGCGGTATCAACAGTTGACGGTGGATCAACATCAGGACTCTCACGATAAATGAGCCCGTGAGAGGGAAGTCAAAAAACTGAAAGAGAGAACAGTATACATCCTATCTTTTTATATGCAGAGGTCTCTGCCCCAACTGCAGAGTCCTTAAACGTACTATTAAAAGCAGTTTTGTGAATATTGAAAAAAGTGTTAACTTACACAAACATTTGTTTCTCATTGTGAATCAAGCCCTTAGACTATCCCCACCAACCTTCCACTGGTTCAGCTTCTAAGCCGATATCGTGATGCCATCCTGAAGAGGAACTGAATATGGATTTGAAGTACTTATATGTAGTCCTTATACAGTAATCCGTTGAAACAGTCACATAAGGACTAGTTGCAAACCTAAAACATTATCTCAATATGTTAAGTTAACCTTTGTTAGTGCTGTGACGTGGTCATGAAACAACATGTCACTGTCATACAGTTAAATACATATATTTGCCAAATTGTTTGCATTTTAATTTGAAACTGGACCATCTCAACATTTATTGTGAGGATAGTTTTTTGAGTCACTAGTCACTAACCTTTTGGTGAATCCAAACATTCCTGACTAATCCCTGAACGTAACACTATTTATTCATGACCTCTCAGTTCTTTAATCACAGACCCCTCCTGTCTCGTATCACAATGCTTAGCCTTTTTGTACAACCCAATTACACTCACACAGTCTCTCGCGCTCCCTTCTCTCGCTCTCTCCCTTCCAGGGGCGTGGCTTGATAGGTATGATGGGGGTGGGGGGTGAGCCTCGGATTCCCCAACAATCACGCTGGGACACTGTGTTAAAACACATTATATGAGAAGTAGAGGGGGCATAAAGGGCAGTGAAAGCAGAGGAATGTAATTGTTAGGGGTGCTTAAAACGCAGCATTTTTTAAACTAATCAACATGACCTAAGGACTTCAAAACAGACGAAAGTCTGTGTGTGTTTTTGGCAGTGTGGGCATGTAAAAGTCCCAGGCGAAATCCGACAGATACTTCACATTACCCGACTGATACTTGTACCCAACTAATTATTGCAGAATACATTTTTAGGGGCTGTGACACCCCACACGTCCCCACCCCCACACACACCCTGCCCCTACATCCTCCCTCCCTTTCTCTCCATTGACCTCTTGTTGTTGAGCCGGTAGCTGTACTGACATTTGTTTGGACATTACACAAAGAAAATGGCAAAAGCAATGAGTAAATTCTCCAAACACATTGCGTTGCCAGGTAACTCGCCGACCAGTAGCTACAATAGCGTGTGTACAAACTATCAGTGTGACTTTACAATTAATGGACCGCATTGTTTTCTGGCATGCACACTCTGAACGCTTAATAATGGGGTACTTCACATGTTTCCGTCCATTATCGCATCTCACTCAGAGGATGTTTCTTACAGACACAATCTCCCAACCATTTCAACATATCATTAAGAAGGTTCAAGAATCTTAGGCAAAAACAAACCCCTTCCTCAATGGGCTTAATATAGGCTTTTGCCAGACAGCTAATGCTGGCGCACACAACCAGCCTGGTACAATATCACAAAGAAACAGTTTTGATTTCGCATTAGATGAGGATAGCCGGGGCTGTTGTTTAACACATTTTTCCCATCTACTTTTACCATATGATAGGTCCCATTCGAACTCCGCAGTTAGGGACCTATTGCCAAATACATTTTGGAGTTCATAGTACTCATTTGCTATTCTTAAATGTACTCGCATGCCTTTGCAAATTGGCCCCAAATCATATAAAACAGGAATAAATTGTGAATATTCAGCGAATATTCCTATACAATTAGAACAAATAGAAAGGATTGTGCCCTCTTGACACTTTTATTAATACGTATTTGGACGTCTTGAGGCAGATTTACAAAGGTGTGTCAGAGTATTTAAAAGAGTGCTCCTGTAGTATTACCACCCATACTCATAAATGTTTTTGTCAATCATCCCCTTACTCTGTGTAACTTTACTCTATAATGCTTGCACTGCATACACAGCTAAATAGCTCGTCAATTCATCATAGCCAACATATCAAATGGGTTCTACAAAGATGGCACAATGGCCCAGTGCTTCAAGCACTATCTGCTGACATCGAGTGTGACTGGCAGGTCACAAATTTGAATCGTGAAAAGGGTAACTCAGACTTTCAAACTTCTGAGGTCAGTAAGTAGAGCAACACCTGCTTTCCCGGCACTTTTAAACGATAAAGCTGCAGGACTAAGCGCTATAGCAAAATCAATGTATTTTATTATTTAGACTGCCACAAATTGTCTATATAAAAAAAAGTGGACTGTGACCAATTGGTATTGTGAAATGTCAATTCACATCTGAAACATTGGACATTTTCAGAAATCTAATATGTGCACTGAATACAACTGGTTGATAAAAAAAAAAGTGGTTGTTACTGACTGCAAGGTGTCAAGAAGACTATGCCTCAGTCTAACATCTGGCCACCATAAATATATTGACACAAAAACAAACCTGCCAAAAGACGCTCACTCAGGGCAGAGCAGTGAACTAAAGATTCTTTATTGCTGTGCACAAACTAACTTTGTTATTTTCTGCACAATAAAGATTTTTTAGTTACCAGTCTTCCCCGAGTGAGTGTCTTCGTCTCAGCTCCCACTACTTCTTCTACACAGCAGTAAATGGTCTTCATCTGGACCTGTTGAATACGGTGTCCGGCCTTGTAAAGACTTCTTCAACTACAGACTGCAGCCTCATCCCTCTGGAGGAATTCGAGCTCCAGGAAAACTTCTAAGTCAGAAGATAGAAAACATTTAAGTCTGAAGGTGGTAACCTTTACCGGGTTGACAATGATCATCAACCCATCGATGTAGGCAACCTCCTCAGCCTGATGATCCAGCTTTTCCCACTTTGTGCTTTTTCCACCAATGTCAACAGATTGACCGAGAACTCATCCAGAGGCTTCCTGTCATTGATGACTCCTCCTTGGATACAACCTTGTGCTTTGCATCACTGAGAGACTACCTTCTCAAGAAATTCCCTGAAATTTCTTCTAAGTCCGAAGGTAAGCCGAGACCAGGTCCAATCTTTCCTTGTATCAGAGCCACGCTCCATCGTCGTCGGCCTTAACTTTTGATTTTGACCCCATCTTGCATGACCAGATACCTGCGGTTGGTGCTTTGATCTTTTAGGAGCTGTTTTTCACCTAAAACTTTAAGGGAAATGTAACTTCTGTTCTACTGATTGAATTTAATTCATTTTGGTGTCATTTTATTGACAAAATAATTTACTTTTTTGTTCTAAATTGGTGTGGGATTTTATATGCATTGTGTTTTAGTCTTATTACTGTTTGAGTGCTGCATAAATACTTTGCACATTGCCTGTATGTTAAACAGGACTGATTTTGTGGCAAGCTACCAGAAGGCTAACCACAGGTTAATACAGAAACGTTTTTGCTTTACTCTGACAAGGATTATGGTTGATGCATGAGTGGGGCTTCCATTTCCTCAACTAATAACCCAGTTTCGTACATCATGACATGTCAAATTACATAACTGAAGACTTGTGTATTTTTTATTTTTGTGTTTTTTTAAACATTTATTACAGTTTTTACCTACTGTTTTTATACTTCTTTGTGTTTTGTTTGTAGATGTCATCCCTTTCTACATATTCTTCCATTAACTTCACCACAGGCCACAACTTTATGACAGTGTCTGCAGTACATCCCAAAATGATGCATGTTGTCATCATTTTCATGCTCTTCTTGTTGCACCCCTTCATCCAGAGAAATTGGTTCTCTTTCTACTGCGTGCTACGTCTGCATCTCTGCACACTAAGAGCTATGGTGTTTGAGTGCACAACCCTCAGGTGCTTCCACATTCCAGTGGTTCCCATTGAATACTTTCCAGACTTCTCTCTGTGCAGCACCTTCTGCCACACAGTGCATGTAACCTCGTGGGCATACTTTTGTTTTGTTGCCAGCTGGAAAGTCGAACAACTGCTACATGGGTGATTCCTTCACTGGCCTTGCTTCATGTGCTGCTGCAGAAGTGGTTGGAAGAACATTGATGTCTTCATCTTCAGGTGGTGTACTGTGCATGAATGAATGATGAAGTTGTTGTCTGCTGGTCTCTAGTTCTATCTGAGGCCATGATGGGTTCGTATTACATTTCCTGGAAACTGTCTCTGTTCAACACCAACCCACTAAGGGTGATTAGCAAGCTCATTTGAGGTGGTTTCTAAAGGGTGTGTGCTTTATTTTTAATAGTGTATCCCGAATAGACCGCTTTCGTTTTTATTTTGACTTCCTATACGGTTTCATGGTACTTTTTCAAGGCCACGGAATGAGTGAAAGAGTCCAGCGGAAGTTTTCCTCCTATTTGAGATCTGACAGGGCTGGGAACTTTAACACAAAAATGTTCTTTTCACTCTAAAGGGGTCACTTCAGCTAAACTATAGGTTTCCTGACAGGCCAAAATAAAAAACGTTTCATGAAGGTTTAAGTGGAATTTCTGTATTTTCAGGTTTTGTGATACTGCAGTACCTGGAAACCGTTCTGCAGTACCTGTGACAGACAGAGAAACACAATTTCATTGGCTAATATCATTAGTTTAATGTATATGCAGGTAGTTCCCACCTTCTTATTCTTATGAAGGAGTGGCAGTTTTAAAATACTCACGCACTGTTCATGGTCTTGTACTTTTTCTTTTCCTTTTGGTAACCTTTTTTGAGGATTTTGACAAAAACAATTTCAATTGAAGGTAAGACTCAGAATTGCACTTGGAGGAAGACAGGGAGCACCAGGAAGAACCACACTCTTACTCACAGTCCATTGCCAGGGAGGCTTTCCAAATACAGTCTGGAGAAAAAAGACTCAAAAGAAATGGTGACCTTCACCCTGACTGAGAAGCAATTTTCCAGAGGTCCTAAAAAAAATATTAATTGAAAAAAATATTAATTCAGTGCCTCAGGGATGTTAAAATGTTTCAAGACATGGCACACCAGCCAAGTCAATGCTACAAAGAGGAAGAAGCAGGAGGATGAAGAAGCCTCAATATCAACTACTCAAGATCATAGCTTCAGGCCTACCAATTGTGCTTCTTCTCACGCTTCAGCCACCCTTCAGCAAGACAGAAACCACCTCCATTAGCGCATTGCGCTCTTCTGCATGGATTGTGGAAAATTTGCTTTGGCAGCAGAGCAAAGTACCCTAGCCAGGGACCAACTCTTGACTGTACACAAACAGGTATGCACAAGGAGGTAGCGTGTTTTTCTTCATTGGATCCAAGTTCTGACACCTCCTTTTTCAAGGTTTTCGTCCCACCCCGAAAAAGTTTTGAAAAGGTTTTTAAAAAGATCCATGTTAGAACCACCTCTTATGGGAGAGCATCGAGAGCGCCGTTCAAGATGGTCGCTGGACTTGAAGCCTCCCAGTAGACCGTGGCAAAATTCCATCAATGTTGCATATTTCCAGCCTTTCAGACCACAAAGTCCAGCATTGGAAGGTCGTGGTCACTCTACGACGTATTTTTATCCAATCCGGAGGCTTCAGTTTTTCAGTATTTCACAAATGAATGTGACGCGCTAGTCACAACCGCCATTTCACATTTCTGACAGGAACTTCTGAGGCGAAGCTGTTCTTCAATTCCAAGACAATGAGTAAGACAATTAAGGCCAAGCCCTTCATATAACTAATATGACTTTCATTACTTAAACCTTTATTTCTCTACTACAGCAACTTTAAGCAGTTTAACATGCTTTTTATTTTGTTATTTAACCCAAAGCTCTCTAACATATGGATATAAATTAATAAAATATTCATACTAGCTTTGGGGTTTATTTCTCCTAGCAACTGTTCTAACACCATTTCTCATGTTCATGGACTAAAATTAATGTTGGTTTCTCTTTAGAACGCAATGTCTTTGAGTCATTTTTATACATGGGCAAACTCCCAAAGCAGAAAGATAAAGAATCATCTAATTCCTCCTTCTCCAAGCATATTGCTTGTTCCAAAATACAACAATCAATTTTAGCTCCTAAATCTTTGTTGATGCTAATGGAAGGTGCAAGCGAAATAGGAATGGGATGTATGACTTCATCTGACATTACCCCCAAAAAACTTTCTAATCCAGTTAAACATCACAAAAAAGACTCAGAATTGCCACCCAAGTCAACTTCACCTTTTCACTTGAGATGACGTCATAGAGGAAATTAGAGTTTTAAAGCCTTTTCTGGTGGAAACCAATGCCTCTCTTTTAAGAATTGAGGAGAAATTATCTTCTCACAATCGATGAATAACGGCAACGGAACAAAGGATTTGGAAAACAGGAACAGAAGGAATAACCTACGCATATATGGGATCCCGGAGAACTCAGAACGATCAAACATAATCTCTTTTTTGCAACAGAATCTACCTTTTGTTGTTCAATTGTAAGACCAAAGCCCACTTGATATCTAAAGAGCACATAATCTATGTCCAAGCCATCTGCAAATGAGAAGAATATCAAGACAAGAGGCATCATTATCCTATTCCTTCAACATACAGATTTAATACGAATTCTCATGTCAGCTAGGCACGCATCATCTCTACAATGGTCCTGTCATAAGGTCTTCTTTTCTCAAGACTTTTCTACGCAACAGCTGCCAGACAAAGAGCTTCCTTGAATTTCGGCCACAACTCAAATCTCTGAACATAAAATACGGTTTAGTCCAGCCATGTATTTTTAAAAAGAATTGTAAAGAGAAATCTTACACCTTTGACGATCCATCTAAACTATGTGACTTTCTTTGACAGCATTGCCATGAGGATATGGAACTTGGAGATTCATCTAAAACAGTGGTTCCCAACCTGTGGTCTGGGGACTCCTGGGGGTCCACGGAGCCTCCTCTAGGGGTCTGCAACTGCTTAGAAAATTTAATAATATTAACAGATTAGGTCCCCAGCTTTCATTAATTACCCATTGGGGGGTCCCTGGATTCCAATAATGATTCAGTGGGGTTCCCTGGGTTCCAGTACTGATAAAGTAGGGGGTCCACAGAAGTTAAAAGGTTGGGAACCACTGATCTAAAACATAATTAACATTTTTACATTTATTGTATTGTTCTCACTTTTTACCCTATATAACATCTCTTCCTCTTGGTATTGTATAATGTTTCATCCACATAAATATTATGTTTTAACATATTGCTTGTTATGTCCCTCCCAGTGTCTACAGACTCCAGAGTCTGTATCTTCCATGTCAATCATATGGTGTTGTCGTCTGTCAATCGACGCATACCCCTACCTCTGTTGTTCTGGGTAAGTCCACGAACATAATATTTTCCTGATGTTCCCTTATTTATTTATTATCCATTCCATGTCATTAATACTGTAACTTAAACGCCTGTTTATTATTAAACTATAAAATATGTCTTTTATTTTATTGTTTACTAATATTCTATGTTCTTGTTCACTGGGGTCGAGTTCGGTCTCATTCTTTTTGGCTCTCAACACTCTCTGTATCCTTTAGGATATATCTCTTTTATCTTACGGTTTATTCTGTAACTGTGGTGTTATTCCCCTGTGTTGCCTTCTTTCCTAATATGTTTTTCAAGGGCTTTTTACCCCTCTCTCCTCCCTTTTACTATCTTTGTCTTTTGCTCCAATGTTTTTCACAAGCCCCTTCTTCATTACCAAAACATCTCATGTCTGTTTTAAAGAAGTCACTACATACCTGTAATGTACATTGATGATTTCATCTGACATACCGTTGAGAAATACTACTTAGAAAGCTAAAGGCTTGAAAAATCCAGATAAACGCTAAGTGCTTTCTCATCTTTCTCGTCTACATGGCTACCTTTCACTTCTCCAAGAAACTCATATCACAAATTTAGAGGTACATAAGCTCAAGAAGCAACAGGTAGGAGAAATATAACTTTCTCCATCAGTTCAAGGTAAAAATGGTGCAGCAATTCTTTGCCATAAAAGATTAAGGCCCTCATTCTAACCCTGGCGGTGTAACACCGCCAGGGCAGAGGGCAGAGGAAGCACCGCCAACAGGCTGGCGGTGCTTCCTGGGCCAGTCTGACCGCGGCGGTAACGCCGCGATCAGAAACGGGGAACCGGCGGTTTCCCGCCGGTTTTCCCCTGGCCAAGGGAATCCTCCATGGCGGCGCTGCTTTTTAGGTTTTTTTTTTCCTCTGGCACTACTTCTGAAGGACACAGACTGCCCTTGGCATTCCTATCGCCTGCAGCACTGTGGCTACCAGAAAGATTCGCCCCTACCTGGGCCAAGGCCAAACATTCAAGAACAAGAACCTCGTCACTCGTTCAGCGGACTCCAGACGCAAGCAACGCATAAGTCGTGACAGATAGAGGTGAGACTTCCTTTCAATTTGTTTGGGATGCTTTTAAGGCTGCCTCCAGGGACTTCATCACTAATTGTGTTTCCAATAAAGAGAAAACTATGGAAAAAGAATCAGCTTCCATGTTAAATAACATTTAAAATAACATTAGAACATAAATATCATACCTCCAAAGACAATAAAACAGATTACAAGCCCTAGTCACGGCTAAAATTCAATTTAATAAAGTCACAACAGTAAAGGCATGTGGAACTCTTTAAAAAATCAATGCACTGTATTATGGAGGTAAGAACAAATCCAGTACTCTTTTGGCTAATTACCTAAAGGCAAAAAAGAAAAGAGTTCTGTTAAATCTATTATCAATTCATCAGGTGTTACTCTTTTTCGTGATTCAGGCATCGCATAAACTTTTGCAGACTATTATAGAAATCTTTATACGACAAAATCTACACCTTCCGAAGATTCTATAAACAAATATTCTCTCTTCCTTCAATGCGTAAAAAAATTCAGATGGATTTATCCTTTTTAGATACTCCACTAAAATTGAAAGAATTATTCACAGAAGTCAAATGCCTGCCATCTGATAAGGCACCAGGACCACATGGCTTTACAGTCACATTTTATCTCAATTTCTCAAATCTAATCGTCCGTAAACTAATTAATAACTTTATCTCAGTTAGCAGTTCATCCCACACTTTCACAGAAGCAATGATTTGCATCACCGCTAAAAAAAACAGAGATTTATCTCAGTGTAAAAACTATTGTCCCATTTCTCCAATATACACAGACTGTGAAATCTTTACAATGGCACTTGCCATTCTATTAAATGACATCATGCCTGATTTAGTTGATGTCGAAAAATCTGATTTTGGTAAAAAATAGGAATATATTAGATGATTTACTCTTTTTCCTCTACATTCTCAGTGAAGCTCCTAAACTCAAACATTGTTTAGCTGCGGAAAAAGCATTCAACAGAGTCAACTGGAAATTCCTAATGCATGCTTTACACTGTCATGGCTTTGGTGCAGGTTTTCTTGAACTAATCTCTCTATTATATTTTCCTCTACTCTCCTCTGTGTAGGGCAATGGCATTCATTGTCCATGCTTCTCTCTAAATAGAGGTACAAGACAGGGATGAATCTGGGTTATTTGTCACATTAGCACTAGAACCTTTTTTACATAGACTCAAAGACTCTGACAACTTCTCTGGCTTTCAATATAGAGATGCTCATTTTAATTTACTGCTTATGCAGATGATATTTTACTATGCATTTCAAAACCAAGTTCCTCTCTCCCATATTTCTTTAAACCGCTACATCAATACTCAGAAATCTCTGGATATAAACTTAAAATAGAAAAATCTGAAGTAATGTCTCTAAATAAATATTGCCATAAAAATGAATTTGGGGCTCAGGGCTTGGCATGGCAACCTTACAAAATTAAATGCTTAGGGATATTATATCACAATAATCTTAGAGACACTCTTAAACTTAATATGGATATTATGATTTCCAAAATCACCCAATGAAAATTGGTCTCCTCTTTTTTTATCAAGGTGGGGATGTCTCAATACCATCAAAATGATGACTCTCCCAGTAATAAACTTCATTCTAATGATGTTGCCTCTCAAAATCTGTGGGAAATATTTTCATGCTATTGACAAGATTCTATCACAATTTTTTTGGAATGTGAAAACACCCCGTATTTTTCTAAACAATCTAAAGTTACCTAAATATTTTGGAGGAGTTAAATTCCCTAACTTTTCTCTTTATCACAAAGCATTCATTATTAAGCAATGTCAAGGATGCTTTCAAAGCGCCCTAAAGCCTCAAACTACATTACAGTATTGTTAGAAATGGGGTCATTGGTTGGCAGTTAGGTTATCCCCTGTCCAAGCAAGGACCCTCACTCTAGTCAGAGTAAGTCACATACAATCCAAATCATCCTGTGCCCACCCTCATGTAGCTTGGCACTGAGAAGTCAGGCTTAACTTAGAAGGAAATGTGTAAAGTATTTTTACAATAAATCAAGCAATACCACAGTATAAACACCACAAAAATACACCACACAGGTTTAGAAAAATATAGAATATTTATCTGATTAAATGCAGGTCAAAGCGATCAAGATTTTATAAGTACACATTGAAATATCACTTTAGAAAATGACAAAAAGAGTCTTAGGTTCTGAAAAGCAATAAGTGTCTCCTGTAAGCACAACATATCTGGTTTGCGTCTAAATTATCTGCAAGGGACCGCAGAGGAGGAGAGGTGTGCGTTGGTTTATCCGGGCGCACACAGATGATGCGTCAATGCTTCTCCACGCAGCAAGGGTTTTGCGTCGATTTCCGGCGCTCAGGCTTGGATCCTCTTCGGGTTGCGGGGTATTTGGACACCCTGCAGACGATGTGGAGAAATCCTGGACGTACAGGATGAAGTCGCAGGAGCTGCGTTGATCCGGTGGGCAATGCAGGGAGGGAAATTTCTGTCGCACGGCAGGGGCTGCATCATTTCCGCTTTGCAGGAAGTCAGGCTGCGTCGTCAATCCAATGGGCCTTGTGTCAAAGTTCCAGTCGAACCGCTGGCGCTGCGTCTATCCCCACTCGGGGAGTGGAACTGCATTGTTCTGGTTCGGCGTGCAGTGATTTTCTTACTGCGGTGCAGGCTGTGCATCAATTCCAGCAGGCTGTGCGTCGATTTTTGCAGCACAAGGAGTTCTTTGCAGAGATGAAGTCTTTTTGGTCCTGAGACTTCAGAAAACAGGAGGCAAGCTCAATTCAAGCGCTTAGAGAGCACTTCTCAGCAGAGCCAGAGGGCATCAAGGCAGCGGTCCTTTGCAGAAAAGCAGTCAGGTGAGTCCTTTGGGAAGCCAGGCAGCTTCTCTTAGCAGGTTCTGATTCAGAGTTCCTATCCCAGTAGATATCTTGTCAAGACGTGTCTGCAGAAGTATCTGTAGAAGTGTCTGAGTTGGTAGGGTCAGAGTCCCTGTTTAAATACCAAAATGTGCCTTTGAAGTGGGGGAGACTTCAAAGAGTGGCTTAGAAGTGCATAAGGTCCCCTTTCAGTTCCATCCTGTCTACCACAGTCCCAGTAAGGGGTTTGGCAGTCCATTGTGTGAGGGTAGGCCACTGTCCTTTGACATGTGAGTGTCAGGCCCTCCACCCTCCCAGCACAGGAAGACCCATTCAGTATGCAGACTGAGTATCCTGTGTTTCGGGTTGCCCAAGGGAGCGGTCAACTAACCCAGCCATATGTGGACTGTAAGGCACAGAAGGATTTAAGTATAGAGAAATGCTCACTTTCTAAAAGTGGCATTTCTAGAACAGTAATATTAAATCCAACTTCACCATTAAGCAGGATTTTCTATTACTATTCTGGCCATACTAAATATGACCTGGTTACTCCTTTCAGTTGATAATCTACCACTCCAACAGTATATAAGGGTAGCGCTAATGCTATCCTAAGAAAGGAGCAGGCCTCACAACAGTGTAAAATTAATTTAGGAGTTTTGCACTACCAGGACATTTAGAACACACATGTTCATGTCCTGCCTTTTACCTACATAGCAGCCTTTCCTATAGGCTACCTAGGGCCTACCATAGGGGTAACTTATATGTAGAAAAAGGGGAGTTTAAGGCTTGGCAATTACTTTTAAATGCCAAGTCGAAGTGGCAGTGAAACTGCACACACAGGCCTTGCAGTGGCAGGCCTGAGACATGGTTAAGGGCTACTTATGTGGGTGGCACAACCAGTGCTGCAGGCCCACTAGTAGTATTTAATTTACAGGCCCTGGGCACATGTACTGCACTTTGCTAGAGACTTACAGGTAAATTAAATATGCCAATTGGGTATGATCCAATGTCACCATGTTTTAGGGAGAGAGCATGTGCACTTTAACACTGATTAACAGTGGTAAAGTGCACAGAATCATAAAGCCTGCAAAAGTGAGGTCAGACAAAAAGAAGGAGGAAGGCAAAAAAGGTTTGGGGGTGATCCTGCAGAAAGGCCATTTCCAACAGGTATCAATTGGAATAGGCTTTAATCTTTCCCTTTCTTCAAGATTACATCTTATATATGTCGCAGCCTCCGAAATATTGGGTACCATCACTGATCTCATACTCCTGCTTACTTTTTAAACTTTATCTTATCTTATAACTATCTCTTTTTCAATAGAACAATTTTTACTAAGTCTAATTTGGAATACAAATAATCTCTTGTATAAAGGCAATCCGCTTTTTTGCCGTACTTGGGTACAAAAAGGTATTTTCATAATTTCCTAAGTTATCCTCCCTAATTTGGCCATCATTCCCTTTTGTACCCTCTCCTCCACTTATATTCTACATCCTAAATGTATAAAACAATATAAGATTTTAGAATCCCTTCTTACACACACTTTAGCAACTCTTTCATCTTCCTTTCTAAATCAATCCAACATACAGTCCCTCACAAATTCTATTATAAACTCTTCTGAAGCAGCAATAATATATAAAATTCTAGCACCCCGCCAGTAGATAGGCCTAAATCAAAAATAGAAATTCTATGAGAACAAGATTTACTCTCTGAATGGCCTACCGCCCTATGGTAGCAAATATGGGATAAAATTCACTCTACAGCACGCCCACATAAGCTCACTCACACTTGATTTTTTTTCTATAATAGGATGTTTTACACACCAGCACATCTTTTTAAACAAAGGCAGCCATTTTTTGGCATTGTACCTCCATTTCAGGTACTTGCATTCATATGTTCTTTTTATGTCCCATGGTCGCTCAGTTTTGGGAAAATGTTTGATCTACAATTGGAAATATTATTGGATTTCATGCCCCCTTCTCCATCAATGCACTTTTTATTAGGTGGCTGAAGAAATCTCTGGCCTCATAATAAGCTATGTCAAAAATTAATAGATTTGCTTGTAGCAATTGTTTACCAGGTGATCACCTCCAATTGGAAATCCACTGAAAATGTTCCGTATCAGCACTGGTGGAACTTAGTATGTCTCAGTGACCATTTGGATCACTACAATCTACCTTCGACATCATTAGTGGCCAAGAGGAAAAACTATGGGAACATATAACAACAATTTTATCACTGACTACTAAGAACATTCACTTAGATTTCTCCACTTTTAACAGACTATGGCCCTCATTCTGACCCTGGCGGTCGGCGGAGAGACGGCGGTCGGACCGCGAACAGACCGGCGGTATTAAAAATGGCATTCTGACCGCGGCGGTCCCCGCCGCGACCGACCGCTACTTCTCCACTCCGACCGCCGCGGCGGTCATGACCGCGGGGCTGGAGTTTGCGCACTCCGGCCCGGCGGTCGTCCCAAGACCGCCAAGGGTATTATGACCCTGCCTACCGCCGCGGTTTCTTGCGGGCGGGAACCGCCGTGCGAACCATGGCGGTAAGCACTATCGGGGCCAGGGAATTCCTTCCCTGGCACTGATAGGGGTCTCCCCCACCCCCCACTACCCACCCGAGTCCTCCCCCCACACCCTCCACCCCCCTGCCACCCCCCAGAGGTGGTACGAACCCCCTCCCCACCCCCACCCCGACATGCACATACATGTACCCCGACATGCACACACCCCCAACATGCACATATACACACCCCCTACACACACATACACAACGGGGACACATACCCGCACATACATGCCGACATGCGCACCTGCCGAACAGCACACATTACCCATAGACACAGCAGCACCCCCCGGCCGCATACACGCACTCACACACCCCCTCTACACACTCACACGCACACCCCCATGCACGCCCACATCACACAACACCCCCCCACCCCCTCCCCTCACGGACGATCAACTTACCTTGTGCGTTGGTCCTCCGGGAGGCGACGGGAGCCATAGGGACGTGACCGCCAACAGAAGACCGCCAACAGAAGACCGCCACACAGAAATGTGGGTCGTAATTCTGTGGGCGGTGTTCTGCTGGCGTGGCGGTGGAGGTTGACCAGTCTCCACTTTCCCGCCGACCGCCAGTGTGGCTGCTGGCGGTTTTCCGGCGGAACGCTCCCAGCGGTCAGAATGCGCACAGCGGCACACCGCCGCGGTCGGCGGTCTTCACCGCGGCGGTAACTCAGCGGTCTTGCGAAAAGACCGCCAAGGTCAGAATGAGGGCCTATGTTACTCTATTGTTTAACTAAAAAGCCAAACTGTTAAATATTATTCTTCTCATGTAAATTTGTTTCTTTTCTTTTTTTTCTTTTTTTTCTTTACTAGTCTCTAATATTATATCAGAGGTTTTGCTTTTTATTATAACTGATTATTACATGTTCTTCTTTTCCTCTCCTCTCCTCTGTTCTTTTCTTACGCTTTCACCCTTTCTTCAATATAGTTGCATAGTTACAATTTGTTTTGCATACATTTGTCTAAATTATTACAGTACATTCTTTTACTTTTAGGATATATTCAATTTATTGAAACAAACTCATTGCATAATGTTCTACTTGGCTAATAAATTTTCTTTGTTACTGATTTATTTTTTATAATAAATATTATAAAACTAAATAAGAACTACCTCTTACGGATAAATAGTACAGGAATAATTTATTTTGTTTATTGTTTATCATGTCTATCTGTTAATTTTATTACATCCTTATAGTCCACCACAGCAGTTTACAATGGCCTTTAAAGATTCACTCTACTATTATAGGTCAAAGCTAAAGGTGAACACCTATAACAAGAGCTTGGGATTTTAATGGCTACAAACGTCTGCTACAGAGGACTATAAAGGTATAAGAATATTCTGCTCTGTGATAACAAAACATCCTCTTATTTTCTTATAGCCAGCCATTCCAAGATCTGTAGGCCATTAAACATCCAATCCAGTGTAATTAGCCCAAGCCGAAAGTGATCACTTCCTGCAAAGGAGAGGGTCTTTAATAGCCACTGTAGGCTCTGTGCCCAACCCCCACAGGTGGCCAACCCTATGTCCTGCATGGCTGAAGACCATGCACAGTGAAGGATTTTGCCACAGGGGCTGGACTCATCTCAGACACTGTATCCACCGCCCATGGAACTAAGCAGCCTAGGGTTGAATAGACAGACTGTGAGCAATATTTACAAGTGTCTTGCGCCGCCAACGCGTCACTTATTTTGATGCACCAACGGCGCAAGCTGCAAGCCCATATCTACAAAGCCTCGCAAAGTCACTTTGCGTGGCTTTACCTGGTCTTGTAGATGTGGAGTAATGCAACGCAGTGTCAGTGCCTGCGTTGTCTTAATCTGTGTCAAAGAGGTGTTCCATGGATGTTGCAGTCGGTGTTCTCACGCAACACCCATGGATTTTTATGCATTCCAGATTTACAAAGATTTCTAATCCTGGAAATTCGTCAAAAGCCTATGCCTCCCCATGAGAAGCGTAGGGGAGGCGCAACGAAGAGAAATACCTTTATTTCTCCTTTTTTCCTTTTTCTATGTGTGCTGTACTCTGCAGCACACATAGAAAGAGGGAAATACCTCTCATGATTGTTTTTGTGCAGGAAGGTGTCTCTTCCTGCACAAAAACAATCCTCCCTGCAACGCAGACAACCTTGCACTTTGGTGCAAGGGTGCCTGTGTTGGCACATGGTAGCCCATTGTGTGCCAGCGCAGGAGAAAAGGACAGGAATGTGCAATATTTTGTAGATGTGGTGCATTTCTGCCCTTTTCTTTTGACACAGGGCAGGACAACAAGAAGGCTTGATACTCTACCCTGCGTCAAAAGATTGTAAATATGCCCCTGTGCTTAAACCTCACGGTACATGGCCTTTGGCCATGTGCTGTGGGGTTTGTGTGCAGGGCCTGGCCTATGGCCCAGCCCTGTGCCCAACCCCTCACATTCACCCAAACATCCCATGGGCACCAACCCCCACACCCCCATCCCACATCTTTGAATTATTTTTTTGTTTCCCATTTTTTTTGCTGTACCATGCTACTCCTGCAGTACCACAACTGTCACCTCATGGTACTGTGAGACCATAAGAGCTTCAGAGTGTCCTATAATACCAGGTGCCACATTTTCATTCATGTTGTGACCAGTCAGTCAGATTGGTTATTCTCACAGGACCAGTGCCAGCCCATGGAACTGAATGGACCAATGTGAAACAAAGGTCTTTTGGCCACTCAGAGCACTTTAAGTTTTTTAATTCACAGTACCATGGGATAAAAGCAGCAGTCCAATGAGACCAAATATACAGCTATACCTATATTTATAACCCTATAAATGGTCCTGAGCACCTCTTTAAAAGCACATTTCCCAAAAATGGCTGAACAGATCTACCACCAAATCACACAATGCATGCTTTCCGAGTAAAGATCTAACTTTCTCCCAAATTTGGTGCAATTCCATTCAACTATTTTGCTGTATCACTTCCCAAAATCTTTTAAGAACCCACCATTTTCTCAGCCTCCACATGACGGATCACCCAGAAACTTTCCAGGTAGGAGCTGGGATGGACACTTACATTTTAACGTAACACATCTCCTTGAAATTACTATAAGTCGCACATCTTCACACACAGTGTTCTCACCTTTCTCGATGTACTACATAAGCTATAACTCACAACTCTACCATGCACTGTGTTTTAAAAAATCATCTCAGTTGAGATGTCATAAGAGTTGTTATGAAGCTATGTTTTCACATGGTATAAGTAATGTCATGTGCAAGGGTATAACCAGTAAATTGAGAAGACATGAGTAATAGTTTATTTAGTATGACTTGTGAGATGAGAACACTGTATACAAAGCTGGGTGACTTATAGTAATTTGAAGGCAGTATGTTAAGTTAAATTGTAAGTTATAAGTAAGACTGTGGACATAGGTGGGCAACTTATAGTAATGTGTAGGTTGTGTGTGAACTGTAAATTAAATTCATAACTATTCCTTTAGAATTTCTAATGTCTGTGTGGTTTGAGTATGGTTTGTATGGAAAGAATAAATTACGTTTTCCCAACTATAACTATATGTAACCGTTGGCTTTTTCATGGGGATTGTATACATATATGATAACCTTTCAACTAAGTAAGACCAGCTATAGGAAATGCTGTTTCTGTTTATCCTGTGCATCAAAACAGCAATAAATTTGGCAGAGGGGTTGTCTTATCCAGATTCACCATTTCAAATTTGGAGCACACCAGGTAAGGGAATCAGAAGTTATTTTGAAAAATCACTGTTAGATATTTACTAAAGAAAATCCCTATGTAAATATTTGCAGTGGTTTACAGCCCAAACCCTTGACAGATTCATACCAAACTTGGCATGAAGCTAGAAAATTTGCCAGAAAATGGTCTTCGTGCACTTTGAATAAATATGTTTAGAAATAGCAAATTAATATTAACAAACTATTGATGACCTTGCCAACTACTGATTCATCACTCACCTACCATTCATCAGCAAGATAATTGAAAACGCAGTCTATGTTCAACTCCAAGATCACATCAATGCTAACTATGTTCTGCATGACTACTATGACTTCAGATCACGCTGCAGGACGGAGACCAATACTTTACATATCGTAGACAATACCCTCTTGACCACAGATGAAGATTACCTCTGTCTCCTGATCTTGCTGAACCTCTTAGCTGCCTTCAACACAGTCAACAATCCCACTGTTGAGTCTCGATTGGGAGTCACTGGAAATGTCCTTCACTAGCTCTCCTCTAACATTCCAACCCACACTAGTTTGTTCACATAAGCACCTCCAGGTGACATAGAATGCCTATCACCTGGGGGGGTCCCTCAGGGTTCCATTTTGTCTCCCTTGACATGTTTATCGCCACCCTTTACATGGAGCCTCTTGGGGTGTTACTTACTAATAGCAGCATCAAGATGCGGTCAATATGCCGATGACACGCAACTCATCTTGAAAGTCTCCTGTGCTTCAGATATCAGAGCCCATATTTAGTGACGTTTCGCATCGCTATTGCACCACGCAAGTGGACGTAAGGGTGACGAAAAACCTAAATGAGATTTATCAAGCCATGCAAGGCCACTTTGTGTGGGCCTGAGTGGTTTGATAAATGTAGAAAAATACAAGGCAGCACATAGCCCTGCCTTGCATTACTGTGAGGCAGGGTGGCAAGCCATTGGTGGAGTGTTGGTGTTCCTAAGCATCCAACCATGGATTCTGACACATTCCCAGATTTACCAACATTGTAGACCAGGGAATGCGTCAGAATTGTACGCCTCCTCACCAGAGGAACAACAAGGAGAAATATATTTATTTCTTCTTATTGTTTTCTCTTTCTGAGTATGCTGAATTCTACACCACCATTAGAAAGAGGAATATGCCTTTGAGAATTGTTTTTCTGCAGGAAGGTGCCTACAACACAGACACCTAGGTACCAGGGTGCAAGAGTGCCTGCGTTGGTGCCATTTGTGCACTAGCACAGGCAACGAGCAGGAATATGCTGTATGGTCTTAAATACGGCACATTCCTGCCCTCTCCCTTTCAAACAGCGCAGTGTAGCAAAAAAAGCAAGGTGGCTTGGTGCATCACGTTGCATAAAATATTGATAAAAATGGATCCCGATGGCTCAAACACTGCTTGTATATCCTCCATACCTAGATGTCCAGCACCTACCTGCAGCTTAACTCAACCAAGACAAAGGGCCTGATTTAGAGTTTGGCAGAGGGGTTACTATGTCACAAATGTGATGGATATCCCGTCCGCCATATTATGATCTCCATAGGATATTATGGGATTGTGATGTTGCAGACGGGATATCTGTCACGTTTGTGACACCCCTCTGCCAAACTCTAATTCAGGCCCAGAATTCCTGTTATTTGCAAAGAACAGCAAACAAGACACAGTACAAACCTGACTCAATGACATGAATCTCGATGGTTTCAAACCCCAGTTTTCACTGAATGCCAAGTCACTTGGATTCACTTTAGGCACCAACCTCCCCCTCAAGGAACATATTGCCAAAAAAACAAATATGGCCTCTCTCTTATAAAGAAAGCGTCTTCAGAACTCCTGTTCAGGCCTCCATACTCTTATATCTGGATGGTGGTAATACCCTAATCACTTGTTTCCCAGACTCCACACATGAACATGGAGGTGTTGGAAGGGCTCTAGCGCTGGGGAGCAGCCCGAAGCCATTCCTGGGGGCATGAATGTTGCAGTGCAGCCCCAGTGGTGGATCGCGAGCAGTGGCTAGGACCCGCACCTGGACCTCTGCAAAATGTTCAAGTGACTACCCACAAACACCAGGAAAATGGTGACCCAGGCCTTCATCACCAGTCGGTTGGAATACGGCAGTGCACTTTATGCAGGCACCACCACCAAACTCTTGAGAAGACTCCAGACAATCCAGGACACAGCAGCTACACTGGTACACAACCTGCTCAAAAGAGCCCATATCACCCAGCACCTAAGAGACCTCCACTGGCTCCCCATCCAGAAAAGATGTAAATTCAAACTACCGACCCATGCCTACACTACCCTCCAAGGACATGCCTATATGAACCACAAACTAAATTTCCACCTACCATCCAGAAACCTCCACTCCGCTCACCTTGCTCTCGCACAGACATCGTGCATCTGCCCCTGTAACACCGGAAAATGCTCCTTCACTGACAGACTTTAGGAAAGGACTTAAGACTTGGCTCGCAGCACCGCACCTGGATACCCTTCTGGGTACAAGCCATGCATTAGAAATAATTCCTGATTGATTGACAGTGTGGACAGGTGTGTGCTGAAGTGCCTTGCAGCCCTGGTGAGTGGAGTTGTGGAGAGGTGCACATGGGACTGCCGGTGCCAGACTCCTGACCCCGAATTCCATCAGGAGTATCTGTGCCTGGTGCCGGCTGAGCTGCGGCAGACTGGGATGCAGCATGCAACAACGGGCAGACAGAGCCTGCTGCAGAGAGTCTGAGGGAGCAGTGAGTAGATGGAGGTGCCAGTTGGCAGCCCCTGTTTGAACCCGAGGAGCTGTGAAGGTGAGATTGCTGGGAGCGGGGGTGCGGCAACCTGTGTGCCCCCATGTCCTGTGCTGAGGCCCCCCCTGAAATTATGGTGGGGGTGTGAGCAGCTCCTGGAGGGATAAAGAAGAATGGCAGATGAGGAGGGGAGCTGTCCTATTTGTTAAGTACTGCTTTGCTATGTTCACCTGTGGGCATGTGGATTGTTGGATCCTCTGGATCGTGGCCAGCCTGGAAAAGGGTGCTGGGGGTCACTTGGCTGCTGACTGGTGACGAGGAACAAAACACATTTATCAGCACTCAGTGGCTGTTGGTTGGGCTGTGACTAGGTGTCTGCTCTTCCTGAGGGATTGTGTTGGGAATGCAGCAGCAAGTGGCCTTGTACTGACTGTGCAATAAGGTTGCCTCCTGGAAGGGGCAAGACTGGTAGCTAGAAATTAGAATGATGGGTGGTCCGTGACCCCATTGTGGCTGAGACTGCTAACTGAGGACTGTGGTGGCCCCACCTCAGTTCCCGGGATGAACTGTTAAAGCCAGAACCCCTGAAAAGGACAAGAAGCACATAGGAATCAGCTGAATATAGTTGTTTGAATGTAAGGAGGCTAGTGGAGCCTGCACACACATTTCTGGGAGACACCCAGCTACAACTGGGCTAGAGGTGCTGTGCCTTGCTGGCATTGTCGTTCAGCACTGCCTGGACAATGGACAAGAACAAAGGTACAAAAGCTGCTCAGATTACCAAAATTGACCAATATACAGTCCCTGGATGTGTTCTTCAGGAATCAGAGCCAAGGGACGGGCTCGGTCCAGAGACTGGGGAACAGACACAGGCAACATCACAAAACAAACAGGGTCAAGGCTGATTTGCACATAGCTGGGTCCAAGCTGGGGTGGCATGGTGAGCAAAAGAACGATGGATTAAACCCAGATCTGTGACTGGAGGTGAGTGTTTGCATTGTTCAGCACTCCGTTAATCATCCTTTTGTGTTGCTAAAGAAGAGACACAGGCAACTATGGAAATTTCTGGCAGCTCTACAAGGAACTTGGGCTGCTTTAGAAAATAAACTGGACACTATAGCAATCGAAGTAAACTACTTCTGCTTGGATTTTCACAAGGTTGCTGAAAGAGTAAAATCAAGAAGTAAGATGTAGCTACCATCAAGAAGGAAAAGAAGTCTCTCCAAGCTACGGTGGCAGAGCTGAAATGCATTGTATTACAAATGGAGGAGTATATGGAAGATGCTGAGGGATACTCCAGTAGAATACCATATGCCTCATAGGGTTCCCAGAGCAGGCGGAGAGCCTCTCAATGGAACTCCTCCTGGAAGTCTGGATTGTTAACACACTCAAGCCCAGGCGGATCTCCAAGTTCTTTTCAATTGAATGTGCGCATAGATCATTGATGGCCTTGCCGTGCCCAGTGGGGCCACCTACAGCACTAATAGCCAAATTGTTAAACTATAGGTACTTTGATGTATTACTCCAGCACATGTGTAGCTCCCGAGATACTTATTTTCCTTGACTATACACGGAGGGAGCAAGATCTCTGGAAGAACTTTATGCCAATCAAAAAACAGTTGTATGAACATAATTTTAAATATAGCTTGATGATTCCTGCCAAGATCTGATTCCAATACGAGGGTCAAGTTCACTTCTATGATTCATAGAAGTGAACTTGACCCTCGTATTGGAAGCTGGAGTCCCTGGGACTGAGCCAGAGTCATCACAACCACAAATGGCGAGAAATAAAGCACCCAGGGTGTGCGCCGTTTGAGCAAGAATAAAGGGCCCTTGAAAATACTGTCCTGACATAGCAGTGGGGGAGCATATCCTGCTCTGCCCAGATGGGACTTTACAAACTGAAACATTGGGCATGGAGACCCAAAATTCCTTTACACAAATACATCTGGTCCCAGACACCCAGAGTGACAATACTAATGCAGGTTAGCCGGTCTTGACTCAAATGCTGTGAATAGGTTTGTACTGAGTAATGGATGCACCCTCACTGCATATAGTATGCATCGGAGGTTGAATGTATTCATGCCTTCCTTCTGTTGGGGCCCACAATACAGTTTAGTTCATGCAAAATGTGATGTTATTACTATGCGATTACTTCATGGTAGGAAGAGCCTGACCTCCTCGGGACTGCTGAGTCGGTAGTCTTGTGTTTTGTCGAGGTCTTAACGACTCAAACAGTATCTACACCAAATGGTTCCCTAGCACATTTGTTGGGTATGGAAGGGAGGGAGATTGGGATGAGGCTAGGAGCTCCGTAGGCTGATAATTGAGCCTCGCTGGTTCAATCCATTCTGCCTGAGGGTGAGCTGCAGTGGGCTACCGCGGGTGTTCTACAAGCCATGTTGATGTTGATTGTTTTGCTTTGTTGGGGAGCTTCCACCTAATACAAGCGCAATGGAGTAGAGTGCTAGTCATTACAGCCCTTCGAACAAGCTAGATCACTGACACAAGAATCCTGTTGCAAACTTTGGGACTAAATACATATTCCTCACTTGGAATGTGAGGGGGCTGAATAGACCTGAGAAACATAATAGGGTGCATGCCTACCTCTGGAGATATGGAGTTGCAATAGCATTTCTCCAAGAGACTCACCTCTGGGAGGACTGTATCAAGTACCTGAAAAGCAGATTTAGGGGTCAGGTTTATGACACATCCTGCTCTGGGTAAGCTAGAGGGGGTTTGATATGGGTGGCTCCAGCAGTCCCCTTCAAGAAGTCCCATGTTCAGGTCAATGTGGGTACAAGGTACGTAATCTTGGCAGGCACACTGGATGTGCATGAGCTGTGTCTTATGAATGTCTATGCAGCCAGTATTGATAATGGTGCATATTTTGGTACGTTGTTAGAAGCTGCGCAGTGTTACTTAGAGGTGGTGGTTATTATGGCAGGGCACTTAAACTGCATTTCTGATTGGGGTACTAAGCCCAACATGATGTCAGTGCTTGCACAAAGGCGAGCTTGGGGTTGGTGCATGTGTGGCATGTGCAGCACCCACAAATCCTCTCATACTCTTGCTGCACTCTGGTGGCTGGCATGTACGCAGACTAGACTATTTTCTCCCCCAATCTGCGGTGACACAGCGAGTGATGGAGTCAGCTTACTTGGCCCTGTATATGTCAGATCACACGCCATTGTTGATTACATACACTCTGAACTGGTAGACGCCTAGAATTCCGCTGCGGAACTTATTTTGACCTTAACTGGAGTACCACAGGTAGCAGAGCAATGGAATGGGACACTATGAAAGTGTTACTCTGAGCTGTGTGCATGGTGACATCAGTGGGTGTGCACCAGAAATTAGGGAGGGAACTGATGCAAAAAGAAGCGGTACTGAATACCCTTAGGAAGGCGCTGTCTGCCAACCTAGAGCTCTTGAGGACTGGGATAGGGTGCAACATCAGGTGTGTGCAGTCTAGGATCAACTAGAGAAACATGTCCAGCTCGCTGGAAGGAGGAGACTGTCCATGGAGAGTGACAGGACAGTGAGCTTATTGGCACAGCTGATTAGAGCCCAGACATTGGTGCAATCAAAGGGGGTGTATTGTGTTGACCCAACACGGCATTAATGAGGTCTTCACCACCCATCTCCGGGTTGTGTAAACTGTGCCCTGTCACTCTGACAAACATTTACTCCCTTCGTACCTGGCAGCACTGACACAGCTCTCCCTAAAGGAGGGTGCAGAACTGGGGGACCCGCTGACCAAACAGAAGTTGCTTAGGGCAGTAGACACGCTGAAAACTGTCAAGTCCCCTGGTGAAGATGGCCTACTAGCAGAATGTAATAAAGCATTCTCAAGGACCCTAGTTGACAAACTGCTACAAGTTTATGCTGAAGTGCTGGAAATGGGGTTTCTCCCTGACTCGATGAGGGAGGCTCTTGTTATAGTGATACCAAAAAGGAGAAAGTCCCCATGGAGGTGGGTTCCTATTGTCCACTTTCCATGTTGAATGTGGGTTAGAAGATCCTTAGCCACGTTTTGGCGGCGCACCGATGCCCCATCTTCCGCGTGTGGTTCACACATACCAAGCGAGATTCACCCCACAATGAAATACACTGTGTAACCTCTCCTGACTGACACATGTTCTCCATGCCCCTGCCCTGGACAATGACCAATATGCTCTTGGATTTTTTAACATCAAACAAGCCTTCGATTCAATGTGCTTGGGCTATGTCTAGCAAGTATTGGACAGAGTGGAATTGGGCCGTAACTATATCAAGTGGGTTAAGCTGCTCTACGAAAGACCAATAGCTCGAGTTTGAACCTGGCGATACATCTTGAGTGAGATATTATTACAGAGGGGCATGCAACTGGGCTGCCCACTGCCCCCTAATCTTTGCCCTTTCAATGGAACCTCTGGTGTGCTGTCAAATGGTTCACGTGGTCTCGCTATATGCGGACAACACTATGATTTAACTAAGTCAATCCGAGATATCGTCCCCATTATTGCTAAATGTTATGCAAGAAGTTGATGATTTATCAGGGCTCTGCACAAACAGCCCCAAGTCAACCCTGTTCCCACTGGGCCAGCTGAAAGGGATGCCCATGGACCAGTTACCGGAGTTTGGTTGCCCTGGAAGCTGGGTAGTGTCAAATGCCTAGGGTTGTATGTTGTGCATGGTGAACAACAGACCTATGACCTGAGTTTGGGTCAGGTGATTCGCAACCTGTGCCTCACAAGTGCATTCTGGAATATGCTAAAATTGTCACTGATGGGTAAAATAGCACTCATAAAAATGGTGGTACTGCCCAGGTGTTTATACATCCTGCAGGGAGCCATGTACGAGATCCCCTGGTTAGTATTCTGGGAGCGGAATGGTGAAATTCCTGTGGGCAGGAAAATGCTGTCAGCTAGGATTGGGTATGCTCAAAAGAGAATGGGAGTATGGCAGAATGGAGGTACCATATTTAAAATGATACTATCAGGCAGCACACATACAATATGTGATACACTGGCTGGAGGGGGAAACTTACTTGGAAAGATCATTCAGCTGGTGGAGCTGTTGAGAGGAAGGGGGATCCCAAGCTCACTCCCACATGTGATCTGACTGTTATGTCGGCAATGGGAGAGGATGGTGCGGCAGGTGGTGCAGCAAGCAGCATATGGCCCGGATTTGGACCTGTTCATTGTGTGACCATTTGCGCAAGTCACACAGTCTATGTCAGTTGATAGATGGCAAGAGGGAGGGTGTATCATGCTGTCTGACCTTTATCTGATGGGCTGCTTTATAACAATGCAGGATGCATTTGAATCATTTGGCCTGTGCCCAGGTCAGTTCCTCCTGTATGCCAAAATAGCAGCCACTGAACAACAATGTGGCCCTCATTTCTTGAGGCCACTGAACCCACACAGATGTTAGTAACTATGATATTATTGGCTGGAGGCTGTAAGCTAATAAAGCATTGATATTGAGGGTTGCGTGCAGACAGGAAGCTGGGGCCACTGAAAGTGGAGGAGATGTGGCAGAGCGTTAGCAACGATCCCATTAGCCCCTAGGATTGGCTAAAAATGCATGATAGTGTGTGTATGTCTCAACCATTGCAAGATTTCAACTGGTAAAGTATAATTTCATGCACACAGCTTACCTATCCCCTAAGACATTGCATGTTATCTACCCTGACAGAAATGAGGGCTACCCTAGATGCAGTACTGCTGTGTCTGATTTCCTGCATGTTGTGTGGCACTGTCCAGTTTTTACAACCTACTGGGAGGAGATACTTGCACAAATTCAGAAAATAACTGGGTGGGAGGTCCCTTCCACAATTAAGAAATGTTTGTTTGGCCTACTCCCCGATAGTGCTAAGAAGAAATTGAGTAGTTGGTTTAGGGTACTGGGTCTCATTGTGGCTAAAAGGCCTATTGCTTTTAGTTGGCTACTTCCTAGAAACCTCTTCTGTCGGGACTGGAGGAGGGAGCTGCTGGAATGGGCTGGGGCAGAAGAAGCTCGCATCCGAAGGTTGCGATGGGATAACAAAGTGGTGGATGATATGCCCTCCTGGTGCGTTATTATGCAGGTGTTGGCGGACCATCTGGAGGAGGTCATGCCCAGCTAGGTTTATCACCACCTGCACTAAACAGTTATAGACCAGCATGTGGTAGAGTTGCTGAGGGCGATGGGTCTGCCGTGGTGGATGAGATGGTGCATACTCAAGTCCTTCCATGATTGTAAATGACCTGTGAATGTCCTTGGGTGTTCTCCTCCTTGCACTGACCGGATGCTAACCAGAAGCCGGGGGGGAGAGACTGGGTGCGGGAGTTGGTATTTTGTTAGATATAGTGCTGGTATGTGAAGGGAGCTACTGCTCGAGGTGTCCCATTATATTGCTAATGCTATGGTTGTCACTGAAATCTGATGTGCTATCCCAGTAATGTGCCTTGTATGCTGTACCCGTTCTTGAGCTTGTTGAAATGCCAATACAAATATTGAAACAAAAAAAAAAAGAGAGCAGGCCTTTCCTAACTATGGCCCAGGTTATGAAACAAACATCCTCATTTCCATCAGGACCTGCCCAATGTTGCTCCAATTTAAGGAAGAACTGAAGACTAATCTCTTTGAAGAAATTGACATCATAATGCATTAACTGGTCAAAACCCAGCTTCCTCTCCTATTTTTTATTTTTCATATACTCATCTTTGACCATGTACAACGCTCCACTACATTTTGGTCAAGTTTGCGCAATAGAAACATCATATACGTACGTACATTTAAAAGAATCAACAATCGATGCTTGAAAATGACCATTTTGTGTGTGTGTGTATATATATATATACAATATGATACAAATATCAGCCCTCAGACTTAAACCTAACATTTCAACTAGTCTAATTAGTTGGAATCCTTTTCAGTCTCTGGACCTGCATACTTTGGCTTTGCACCTCCCCTATTCTGATTCGCTAGGGTTGTCTGAGAGCTTTCTCTCCACTACCTTTGTTGGATCCTTTTTCCTTGCAACAGGGATGCAGATGATGCAGTGAAAATATTTTCCTACTGCTCAAATGTTCAAGCCAAAAACATGTGTTCTGAAGAAATGAAACCATGTTTCAGAGGTGCGGAGAATGTCTGCACATCATCAGTTTTTGACAGTTTGATACAGTAATGTCTACATTTCATATTTTTAGAGCCTGAAAAGTTAGTGGCGCCTTTACGTCATTTTTTTACGCAAAAAGCAGTGCAAACTTCCAAAATATATTTCGTAAGTTTGCGCCGCTTTTGCATCAAAAAATGACGTAAAGGCAACGCTAACTTTATTTTGTAATTTTGCGCGCGCTTTTGCGTAAAAAAATGACACAAAGACAGCGCTAACTTTTCATAAATCAGGCCCTTAGTGTTCACAGACATCCAGTGAAAATACAGTGATGGCAATCACATATAATTCAGAGACTGCATGATAGGCTGCTGATGCTTTCTATAGACTAAAATACTTGTGTGTTGCCTTGTTGGTGACACCTTGAGTAGCAACATTCGCTCCAATGGAAGAGTTCGCAGTTCGTTTTCAGAAATGTAGTGACTGCAATCACTATACTGCCTATTTACAAAGGGACACCTAAATGTATGGGAAGCCGTTCATGTCAAAATTACAGCTCCCCATATTGGACACCTCCTGAAATGCATAGCGTGCTGCAAAATGAATATGACATACACCAGAATGAACGTACTATGGCCCTCATTCTGACCTTGGCGGTCTTTTCGCAAGACCGCCGAGTTACCGCCGCGGTAAAGACCGCCGACCGCGGCGGTATGCCGCTGCGCGTATTCCGACCGCTGGGAGCGTTCCGCCGGAATACCGCCAGCAGCCACACTGGCGGTCGGCGGGAAAGTGGAGACTGGTCAACCTCCACCGCCACGCCAGCAGAACACCGCCCCCAGAATTACGACCCACATTTCTGTGTGGCGGTCTTCTGTTGGCGGTCTTCTGTTGGCGGTCACGTCCCTATGGCTCCCGTCGCCTCCCGGAGGACCAACGCACAAGGTAAGTTGATCGTCCGTGAGGGGAGGGGGTGGGGGGGTGTTGTGTGATGTGTGCGTGCATGGGGGTGTGCGTGTGAGTGTGTAGAGGGGTGCTGCTGTGTCTATGGGTAATGTGTGCTGTTCGGCAGGTGCGCATGTCGGCATGTATGTGTGCGGGTATGTGTCCCCGTTGTGTATGTGTGTGTAGGGGGTGTGTATATGTGCATGTTGGGGGTGTGTGCATGTCGGGGTACATGTATGTACATGTCGGGGTGGGGGTGGGGAGGGGGTTCGTACCACCTCTGGGGGGTGGCAGGGGGGTGGAGGGTGTGGGGGGAGGACTCGGGTGGGTAGTGGGGGGTGGGGGAGACCCCTATCAGTGCCAGGGAAGGAATTCCCTGGCCCCGATAGTGCTTACCGCCATGGTTCGCACGGCGGTTCCCGCCCGCAAGAAACCGCGGCGGTAGGCAGGGTCATAATACCCTTGGCGGTCTTGGGACGACCGCGGGGCCGGAGTGCGCAAACTCCAGCCCCGCGGTCATGACCGCCGCGGCGGTCGGAGTGGAGAAGTAGCGGTCGGTCGCGGCGGGGACCGCCGCGGTCAGAATGCCATTTTTAATACCGCCGGTCTGTTCGCGGTCCGACCGCCGTCTCTCCGCCGACCGCCAGGGTCAGAATGAGGGCCTATGTGTCAAAATAATTATGATACCTGGCAGAGTGAATCTGAGTTGAACCAAAACAAATATGAAACCTGGCAGAATGAATATGCTACTTAGTGATTAATATGAATAACACACACACCAAATTGAATAAGAAATATACTGAAATATATATAAATCATGCTGAAATTAATGTGGCCCTCACTGAAAACAATACAATATTCACCAAAAAGAATGTGGCATTTCTTGAAATGATTGACTTATGCCAAGAGAAATATGACATACATTGAAATTAATATGGCAGATTGAAAATAATATAAAGTATTGAAATGAATATATTATAGTCTGAAAAGAAAACAATGCACATTGAAACTAATACAATGTACATTGAAATAAACATTGAACATGTTGCATTGAATTTGAGTTGTGTTGAAATGAATATTACCGAGATGGCAATGAATAGGAGACACACAGAAATGAATAGGAGATGATTGAAAATGAATATGGCTTGTGTTGAAATTAATGCAACCCCATTGAATTGAAGTTGACATGTCTTCAAATGAGTATGACTACAGATGAAATTCACATGAGATTTGTTAAAAGGAATAGGGCACGTCTTGAAAATTATTAACAAATGTTCAAATTAATTATATATGTTAAAATTGATCAGTTGCATCTTAAAATTAATATAACAAGTGTTAATATGACATCCATTGAGATAAACTTAACATTGATTGAAAAGAATATAACACGTGTTAAAATGAATATGACCTTCATTAAAATGAATTTGACATGTTTTAAAATTAATACGAGTAACGTTAAAATGTTTATGACATTTATCATAATGAATATGGCTTGTATTGAAAGTGATATGATATACATTGACATGATTACAATATATGTTGCAATGGATATGATTCATGTTAAAATTAAGATGTATTAATATGAATGAAGCATCCATTGAAAGAAATATGACACATGCTAAGGTGAATATGACATGCATTGAAACAATATGAGCTCCACCGAAATGAATTCAACATGTCTTAAACTGAATATGACCAATGCTGAAATTAAAATGAAACTTGTCAAAATGAATATGTTTTGCTTTGAAATTGATATGATACACAGCAAAATAAATACTGCATATATTGAAATGAATATGACCTATGTTGAAATGGATATGACCCGTGTTAGAATTATTAGGACAGGTGTTAAGGTGAATATGACATCCATTGAAATGAATGACATTCATAGAAAGGAATATGACACATGTCAAGATGAATATGAGCCACCTTGAAATGAATATGACACCTGGTGAAATTAATATGGCCCACATCAAAAGTTATATGGCATTCTGTAACATGAATATCACACTTTTTTAAATGAAAATGAAACTGGGAGATAAATGTAACATGCTTTGAAATGAATTAGGCAAATATTGAAATGAACACAAGCCATGTTTAAATGAATCTGACTGCTGTTTAAATGAATATGGCTTGCTCTGAACTCATGTGGATTTGCTTTAAAATTAATATTACATATTGAAATTTATGTTATAAATTCTCTAAGGGTCGCATAACAAGTTTGGCGGTTTGTGCACCACCATGGCGGCGGTGTGAACGCCATCTGCTTGGCAGTCAGACCACAGTATTATGATGCTGGCAGTCCCATAGGGAAAGGCTGCCACAGTCCCGCCAGCACCACCAGGCAGCGCAGACCACCGCAGTGGCAAGGCAGGCCAAAAAGCCCGACGGAGCCGGTGTTTCGGATGGAAACATTATGATGTTGCCCACCGCCAGCATGTCCGTGGCAGTCCAACCACCACATCCCAGCAGGTGGAAACAGAAAGCATAAAGGAAGCAACTCACCTGCAGGCAGTGTTAGATGACCTGTGCCGCTATGGAGCCCATCACACACATGTCCTGACGCAGGTGCTGCTCATCGATGGACCCACACTGTTACAGCAGTTCCTGGAGCAGGCTGCAGTTGATCCAAGGTCAGAGGGTGAAGTAGTAGTTGCATAGGATTGCTGAAGAAAACTTGCAAGCAGAATCTGAAGAGAACCCACAGGAGAGACCATAAAAAGCCCTGAGAGGGGGATTGGCTACCTCATCAGGTAAGGACCTATTAGGAGGGGTCTCTGGCATCACCTGCTGGCACTGGATACTCAGAGCCCTCCAGAGTGCCCCCACACCTTGCTAAGCAAGATGGCTGAAGTCTGGGACACACTGGAGGAGCTCTGGGCACCACCCCTGGGGTGGTGATGGACAGGGTAGTGGTCACTCCCCTCTCCTTTGTCCAGTTTCACGCCAGGGCAGGGGACAAGTGGTCCCTGAACCGGTGTAGACTGGTTTATGCAAGGAGGGCACCATCTGTGCCTTCAAAGCATTTCCAGAGGCTGGGGGAGGCTACCCCTCCCCAGCCTGTAACACCTATTTTCAAAGGGAGAGGGTGTAACACAATGCTCTCAGAGGAAATGCTTTGTTCTGCCTTCCTGGGACTGAGCTGCTCAGACCCTAGGAGGTCAGAACCCTGCCTGTGAGGTGGCAGCAGCTGTAGCTGCAGTGCAAGCCTCAGAGAGCTGGTTTGGCAGTACTGGGGGTCCATGCTGGAACCCCCAGGATGCATGGAATTGGCTTCCCCATACCATATGTGGAATGGGGGGACAATTCCATGATCTTAGACATGTTACATGGCCATATTTGGAGTTACCATGGTGAAGCTACATGTAGGTATTGACCTATATGTAGTGCACCCGTGTAATGGTGTCCCCGCACTCAAAGTCCCGGGAAATGGCCCTGAACTATGTGGGGGCACCTTTGCTAGTGCAAGGGTTCCCTCACACCTAGTAACTTTGCACCTAACCTTCAGCAAGTGAGGGTTAGACATATTGGGGACCTATAAGTTACGTCAGTGCATTAAAAATGGCTGTGGAATAGTGTGTGCACTATTTCACGCAGGCTGCAAGAGTTTGTCTGAGCTCCCTAAGAGTGGCAAAATAAATTCTTCAGCCTATATGGATCTCCTGGAACCCCAATGCCCTGGGTTCCTAGGTACCATATACCAGGGACTTATTAGGGGGGTCCAGTGTGCCAATTGAAATTGGTAAATGAAGTCACTAGCCTACAGTGACAAATGTAAAAGGTGAGAGAGCATAAGCACTGAGGTTCTGGTTAGCAGAGCCTCAGTGATACAGTCAAGCACTATACAGACACACACATTAGGCCATAAACTATGAGCACTGAGGTCCTGACCAGCAGGATCCCAGTGAGACAGGCAAAAACATACTGACATACATGTAAAAATGGGGGTAACATGCCAAGGAAGATGGTACTTTCCTACACAACCCCCTCCCCAAACGAGGGACAATAAAGCTACCCTTGCCCAGATGAGTCTTCATTGTCTGAGTGGAAATAACTGGAGAGTCCATCTGCATTGGAGTGGGTACTCCCAGGTCTATGTTTCAATGTATAGTCAAATCAAATCAAATCAAATCATTAACATTGATAAAGAGCGCTACTCACCCGTGCGGGTCTCAAGGCGCTAGGGGAAAAGGGGGGGTTGTCGCTGCTCGAACAGCCAGGTCTTTAGGAGTCTCCGGAAAGCGGAGTGGTCCTGGGTGGTCCTGAGGCTGGTGGGGAGGGAGTTCCAGGTCTTGGCCGCCAGGAAGGAGAAAGATCTCCCACCCGCCGTGGAGCGGCGGATGCGAGGGACAGCAGCGAGTGCGATGCTAGAGGAGCGGAGGTGGCGGGTGGGGACGTAGAAGCTGAGGCATCTGTTGAGGTATTCCGGTCCCTTGTGGCTGCTGCGGGGTACGTCGAGGATGAGGCGGGCCGAGGCGTTTTGAATGCGTTGCAGGCGATTTTGGAGTTTGGCTGTGGTCCCGGCGTAGAGGGTGTTGCCGTAGTCCAGGCGGCTCGTGACGAGGGCGTGGGTCACGGTTTTTCTGGTGTCGGCGGGGATCCAGCGGAAGATCTTGCGGAGCATGCGGAGGGTGAGGAAGCAGGCGGAGGACACGGCGTTGACTTGCTTGGTCATGGTGAGAAGAGGGTCCAAGATGAAGCCGAGGTTGCGGGCGTGGTCTGTGGGGGTTGGTGCGGTGCCGAGGGCCGTGGGCCACCAGGAGTCGTCCCAGGCGGACCGGGTGTTGCCGAGGATGAGGACTTCCGTTTTTTCAGAGTTCAGCTTTAGGCGGCTGAGCCTCATCCAATCAGCGACATCCTTCATACCCTCTTGTAGGTTGGTCTTGGCGCTGGCGGGGTCCTTGGTGAGGGAGAGTATAAGTTGGGTGTCGTCGGCGTAGGAGGTGATGATGATGTTGTGCTTGCGTACGATGTTGGTGAGGGGGCTCATGTAGACATTGAAGAGTGTCGGGCTGAGTGATGAGCCTTGAGGTACGCCGCAGATGATCTCGGTGGGTTTTGAGCGAAACGGAGGGAGGTAAACTCTTTGGGAACGGTTTGCGAGGAAGGAGGCGATCCAGTCCAGGGCCTGGCCTTGGATCCCGGTGGAGCGGAGGCGGGTGATTAGGGTGCGGTGACAGACGTGTCAAAGGCAGCCGAGAGGTCGAGAAGAATGAGGGCGACTGTTTCACTGTTGTCCCTCAGGGTTCTGATGTCGTCTGTGACTGAGATGAGGGCGGTTTCAGTGCTGTGGTTGGTTCGGAATCCGGTTTGTGAGGGGTCGAGCAGGTTGTTGTCTTCCAGGAAGGTGGTCAGCTGTTTGTTGATGGTCTTCTCTATTACTTTGGCTGGGAAAGGCAGAAGAGAGATGGGGCGGAAGTTTTTCAGGTCGCTCGGGTCAGCCGTATGTTTCTTTAGTAGGGCGTTGACTTCGGCATGTTTCCAGCATTCGGGGAAGGTAGCAGATGGTAGTCCATCCCCTGTAGGGAAATGGACCACCTCAACAATTTAGGGTTTTCACCTTTCATTTGTTTAAGCCATAATAGAGGTTTGTGGTCTGTCTGAACAATGAAGTGAGTCCCAAACAAGTAGGGTCTCAGCTTCTTCAGTGACCAGATCACAGCAAAGGCCTCCCTCTCTATGGCAGAGCAACGCTTTTCTCTAGGGATCAACCTTCTGCTAATGAAAGCAACAGGTTGATCCTGGCCCTCTGAGTTCAGTTGTGATAGTACATCCCCTACCCTTAATTCAGAATCATCTGTTAAAACAACAATTTTCTTGGAGTAGTTTGGGCTCTTTAAAACAGGTGCAGAGCACATTGCCTGCTTAAGTGCCTCAAAAGCTTTCTGACAGCTAGCTGTCCACAATACCTTTTTAGGCATCTTTTTGCTAGTGAGGTCATTAAGAGGTGCTGCAATGGAGCCATAGTTCTTAGTGAACCTCCTGTAAAACCCAGTGAGACCTAAGAAGGCTCTGACCTGGGTCTGAGTAGTAGGGGGAGACAGTCCATAATGGTCTGAGTCTTCCCCTGTAGTGGTGCAATCTGTTCTCCACCTACCAGGTGGCCCAGATAAACCACTTTCCCCTGCCCTATCTGGCATTTTAAAGCCTTGATAGTTAGGCCTGCCTTTTGCAGGGCCTCCACAACTTTCCAGAGATGGACCAGGTGATCATCCCAGATGGAGCTAAAGACAGCAATATCATCTAAATATGCTGCACTAAAAGCTTCTAAACCTTGGAGGACTGTATCCACCAGCCTCTGAAAAGTGGCAGGTACATTTTTCAAACCAAAGGGCATAACTGTGAATTGATAATGCCCTCCTATGGTAGAAAATGCAGTTTTTGCTTTAGCATCTTCTGACATTTTGATCTGCCAATACCCTGCAGTCAAATCAAAAGTGCTTAGATACTTGGCAGATGCCAGTGTATCTATTAGCTCATTTGCCCTGGGTATAGGGTGAGTATCTGTTTTGGTTACTGTATTGAGACCCCTATAGTCCACACAAAATCACATTTCTCTCTTTACTTCTTTGCTATGCGGTTTGGGGACAAGCACCACTGGGCTCGCCCAGGGGCTATCGGAGGGCTCAATAACTCCCAGGTCTAACATTTTCTGAACTTCAGCTTTTATGCAATCTCTGACATGGTTAGGTTGCCTGTAAATTTTACTTGTGACAGATAAACTGTCTCCAGTGTCAATTGTATGTTCACACCAAGTAGTTGTACCAGGTGTGAGTGAGAAGAGTTCAGAAAACTGATGAAGGAGATTTTTACAGTCTTCCTTCTGCTTCAGTGTTGGAGAAGAGATCAGGGAGAGGGTCACTCTCTTCTTCCTGTCCCTCATCAGTAGCCATGAGTAGGGTTAAGTCAGCCCTGTCATAGTAAGGCTTTAGGCGATTGACATAAAGCACCCTAGGGTGGCTTCTGGCAGTGCCCAAGTCCACCAGGTAGGTGACCTCACCTTTCTTTTCTACAATTAGATGGGGTCCACTCCATTTGTCCTGGAGTGCTCTTGGGGCCACATGCTCCAATAATCACACCTTCTGTCCTGGGTGGTACTCTGTCAGGACAGCCTTCTGGTCAAACCATTGCTTTTGGAGCTCTTGGCTGGCCTGAAGGTTTTTGCTGGCCTTTTTCATGTACTCAGCCATTCTACTTCTTAGGCCAAGTATATAGTCCACAATGTCTTGTTTTGGAGCTTTTAAAGGTTGTTCCAACACTCCTTTCCTTAACAAGAGCAAGGGGACCCCTAACAGGGTGACCAAATAGGAGTTCCTTTTTGGGGTACCTCCCTGTAGGCGAAAAGGAGGCATGGTAATAGGACATCCCATCTCCTTATGAGTTTTTCAGAGAGTCCCATAATCATACCTTTGAGAGTTGTATTAAACCTCTCAACCAGTCCATTAGTTTGTGTATGATAAGGGTGGTGAACTTGTAGGTAACACCACACTCCTTCCACATTGCTTTTAGGTATACAGACATGAAGTTACTACCTCTGTCTTACACCGCTTCCTTAGGGAAGGCCACCCTGGAAAAGATTCCCAGAAGGGCCTTTGCCAGTGCAGGAGCTGTAATGGTCCTTAAGGGGATAACTTCTGGGTACCTTGAGGCATGGTCCACCATCAGAAGGATAAATCTATTGCCAGAAGCTGTTGGAAGGTCAAGGGGGCCAACAATATCAACCCCTACCCTTTCAAAGGGCACCCCAACCACTGGCAGTGGGATCAAGGGGGCCTATGGGGTGCCACCAGTCTTGCCACTGGCTTGGCAGGTGACACAGGAGCGACAAAACTCCTTTGTGTCTTCTACCATATGGGCCCAGTGAAAATGTGGACCAAATCTGTCCTATGTTTTACTCTGGCCTAAATGCCCAGCTAAAGGGATGTCATGAGCCAGAGTTAGGAGGAATACCCTGTACTGAAGGGGGATGACCATTCTCGCCGTGGCACCAGGTTTAGGGTCCCTTGCTTCAGTATAAAGGAGATTATTCTTCCAATAAACTCTGTGTGTGTCAGTGACATCACCATTTTGCTACTTGACAGCTTGCTGTCTGAGGCCCTCCAATGTGGGACAGGTTTGCTGTGCCACACTCAGCTCTTCCCTGGCAGGCCCCCCTGCACCCAAAAGCTCAGCTATATCAGCTTCCAGCTCCTCTGGTGTAGGTCTGCACAGGGAGAGAATTCCTCTTCCTCAAAAGGGGAATCATCTGTGGAGGAAGGGATAGTGGACAAGGGTTTGCCCTTCTTACCCCTAGTTTTTGGGAACACTTGGTCCATTATTCCAGGATCCAAGTTTCCCTGTCCTCTTTGCTTATTGGCCTGAGCCCTGGTAAGAGCAAAGATATGCCCAGGAATGCCCAGCACTGCTGCATGGACCACCAACTCCACTTCAGCCCAAGCTGAAGTCTCCAAATCATTGCCTAGCAGACATTCTACAGGTAAATCAGTGGCTACCACAACTTTCTTTGGACCAGTAACCCCCCCCCAGTTGAGATTCACAACAGCCATGGGGTGGCTTACAGTGTTGCTATGGGCGTCTGTCACTTTGTACTGGTGACCAAGTAGGCGCTGCTCAGGGGCAACTAGTTTTTCCATCACCATGGTGACACTGGCACCTGTGTCCCTGTAGGCCTCAACCTGAACACCATTAATCAGGGGTAGCTGCTTGTATTTATCAAATTAAGGGGACAAGCAACTAAAGTGGCTAGGTCAATGCCACCCTCAGAGACTAAAACCACCTCAGTGATCTCCCTAACTAGACCAACCCCAACTACATTACCAATGGTGAGCCCAGCTACACCCTTTGATAGGCTATTAGTAGTGTTTTTCCCACCACCACTATTACTAGGGGCACTAGTGGTTGCAGTTGGGGTTGTGGTGGTGGTGGTGGGAGGTTTGGTGTTTCGTTTTGGACAATGACTGTCAGTTGCCCAATGGCCTTTGGCTTTATACATATAACACCAAGGTTTCTTATCTTTGTGAGAAGATAATTTGGACCCACCACCCCCAGAGGATTTTTGTGGGCCTGATGAAGACTCTGATGATTTTTTATCTTTGCCCCCACCCTTGTCATGTGACTTACCATCCTTCTTCTTGCCATCCTTGTCACCCCCTGTATGAGGTTTTCTGCTCACCCTTGTTCTGGTTCATTTGTCTGTCTTCTTTCCCAATTCTTGGGGAGAGGTCAGATCTGAGTCCACAAGATACTGATGTAACAAATCAGACACACAATTATTCAAAATATGCTCTCTCAGAATCAAGCTATACAGGCTTTCATAGTCTATCACCTTACTGCCATTTAACCAACCTTCTAGGGCCTTCACAGAACAGTCTACAAAGTCTGTCAAGTCCTGTGATGACTCCTTTCTGGTCTCTCTGAACTTAAGTCTGTACTGATCAGTGGTTAAACCCAGACCATCCAAGAGTGCATTTTTTCAGAATTTTATAGTTATCTACATCATCCTCTCTGAAAATAAGAAGTCTGTCTCTCCCCTTGCCAGAAAAGGATAACCACTGTACACGAGGGACCCTCTAAACTTTACAGGCCCTCTCAAGTGCAGCAAACCACTTGTAGATGTCATCACCATCCTTGTAAGAAGGGATAACTTTGTGCAGATTTCTAGAGTCAAATGAAGGTTCCCTAACATTTGAATTTCTAAAACTGCTGCTGCTACCATGGGGAACTAACCCCAAACCCCACCTCTCTTTCTCCGCAGCCAGGGATTCCCTGTCTAAGGCCAACTGTTGCTGCATTAGCCTCAGTCTGGCGTCCTCTAACCTCAGCTTTCTGAGTTCTCTATCTAGGTACTGGTTCTCAGGGTTAGAATTGTGGGATGCCTCTAAGACAGAGGTAACGTGAGAGTGTGCAGAGGTAGATCTATCTCTAACAGGGGCCACTCTAGTGACCTGGCCTCTAGGGGTCAAGGGAGCCCTACTTGTGTGTGAATCCTTCCCACTACCAGTTGTACTAAGTGACTTATTGACAGATAGATCTGTGGAAGTACCCTCCCCAGGATTGTCCGTTTGCTCCTCTAAGCCTTCCTGGTTGGAATCATCCTCTACCTCTTCCCCTGTCTGATCTGGACCAGTGCTGAGTCCCTGGTCATCTTGGAGGAGAAGATTTAAGAGGAACTCCTTATTGGGGTTCTTCCCAATCCCCAAACTTCTTTCAACACAGAGACCCCTCAAACCTTTAAAGTTAAGATTTTCATATGTTGTTTTCACAACTCTAGGGGTAGCATCTATAGAAGACATATTGAAAGAAAAAAGTTTAGGAAAATTGAGTAAGAAGTTAGTAGAATAACAGAGCTGACTTTTTAGAGAAAAGAAGAAAACTTTTTCAAAACTTTGTAAACTTTTTCAACATTAAACATAACTTTTAGAAAGTTAGAAAATTACTTTTAGGTATATATTATATATGCTCTAAGTATTGGAGCAAGCTTTTCTTGTGAAAAGCACAGGTAACAAAGTGGTAAAGCGATTGCAAGTACTTATCCCACCGCTGCACCACCAATTTTGGAGGCTGGCCTGGTTTGTAGTGGGTACCTTGGGTACTTCCACCTTATACAAGGTCAGTTATCCCTTATTAGTGAAGTAGTAGTGTTCTACCAGCTTAGGCTGATAGAGGTAGCTATAGCAGAGCAGCTTAGGCTGAACTAGGAGACATGCAAAGCTCATGCAATACCACTCATAGTTACACAGTACTTTTACACAAGTAAAGACAATACTCAGTGTTACCAAAAATAAAGGTATTTATTTGGGTGACACAGCACCAAAAATATCTTAGAGGCAATAGTCCTTCTGGAGGTAAGTATTATACACAATATATACACTAGACACCAAAATAAGGTAAGATATTAGACATAGGATAGTGCAAACAATAGGAAATGCTATAGAAGGCAATGGGAGAAAATAGGTCTGGGGGCAACACAAACCATATACTAAGAAAGTGGAATGCGAATCACAAATTCCCCTCCAGACATGTGTAGTGTGTGCAGAATTGCTGGGGGAGTAAGAATACAGTAAAGGTAAGTAAATTACCCCACCCCAGAGCCCAGAAAAGCATGAGTAAAGTACTGCAAGTTTCCTTAGGACACACTACACTTTGTGATATGGATTATTGCAGTAATCAACCAAGTCTGCAAACAACAACTGCCGGATTCCTGGACCTGAAGACCTGCAAAAGGCTAGGACAAAGTCCAGAAGTCGAAAGAAGTTCCAGGAAGGACAGGAGCCCCTGCCAACCCAGAAGAGGGTGCAAAAGAACAGTCCCCGGTTGGATGAAGACTTCAGGAATGCACCCTAGGAAGATGTCAGCGGGTTCCTGCATGATGCAAAGGATGTCCCACGACGTGAAGATGGATGCAGACGTGATTTTGTGTCGAAAGTCACCAACAAGTCTTGGTTACGACAAATATGCATTTTGCATCAAAATGGCATTGGCTGGACCCAGGAGGGACGCAGGGGCTTCAACTCTGTGTGAGGAGGAAGAGGGGGCACTGTCAGCACTTTAAAGAGCCCTCAGGATGCCAGGCAGCACCCACGGAAGTCCCAGGACAAGGGGATAAAGGAGATGCAAAACGCAGTTGGTGCAGTACCCAGGGGTACTGTCGATCTCAGGGAAGGCAAGGTCTTACGGTTTTACCTCCTTACCGCCTCCGAATTTCATCAGCAGGACCTCAGGACAGCCTATGTCGATGGGGTCCACCCTATGTGTCCTTAGGAGCACACTCGTTACTGTGAGAGGAGTCCAAGGGTACCAGTCGTCCTCTTGGAAGGTGCCTGCATGAGCAGGGGAGTGACTCCGTCACCCCACAGGAGATTTCTTCGGTCATTCGGGTGCAGGATGAAGACGGGGATTCCCCACAGACACTGTGGAAACTGTTGCAGTTGCTGGCTGGAGCTGAAGTTGCAGAAGAAAAGTATCCCTTGTAAATACTTTGTTGCTATTACAGCGGTTCCTGGAGCAGGCTGCGGTTGATCAGAAGTCAGAGGATGAAGCAGTAGTTGCAGAGGATTCCTGAAGGAAACTTGCAAGCAGAATCTGAAGAGAACCCACAGGAGAGACACTAAATAGCCCTGAGAGGGGGATTGGCTACCTTATCAGGTAAGGACATCACCTGCTGGCACTGGCTACTCAGAGCCCTCCAGAGTGCCCCCCCACCTTGGAAAGCAAGATGGCTGAAGTCTCGGACACACTGGAGGAGCTCTGGGCACCACCCCTGGGGTGGTGATGGACAGGGGAGTGGTCAATCCCCTTTCCTTTGTCCAGTTTTGTGCCAGAGCAGGGGACAAGGGGTCCCTGAACTGGTGTAGACTGGTTTATGCAAGGAAGGCACCATCTGTGCCCTTCAAAGCATTTCTAGAGGCGGGGGAGGCTACCCCTCCCCAGCCTGTAACATCTATTTCCAAAGGGAGAGGGTGTAGCACCCTGCTCTCAGAGGAAATGCTTTGTTCTGCCTTCCTGAGACTGAGCTGCTCAGACCCCAGGAGGGCAGATCCCTGTCTGTGAGGTGGCAGCAGCTGTAGCTGTAGTGCAAGCCTTAGATAGCTGGTTTGGCAGTACTGGGGTCCCTGCTGGAGCCCCCAGGATGCATGGAATTGGCTCCCCAATAACAGAGTTGGAATGGGGGGACAATTCCATGATCTTGGACATGTTACATGGCCTTATTCGGAGTTACCATTGTGAAGCTACATATAGGTATTGATCTATATGTAGTGTGCACGTGTAATGGCGTCCCTGCTCTCACAAACTCCCAGGAAATGGCCCTGAACTGTGTGGGGGCACCTTTGCTAGTGCAAGGGTGCCCTCACACTTAGTAACTTTGCACCTAACCTTCAGCAAGTGAAGGTTAGACATATAGGTGACTTATAAGTTACTTAAGTGCAGTGAAAATGGCTGTGAAATAGTGTGTGCACTGTTTCACACAGGCTGCAATGGCAGGTCTGTGCAAGGGTTTGTCTGAGCTCCCTATGGGTGGCAAAAGAAATGCTGCAGCCCATTAGGATCTCCGGGAACCCCAATGCCCTGGGTACCTAGGTACCATATACTAGGGACTTATAAGGGGGTCCAGTGTGCCAATTGAAATTGGTAAATGAAGTCACTAGCCTACAGTAACAAAGTTAAAAGCAGAGAGAGCATAAGCAGTGAGGTTCTGATTAGCAGTGACACAGTCAAGCACTATACAGACACACACATTAGGCCATAAACTATGAGCACTGGGGTCCTGACCAGCAGAATCCCAGTGAGACAGCAAAAACAAACTGACATACAGGTAAAAAAGGGGGTAACATGCCAAGGAAGATGGTACTTTCCTACAGCACTATTTCATTATCATGTAAACATGTAAAATAGCCCAGTATATGTCCTACCTTTTAAATACACTGCACCCCGCCCATGGGGCTGCCTTGGACCTACCTTAGGGGTACCTTACATGTAGTAAAAGGGAAGGTTTGGGCCTGGCAAGTGGGTGCACTTGCCAGGTGGAAATGGCAGTTTAAAACTGCACACACAGACACTGCAGTAGCAGGTGTGAAACATGTTTACAGGGCTACTCATGTGGGTGGCACAATCAGTGCTGCAGGCCCAATAGTAGCATTTGATTTACAGGATCTGGGACACATGTTGCACTATACTAGGGACTTACTGGTAAAACAACTATGCCAATCATGGATAAACCAATCATCAGGTCAATTTAGACAGAGAGCACTTGCACTTTAGCACTGGTCAGCAGTCGTAAAGTGCTCAGAGTCCAAAAGCCGGAAAAAACTAAATGTAGCACATAGTCAAAAACATATATTTATTTTAGGTAATTAATTTGTGTTCATATCATATCCCTTCAGAATATGTAATATTAATTTCAATATGTATTGTTAATTTTAAAGCAAATCAACATCGATTCAAGGCAAGCCATATTTAAACAGTGAGCATTTTAATTTACACAAAGCTTGTGTTCATTTCGATATGTGCTTTATTAATTTCAAAGCATGCTATATTTATCTCATATAGTTTCATATCCATTTCAATAAGTGTCATATTAATTTTAATGAATGTCATATTAATGTTGATATCATATCATATTCATTTGAAAATGGTTCATGTAAATCTTAACATGTGTCATATTGCTTTAAATGAATGGCATATTCTTGTCAGTAGATATCATATTCATCTTAACACCTGACATTATAATTTTAATATGGGTCATATCCATTTCAACATGGGTCAAATTAATTTCAAAATATGCAATATTCATGTTGCTGTGTATCATATTGATTTCAAAGCATAACATTCATTTTGACAAGTTTCATTTTAATGTCAGCATGGGTCATATTCAGTTTAAGGCATGTTGAATTAATTTCAAAAGGGCTCATATTATTTTCATGTCATATTCATCTTAGCATGTGTCATATTCCTTTCAATAGATGTCTCACTCATATTAACGCATGATATTGATTTTAACATGACTCATACCAATTACAACACATATTATAATCATGTCAATGTGTATCATATTACGTTCAATGCAAACCATATACATTTATTTTATAAATGTAATGTTCATTGCACATTATATTCCTTTCAGAATAATGCATTTTCATTTCAGTACCTTACATTCATTTCAAGCTGTCATATTCATTCCAGTGTGTGTCATATTCCTCTTGGCATATGTCAGTCATTTCAAGAAATGTCTAATTCTTTTTGACAAATATTGTATGTGTTTCAGTGATTGCTTTATTATTTACCGAGAGGGCCATATTTATTTCAGTATGATTGATATATATTTCAGTATAGCTCTTATTCAATTCTGAGTATGAGTTATTCATAATAATCACTAAGTAGCATATTCACTTTGCCAGATTTCATATTTGTTTTGGTTCAAGTCAGATTCACTCTGCCAGGTATCATATTTATTTTGACACATAGTACATTCATTCTGGTGTATGTCAAATTAATTTTGCAACACGCTATGCATTCCAGGAGGTGTCCTACATAGGGAGCTGTAATTATGACATGAACGGCTTCCCATATAAATGCCTAGATTTTCGCATATGCTGATTTCTGCCTAAATTATACAGAACTACAAATTAAAAATAATACAGAAACACAGTCATCTGAGAAAAATCATACAAACCTGACAACCAATAACCTTGGAAGCACATAAATACATCAACACGCTGGCCGCTTGGTCTACTCAAAAAGAAGTGGAAATTCACTGAGTGGGAGACAGAAGTTTTGGTTGACTTTGTAGTGGATCACTGCAGGGAGTTTCATGATCTGACTCTGCACACCGGCTATGGAGAGGACAAGGTGGCCACGTGGCAAAACATCACAGAGTCTCTGAATGCTTTGTGGCAGAGGTAAGCACAGTGGGGGGGTCTAAAAGAAAATGACAGGAAGAATTGCGGTGGGCAACGAAAAGGTTTTCCAGGATACAAGGGAACAATATTCTCCCTGGTGACAGGCCCAGACCCTGCCACAATCTCGCCTATGTAATGAATCGATCCTCTTTACAATCGACTCTAGCCATCTGGAATACCTGTTGCAAGGAATTTCAGCCTAACCAGGTAACTTTCAGCTAGATGCTGTCTCTACACTCATGCCACACTGTCCTTAAATAGCACACATCTTACCCAATGACTTTCAGACACCCATCCGACACACCACTCACATGGCTTTACACCATTTCACATATAGAAAGAATGTATTAATTTTGATTTACAACTTTCCTTTAACTTTCATGTTTGGTGCCTTATTGGTGGCACTGGAAGCAGGACAATTTCCTCTTGTGGAAGGGCCACAACCAAAACCATCATATTTATATTCCATGCTACCCATCTTGGTATATCTCACTGCTGTCAATGTCATTTTGAGAAGTGCACATCTTTCATTGTCATAGTAAACACTTTTATCAATGTATCTTTTCTGTATGGGCTAAGACTATGTACTTATGGCATAGTGTTACTGGAAGTGATCAGGATTCCATTTTGTTCAACCCTATCTTGTCATTTTCTCCTCTGCAGGACCTATGTTATCAGTTCCTCAACCACTTGCTACAACCTTCTCTGCTGCAGCACTGCCTGCTGCACCACGTGGACTGGCCTCAGCCACCACACAGATAGAAAAGCTTGATGAGGGAACATCCATATCATTTGAGAATAGTCTATTCTCCCTCTGCATAAATGTGAGAATCTTGAAAATGCAACTCTGCCACACAGTAATAGCCCAGGGCACAATTTGGGGGTTCACATGGGTGGACGGTAATTACGCACTATTTTCGCAGGTGGACGGTGTCCACCCTGCCAAGAAGTTAGGCCTCAAAGTAAAATATGCTGAACTCATCCTGGTGAAATTGTCAAACACCTTGACACATTAAGCAGCGCCTGCACACTTTCTGCTTCAGATCTGAGCAACCTCGTCCGAGCAACAACAATGTATAGGCAGCAAGGGGTATTTCTTATTTCATACTCTAGCTGGGCCAATAACAAAGATCGAATATAAGGAGCCATTTGACCGCCTTTTGTTTGAGTATCCTGGCTGGAAGCCGTCTGCAGCCTAACATCTAGATATAAATGTAGTGGAAGGGAAACAAAAGCACACAGCTTGTTAGCACTACTAGGTACCTAAGAGAGATAGGATTTTGACTTTGTTTAGTCCCGGTACTCACACAAAATAGCAATTTAAATACTACTATTTTTTATTTCTTTTAGAAGACTATTTATCCAAATGCAGGGTGTCAGAGCGATTTGCATTACATGTACACATTATATTGACAATAAATCATACAAGTTTGTAAATCAATGTCCAGGATATGTTACATAACACAGTGAAGGTTTAAAATGTAGGAGGGACATCTCATCCTTCACAGCTAATAAGGATTACAATGCAACTGCAAGTAATAAAAGGATCTCTGTGTTAAAAGCAGTAACTCTCTTACCTATCTACATAGAATAAAAATCTGTTATCTGTATGTTACATGATGTGCTTTGCAGGAGACACATTAAACCTGTATGCTACTTTGAGTCAAAACTGAGACTAGACAAAACACAGATCTCTCCAGCAAATGCATTAACCACCAGAGCTAACTTAACATTATTACTATTCCCTCGGATTTACTGTGAACACAAAGATCTCTGCAGCAGGTGCCTTCAACCCATAAGATATTTTAAAATTCAGACTTTGAAACTAATTAAGCAGAAAAAATATACTGCGTTTCTCTTTGTTGCCAATTACTTTGTAACAGATTTAAAAAAAACATAAATGTACAAGTTGAGGCCCAGATTCTGGGGGTCATTCTGACTCCCGCGGGTGGCGGAAGCCGCCCGCCTGGCGGGAACCGCCAGAAGACCGTACCGCGGTCAAATGACCGCGGGGGTCATTCTGACTTTCCCGCTGGGCCGGCGGGCGACCGCCAGAAGGCCGCCCGCCGGCCCAGCGGGAAAGCCCCTTCAACAATGAAGCCGGCTCCGAATGGAGCCGGCGGAGTTGAAGGGGTGCGACGGGTGCAGTGGCATCCGTCACGATTTTCAGTGTCTGCTTTGCAGACACTGAAAATCTTTATGGGGCCCTGTTAGGGGGCCCCACGACACCCGTTCCCGCCATCCTGTTTCTGGTGGTGAAAACCGCCAGAAACAGGATGGCGGGAAGGGGGTCAGAATCCCCATGGCGGCGCTGCTTGCAGCGCCGCCGTGGAGGATTCCCTGGGGCAGGGGAAAACCAGCGGGAAACCGCCGGTTTCCCTTTTCTGACCGCGGCTTTACCGCCGCGGTCAGAATGGCCCCTGAAGCACCGCCAGCCTGTTGGCGGTGCTTCCGCGGCACTCTGCCCTGGCGGTTTTCAACCGCCAGGGTCAGAATGACCGCCTCTGTGTTGGGGTTGCGTCACATTTCTGTCACAACGCTGATGCAAAATCTATTTTGGGATCTACAGTGCTACACAAATCCCGTTTGTTTGGCTTTGTAAAACAAGAACAAACTAACACAAGGCAGCAAATGCCCTGCTTTGTGTTACCTTGCATCAGGTAGGCATTACATGGGTGGTGTTTGGGCATTTCTTTGCATCCACCCATGTACTTTGACGCAAACCCATATTTACAAAGACTTGTAAACATAGGTTTACACTAAACCGGTGAGTCTTACGTAACAAGCAGAAATAGTTTTATTTCTCCTTATGATTTCCTATTTGCATGTATGCCGCATTCTGCAGCACAGATACTGAGAGAAAATAATCTTATAGGTTAGATTTTGCGTGACTTTGTGAAAAAAAAGCCTAACACAAGTTAGCTCGTTGCGCTGCCTTGTGTTACTGTGTGTCAGATAGGCATTACATTGGTGGTGAATGGGCGTTCCCGTACATCCACACATGTATTTTGTGTACAAATAATATACACAGCCTTCTTAAGGCAGGCACACTTGCTTTCCCCGGGTCAGCTCTCGAGTCCCACTTACTGTTAAATGGTCGTAGTTTTTCACCATTTCTGTGAGGTGACATTCCAGATAGGCCCTGCTGGTGAGCTCAAGTCTTAGAAACAAGAAGACTTAGAAAGTCAAAGTACCTCAGTGATGTAGCTTGTCAGTAAAATCAAGTTGTCCCTGAGGCCTGACAGCCCAGAATTCAGCCTTACCTGCTCTTGCTGGAGTGGAAGTTCAGAGTGCCCTGGCACGTATCTACGGCCCAGTGTTGAGCAAAATTCTTGATGCTGCAGTAGAGGCACTCTTCTGCCCTGAATCCGGTGGAAGGTGTTCGGTCCTCCTGGATTGTTGAGTAGTTGAATCGCTGATGTTGCTCCATGGGAAATGGCTTGCTTCTTCACAGCTGCACACTGCTCCAGGGAGACAGCCCTCTCACTTCACCATGGCCACCTCTTGGCATACAGGCTTTGTAACAGCGCACACTGGAAAACAGCCCATTCAAGGCACATCATTGCACAAGCTGATGGCCCACTTCTTGATAGATCAATGCACCAGGGCGACAGCCCTCATTCATCACCGCAGCCCCCACCTGGCATACGGAGATCATGGGCAGCACACAGGTTTTCTGTATTCACTCTGTGCAATTCAGCCACTAAATGGATATCTCTTTATTTCGCCTATTTCACATCAAAGGGTAATATTTTGTCTTTAATTCTTGGTGCCTGAAGTTAGAGTGTGGTTGTCCGGCAGAAGCCACTTGAAAGTCAAGTGCATCCACTATGTGGACTAGATTCTTGTTATGCATGGTGCAACATTGCAGTCTATTAAACACAAGAGAGAGATTTGCCTAGGATCATACAATTTGGTCAAGCTGAGAAGCTGGAATCAATCAAAGGTTTTCTGCTTTCATGTTGTTCACTTCAGCCGTTAGAAGGCCATCTCTTTATTTCTCCTGTTTTACTTCAAATGTTAATGCTTTGTCACACCACAACAAAAATAATTTCCAAATATGTGAAATTATGTGCTTTATTTACCAGTTCCATTCACCAAATGTTGAAGAACTGTTTTCCTTGAAAGGAAGTCAAGTTGCTTTTTTGTAGGTCTGGACATTTGAGAGTACTGGATATGGCCTTGTTAAATTTTGTCAAATTGTTTCCCTGTCGGGGTACTGGTGTTCTTGTTTTTTGCCCTTCTCACACCGATCTAATGCAGCGATGCTGCAAAGTTTGTGATGTACTGTATTATAACACAGGGCAGCTTTGTTGTTAAGATGCTCTTAGGTCTGGGAAACTAAAGTCATTCAGAGTTACGCTATGTATGAAATGAAAGATCACGTGTGCTTACTTAGGGCTGGCTCACTCAGGATGGGATTAAAGTGGATAGGTGAGCCCACAGGTCAGTGTTACTGTAAACAAATAGGCCAAGTAGACCATCTCCAGTGCACCATTTTGGCATTGTAACATGTCTAGGATATGTCAAATTCTTAGTAGTGAGCATAGTCTAGTGTAGATTCTGATTGCTGCCCATAGTTTGTGGTTTCTCTCGCTGTTCCCACATCTCCCTACTTGGGTAGTTTTTCTATGCAAACTAGCGATATTTGTGTGTTAGTTGGGACTGGAATAGCATGTCCTTTTTTCTTGTGAGTTACCTTTGTCATCATTTCCTTCTCATCTTTGTTTATTGCGTAGCTATCACTTATTTTAATGTGCAGCTGATACCTCTTACTTTGAAATTTATGGCCCATTCTTTGTGTGGTTATTCTGGTTGTACTGGTATCAGGATGAGCAGTCAGGTTTCACTGGTGAATGTGAGGGTGGTTGAGATATAGTTATGCCAATTATTTGAACATAAGAGATGCCTGCTGGGGGGGTCGTGGCCAACGGCTGATGGAGCCGCACGCTTAGGGAAGAGCTCCGGGGCGGCAAGCGGGGCCCGGCCCGCTTGAAACCTCCGATCGGCACTTGAAAATTGGGGCTGACCGCAGGCAACAGCACCGCAGGGCAACTGGATCGCAAAGGGACCCTCACAGACGCGGGTCCAGCTTGGTGGGCAGCACAGAGTGATTTTTCCTACCGCGGCCGCCCGAGACAAAATGGCGTCCGCGACCAACTGAGCGAGCGGCGGACCTGCGCAGAGGGGAAGAGGAATCAGAGCAGGGGCTGCGAGGCCCGGAGGCCTACTGTCGACCAGCGGGACCGTCGGACGCGGGCGATCCCCCCCCAGCTGAGCAGAGGAGAGACCGGTGAGTGGGGGGGAGGCGGGCAAACGGGAGGAGCTGCAGCCCCTCACCCAGTCTTGGATCACGCGAAGCGAAGCGTGGTGAGTGGAGCAGGGGAGCCCCGACGGGGGGGGGTGACAGGGGGAGCGAGAAGACCCCACCCCCCACTGCCGCGGAGGCGCGTTCCCCAAGGGAACCCAGACTGGGAGCGCTCCGGCGTCTGGGAGTTACTGAGTGGCGCGGAGGGTTGGGGGCAATTTAATTACCAACCCCCCCCACCAATCGACAGTGCTGGCGAGACACCACCCCGCAACGCTGAAATTCGAGGGGAGGAGGAAAAGAGGAGAAGAGACCAGAAATCGTGGTCTGCGGGCTGACGAGGAGGGCACGGAGGCGCAGGGGCCCAAGTCCACCCCCATAACGTCAACCTGCCGGCCAGGACCTTGAGAGGGGGATCTCCGGCGCTGAGGACCCCTTGCCAGGCTCGAGGGGAAAAGTGACCGAGGACTCCCCTGGCTCTGTCCCCGTCTCCCGTTCTTTTTGCGACACCGGGGTCCACGGCCTCCCCGTCGCGCCCACTCCCTGAGAAAAGGCGACAAGCACTAAGGACTCTGACGAGACCCCCCCGAAACCCCAACAGAGAGTAGCAGCCCCACAACCAACTCTAACATAATACGCCAACGTCTAATCTAACGGCTCCTTCAACAATGGGGAAAACTAAAAGACGCGAAGAGCAGAACCAGGGCAAAACCGCAAACGCTAAACCCACTAACCACCACACAAAATCTTACCCCCCAGATGATTTGTCACTGCAGGAAACAACACTGGACACGGTTCTCCTGGCCATTAAAGAGTCTCGCGAAGCACTGGAGAAGAAAATAGATAACTTAGCAACGGACCTCACACTACTGAGAGATGACCTTCGCAAATTAAAGGAGAGAGTAGGAGCCAACGAAACATCGCTCACTGCGGTGACTTTAACACAAAAATCTACAACTGCTGAACTCATGGCTCTTACCTCCCGCATCAAAACCTTAGAAACCAGAGCAGAAGATGCTGAAAATCGTGCACGCAGGAGTAACCTCAGGCTAGTTGGGATACCAGAGCAAACCGAAACGTCTGCAGACAGTTTGGAATCCTTTTTAGAAAACTGGATTAAGACCACAGTGGCCCCGGAGGGCCTCTCAGCTTTCTTCGCAATAGAAAGAGCACATAGGGTACCTAGCAGAATACCGCCCCCAGGAGCTAGACCACAATCAATAGTGGCTAAATTACTACATTACAAAGACAGAGACTATATTCTCTCACAAACACGTCAACTCGGTGAGATCACATGCAACAACCAACGGATCATGATCTTCCCAGATTTCACCAGGGAAACGCAAGCACAAAGGGCCTCCTTTAATGGCTCCAAACGTATATTACGCGAGAACGGCATAAAATATGCAATGCTCTTCCCAGCCAAGCTCAGGGTGGAACACGATGGTAAAACGCACTTCTTTACATCGCCGCAACTAGTATGGGAGTGGCTGGAAGCTCGGAATATATCCATTCTGACCCATCCCTCTAGAACCACACACAAACCGGGTGGGAAACGGAGCGGATCCTCCAAACGAACCACGGGAGCAGCCCCTCCAAGGCACCAATCCCTCCGCGAGATGCGGAACATGGTAGAAGCAGCGGCAGCCTTGAGCAGGGGAACGAGCCCATGACCGCAATCTCCGGAAAATGCCTCGGATCTTGATTCGGACTGCGGGAGTTCCTTAACATCGTGCGACACCTTAACAAGTCTGCCTAAAATCATGCCAGGCACAGCAGAAGAGATTATCTATTCGCTAGCTTTAAAGACTAAGCCCTATGTGAATACTGGCACGACCCTTGCCGACGCATATAAGACTTTAAGTAGAATCCCCTTCAACCCTGCCGATAGACTAAGTTTACTACGTATACTTTTCTGGGACCTAGATATAACA